>NW_015547777.1:122443-139485 GCF_001515605.1 Sinocyclocheilus anshuiensis | reverse complement strand
ATTATTATTATTAATAACTTGGGTTCGTACCCGAGACAAATTGCCAGGTGTTCGGCCGGGCTGATGAATTTCCGGAATGCAGTATCCTGCCTGGTAATTTTTGGGCCAACAACCTGAAGGATCTCATTAAATTCCTCTCGTGAGACCCGAAAATACTCACGGAAATCTTCCCTGTTAAGGCGCAGCTCTTGCACTAAACGGTGATACTCGCCAAGATGTTTCCTCCGAGCCAGGTAGTGTTGTACCCACACTGATTTGCGGTATTTCTTTTTGTGTCTCCAGTAAAGGAGTGCAAGAGCCTTTATCCTCTGTACATTCACCATGGTGAAATGAATTGAATGCCAACAATAAACAGCTATGCATATAGGACAAATGACCGCCAATAATTTTGGAGGGAAAATAAAGACAACATTAAAAATAATAAAATATAAAATTAAATGAATAATTTATTATGTAAAATTAAATGAATAATTTATTATTCACCAATAATCATGCTTTTTTTTTTAAGTTTTAAAACAAAATAAAATGTGATCAACAAAAAGAATTATAATTCTCAACTTGCGCACACTGATTTGATTGGACAACTTTGGAATACATCACATCCGGTCGGCATGTCGCATATGGTGTAGTCACTCAAGTTCAAATATTTGAACGCATCTGAAGCTCAAATCGGATCCGAAAATTCCGCATTCGCAGATGGTCGGCACCCCACGCAGCCCCTGTACGACTCTCCATTGGAAATGAATGACTTCCGTCGTGTGCAGTGGAAAGGTGGCTTTAGACCCAGCTGCTGTGCATCCCATTATCTTGGATCACGGCCATCCTACCACTAAGCTTCTGATCCAAGACTACGATTCTCGACTCGGCCACCCTGGCCCTGGGACAGTGTTTGCGGAGATCCACTGCAAGTTTTGTATCTTACGAGGTCGAGAGGCAATTCGACGGTATCAGCATACCTGCACAGATTGTCGATGATGGAAATCAAGCCCTCAAGTTCCGAAGATGGCAGACTTACCTATAGCACGCCTACACCTTCATAAGCCAGCATTTTACTAGACGGGGATAGACTGTTTCGGGCCCTTTGTAGTCAAGGTGGGCAGGCACACCGAGAAGAGGTGGGGCATCATATTTAAATGCCTTACAACCAGATGTGTACATCTAGAGATCCTCACCAATATGAATGCCGACTCCTTCTTAATGGCCTTGAGGAGGTTCATCGCCAGAAGAGGCACACCAGCTGAGTTGTTCTCCGACCAGGGAACAAATTTCCGGGGAGGAGAAAGAGAGATGCGGGAGGCTCTTGTGGAACTGTCCCCAGAACTCCAACTCCAGCTTGCCAAACATAAGATACAGTTTCACTTCAACCCACCTGGCGCACCTCACTTCGGCAGAACTTGGGAAAGGGAAATTCGCTCTGTGAAAACTGCACTTTACAGAGTAGTAGGAAGTCAAGCTGTCACGGAGGAAGTGCTTCATACTGTTCTCCTGGAAGTAGAAGGCATGTTGAATGCTAAACCATTGGGATATGTATCCTCCGACCCTAAGGACCTTGATCCGGTGACTCCAAATTTTCTATTGATGGGGCTGTGGGACGGATCCCTGCCCCAAGTAGTGTACCCCAAATCCGAACTCCTGATGGAGACATTCCCAAATTCTGGCTGACCAGTTCTGGTCTAGTTTCATTAAGAACTATCTCCCAAGTCTACAGTCCCGCCAGAAATGGTATTCCACAACTACAGATATAACCCCAGGATCTGTGGTACTGATGGTGGACCCTCAAATGCCGAGAGCGCACTGGCCTATCGGACGTGTCACCAAAGTTTACCAGTGTTGATGGACACGTAAGGACAGTGGACGTAAAGATCAACGACAGAACCTACACTAGACCTGTAGCCAGGCTGATTGTTCTCTCAGAGGTTCAAGATGAAGATAAGCACTGTTCCCAGGTACTGAACTAAGCACTTATTCAGGAACAAATGGGGGCGGCTGTAAGAAAGGCCGCGCAGATAACTGAACAATCACATATGTGCAACTCCGGTGCAGACTGATGTGCTTCAACACAACTGGAGTGCATGCAATAAGCGACGAGCAGCGCTCCGTTATGTGCAGAACTGCGCAAGAAAAGAAAGCAAGTGCCGTACGTGGGGCTGTGCAGATGAGAGTATTCACGCCATTCAGGGATTTAATATAGTTATATTGTGTTCGTCGATGCCATATAAACCACACACACATATATATTATAAAGCCAACTGAAAGATTGTTTGCCCATACCTACTTCAACTGTTCATTAAATACCCTCAATTCAGCAATTGGTCTAGTTCCTGTGTCCTGACCGACACCCGAGAGTGATTACCACACAAAATAAGACCCGGCAATTAGGATGCCTCTGGGGTGAGTAAAACACAGCCTAATTTTCATTTTTGGGTGAACTAACCTTATTTTAAATACAGTCCTTCTAAGTCTCACTAACAAGCAGTATTTTATTTATTTATTTTTTTAGCGATGTGCTATTTATCCTAAGTGCCACACCGGAGCACCACCCGAGTCTTCTCCCATTTCTACCAGTAATGCTTGATTCAACTTCCTGCGTCTGCTACTGGGTTATAGGTTGCTAGGTTGAGGTCACAAATGGGTTGAAATTGTATGATATGTCGATTGTGTGAGTAAGATGCGTTTCATACAAGATCTGGCAACTGGACAACCTTAGAATAATATATTGATGTGATTATTCATATAACGAGGTTTGAGCAATTCAAATTACTGGAAGACTCTCGGGAAGAGCCGGAGTGTTGAACAGCAGCCCATCGCCGTCTCAGATTTCGGAGACACGAGAAACAGTAGGCTACTTTTCGTGTTAAAAAGGATAACAGAGAATGGTTTAATACACTGGAATTAACATGTTCCTTTTAAATGTTATAGTTTTATTTCTAAAATGCTTGATAAACGAGTTTAAATGCATGTAATATTAAAAAATATGTTGTATTCGATTTGTCTTATATTTTTGTACATGGGTGATTTCGCTTATTAATCACCTTTTGCTTATTACTGTTGCATAGTAATTCTCTCTATCTCTCTCTCTGTGTGTGTTTTAAATTTCCAATTTATTTTTGGTTAATTTTAAGCCAGCAATAGTAATTTTCAAACAACCCACGCGCTGGGTTGCCAAAATAACCCAAATTGAGTTGTTGTTAAGCATTTTTTTGAGTGCAGTTACACCAAAAGAGTATATGCTGTCGTATTTGACGCCATACCCCAGCAAGTTATACATTTTGTAAAAGCTTATGGAAGTGATTCTTCTGAGGCAGTATATGTTAAAGACAGCATGTTCCTAGGAGACGTTGATATTCTTAAACACAGTTGTACTAATAAATATAGGAATATTACAACAGGTGATACAGGTCAAAAGCTAATTGTGGACCAGTGTATTTAGAAATATAAATTGAAATAAAGCTTGGCGTGTTTGAGAAATATAGGCTACTGTTTAAACAATAAAGTAAAAGAGGCTGTATTTAAAATGTTACATGGTATATGCAGCTAAAAGTGTGTTAGAGAGATTTAATCTGGATATTGATTATTCCAGTGATTCATTTTTTATTTATTTATTTTAATTTATTTTTTGCTCAATGGAAAAGGAGTCTATATTGTCCATCTATTTTGTAATTGTGTCTACACAAGGATTTTTGGGTGGATATGGAAAATGTAATTAGAAGGAAAACAAAGTTAAATAATGTATTATTCCAATGAAAGTAATAATATTAACTTTTTTTTATTACTTTTCTTGTACATCTTTTTTTATTATTTTGGGAAAATTTCACATACATAAGAAGGTGGTCAGTGTCCAAGCCAAATTTCATCCATTTTCTCGAGACTTAAGGACTACTGCATCAGTTTGGAGAACATTGTTCATAAAAAAGCAAACAAGACCTGTAATATTTTCCACAAATTTGTTGATTAATGAATAAATGGTTTGTACACTCTTGTGCATTACTGTTGTATATATTGTTCTGGTTAATAAAAAAAAAGAAGAACTGGCACGCACTGCTTCGGTCTGCGCAGCGCTGCATGAAGTCGAACACACCTATTGGTACCACAACACAGAGCCGGTGTTGTGCCCAATTCTGACCCCCGCCAGATTATTACCCCCCTAGTATTGGTAGGTTTAGGGTTAGGTGTGGGGGAGGGGTTGGGATTAGGGGTGGGGTTAGGATTAGGCAATCAGATGGCGATTTCAACGAGGGGGTAATAATTTGCCAGGGGGTCGAAAATGGGCACAACACCGGCGCTAGTGCAGCACTGATGAGGGGGCAGCTGAGGTGACGAAAGGGGGCGATGACATAGCACAAAGTAAAAGTTAAACCTTTTTTTTTTAAAGTGAAAGGTCTAGAGACGTGTTTATTAGAAGCTGAGTTTCTTTGAACTTGAGCGCCGTGTTTTAAAGTGATAATGCATGAGAATTGTGCGTGAGAAGCTGCTATAAAGACATGAGACTAGAGCACAGCATTCAAGATGTCGAGTAGCGCATTTACATTGAAATACAATGGAAAAGTACAGCAGTGGAATGAAAAAATGCATTCTGAGTGAATGACCCTACTAAAAGCTACTTAGCAAATACAGATGGCAGAATAAAACAAAATCGCATAGCCACCAAATTCGAAAATCTGACATCCAGGAAATAAATAGGTTTTAGGCAGCAGTTTTACCAAAAATACAGACAAGTGATACCACCACAACCACCAGAAATACTTAATTGTGTCTGCTTTACAATGAAAGACAAGCTCATTGGAACCGATTCCCTGACATAATACATTCATTGCGACCCATTTAACAGATGCATCATTACAACAACTTGAACAGCAACAATAACAATACAGCGAAACAATTAATTAACTACGAAGATTATTTCATGATTGCTTACTCAGTAGTGCTGCATTATTATGATGCGTTCATGCCGTATCGTAATTACCGTAATTACGAGATGACAGCACGTGACGTACTCGGAGCTGTTCACGTCCTCAGACTCGGAATTATGCTTTTCTATGGCAAGTACTCTATCAACGCCTAAACAGAGCCTGCGGTGGTCAGGTGGTACAGCAGTCACGTGGTACAAGTCATAGCTCTCGGAAAACTCCCAGTTCACGAGTTCT
The DNA here is from genome assembly GCF_001515605.1 of Sinocyclocheilus anshuiensis. NCBI lineage: Eukaryota > Metazoa > Chordata > Actinopteri > Cypriniformes > Cyprinidae > Sinocyclocheilus > Sinocyclocheilus anshuiensis. Next base: position 134,341 of record NW_015547777.1, on the reverse strand, counting down.
ACGAGGACGTGAACGGTTTTTACAAGTTGGAATCTCATAATTACGGGAATTCCGGTATGGCGTGAACGCACCTTTGTAACAATTAAAATGGGACTTTGTGAAAGGACTGCCCTAAAGTGTTGCTATAGTAGCATCATATTAATGCTAGAAAGCTTATGCATTTGGCAACTATATTTTATAACTAAACCATTATATTTCATAATTAAAATCCCCCCCTTTAGGGTAAGGGTAGGTGTGGACGGGTAGGTTTAAGGTAGGTATGGACATTTAAAAAAGCCTCAAACCACACGAATAAGATGCTGGTTGGTAGCACAATCTGATAGGTAGCATTTGTCGCTATCGATTTGTGCTACCTATCTTTTTAATGGGAGGTAGCGCATTCTGAAGCCGGGCTCACACTACAGGAGTTTTAAAATCCTAACTGATTATGAAATCTGGTTGCAGCACACACATAAGGAGAATCTTTGCAGATTATCTTCCCTCAAATCCAGGACAAACAAGGATTTTTCAAACTCTGCTGCTCTGTGTTTCACGGAAACCTGGCTGAATGACGCCATTTCGGACAGCGTGCTACACCTGCCCGGCTTTCAGCTGTTTAGAGCAGACCGTGACGCAGAATCAACGGGGAAATCGCACGGCGGCAGGACATGTTTTTACATCAACGAAAGGTGGTGTACAGATGTTACAGCGTTAAAGAACATGTGTTGTCCCGATCTAGAAGCGCTCTTCGTTAACTGCAAGCCGTTCTATTTGCCACGGGAGTTTTGCTCATTCATTCTCGTGAGTGTTTACATTCCTCCGCAAGCGCACGTGAGCTCAGCTTTACAGAAACTCGATGATCAGATCACAGACACAGAACAACAACACCCAGACTCTGTTATAATCATTCTTGGGGACGTTAATAAAACAAATCTTTCCCGTGAACTGCCAAAATACAGACAGCATGTTACATGTCCCACCAGAGACGGTAATATATTGGATCACTGTTACACCACAATAAAGGATGCAAATCGCTCCGTCCCACGGGCAGCTTTGGGGCTCTCTGATCACTGTTTAGTTCATGTTATACCGACCTACAGGCAGAAACTGAAATCAGCTAAACCTGTATTAAGGACTGTAAAAAGATGGACTAACGAAGCAGAACAGGATTTACAAGCTCTACAGGAAATACAAATTCTTGTATAAACAGGCCAAATACACACTGGAAAAGGAGATAAGAGTGGCAAAGAGGAATTATACTGGAAAGCTAAAGAACCAATTATTTTCCAGGGATCATTCTTCAGTGTGGAAAGGTCTGAAAGACATCACCAACTACAAGACACCATCCCCCAGCACTGTGGAGAATCAACAACTGGCAGACGATCTGAACGAGTTTTATTGCATACCATTCACACCTCCTACAACCCCCCTCCAGCACTCCAGATCAGTGAAGATGACGTACGTCAGGTCTTCAGAAAGAACAAGAGAAGAAAAGCACCATGCCCAGACCCCCATCTCCACACAGATCTTCAACAGATCACTAGAGCTGTGCGAAGTCCCCTCATGCTTCAAACGCTCCACCATCATCCCCGTCCCAAAGAAACCCAAAATTACTGAACTTAGCTACAGAGCACTGAGCACCAGAACGGCCAGACACAGGAACAGTTTCTTCCCTCAGGCAATCCATCTCATGAACATTTAACAATAATCGTGGAACACACAACACTAGTAAACATTATTTATTTAACACACATACTTATTTACAAATTTGCACATATCATACCTTATCAGTGATGTTTACATATGTTAGCTAGCCTGCTAGCTGCTTTCTACACTCACCCAGTACATTCAAAACTGAGGCGATTTCACTCCAGCGCTTAGACTACCTTAATTATTATGACGTGGTTTGAACAGCATTCAGCTCATCCAACCCCAATCAAACACACCTGAACAAGCTAATCAAGGCCTTCCATTCAGATTACTAGAAAGCTACAGGCAGGTGAGTTTGATTAGGGTTGGAGTTGACCTGATCTCCTTGGATCTTAAAAAACCCATTTTACAGAGGTTGTTATTGCAGCAACACGTTTATTCGCTTTAGTTTTGTGCACGTTCCTGTCGGATGCACCAATTCAGTGCATTTTCCAGCAGAGACCATTGTGAGTTCGCAGGTCGGGAGGATGACAGTTCGAGTGTGCTGCTTGTTGATCGCTGTTTTATTGTGTCTGTTTGGATACTTGAGCATAACAGACGCTACTGTAGGACGAACCACAGGTGAGAAGATCTGTTGACTTCATTACACAGCCTGAAGAAATGCATAAATAAGTGATTCTCAGTCTTTCAATGTAGGATTAGGAATGGGTAGTAGGTTTTAAAAGGTTATTAACATCAATATTGCGTCCTTTTTCTCATCCTGAACAACAATAATGTATTTGCGTTACAGTTGGGGTAGGTGTAGATGGTAATCATTTTTACAGGTAGCGTTTTTCATTGTCGAATTTTACTACCCACTGTTTTAATGGGAGGTAGCAAAATCTGACCGGGTAGCATAAATTGACAGAACACCTGATGCTGACTTTTTTTTTTTTTTTCCTGTATTAAACACACCCACACACAAAATGCGTTGAATTCAATATAAGTTTTAAGGAGAGACTGTAGTGCAGGGCTGTCCAAACGTGGTCCTGGAGGGCCGGTGTCCTGCAGAGTTTAGCTCCAACTTGCCTCCCCACACCTGACTGGAAGTTTCTATGCTTAGTAAGAGCTTGATTAGCTGATTCAGGTGTTTAATTAGGGTTGGAGCTAAACTTTGCAGGACACCTGCACTCCAGGACCGAGTTTGGACAGCCCTGCTGTAGTGTCTTGTAATTTTTAAATTTTTTTAATTTATTTATTTTTTTAATTTAAGTGAATGGAAATGTTCAGCATTCGGTGACGCTTTGTCATGTGTCTGTATAACAGCAAAGCCAGGAAAGTGTCCACCCCGATCATCTAGAAATAGATTGTGTACCAGTTCCTGTAGGAGTGACTCTAACTGCCCCAACAATGAGAAGTGCTGCAGCAATGGATGTGGACGTTACTGTACTGCTCCATATACAGGTATTTGTGTTATATTGTTTTGGTCCATTGTTGCTAATGGGGAAAAAAATTGATAAATGTAGCGTTTTATTATTCTCGTCTGAAGTAGGTTTGAATTCAACCCTTAGGATAGTTTTAAACACCGGATGGCTTTACAAAATAAACTGGAATAATACTTAGAATATAACTCGCTTTGTAGGTAAAACTTGCTGTTCGTGGTCACGGCCAGGGAAGCGGCTATGGCCAGGGAAGCGGCTATGGTCACGGTCAGGGAAGCGGTTATGGTCAGGGAAGCGGGCAAGGAAATGGTCAGTAAAGTGATCAAGATCAGCGAAGTGGTCGGGGAAATTGTCTTTGAAACTTTCATAGGAATTTTGCATAATACCTACTGGAGATCTCTTCAGTTCAGTGCTTTATTCATATGGCATGTTTTCCATTTTTGCTTACACTGTTTAGAGTTTCTGTTGCTCTCTACCTCCTTCCCTCAAATAAAAATAAAATTGCTTGAGTTGGTGTTTTTGTTATCATTTGGCTGTATTCTCACAACTGCTTTCTGGCATCAGTGCTTTGTGAGTTCCTCTCCCTGAGACCTGGACATTTAGAGGAGTATTAGCCCATTTTTACACCAAATATCACATTATGTTATGGACTGACATACTGACATGCCGTCTGCAAACTCTTTGTATTTGTCGGTCTTCTCATGGAGGTTCTTCAGCTGGTCAGGAGTGACAGATGCATCTGCCTCATGGGTGGCAGTCAGTTCCTCTAGCTCCATGTCTTCCCTTTTTTTTTTTTTTTTTTTTTTAAGTATGATTTTTAAAGTTGACTTAAGTTGTTTAAGTAGGCCTATAATTTTTTTTTTTTTCCGAGTACTTTTACACTCTTGTAAACGGGTGATATCTGCCTTCGTAGATTTGATTGGTGATCTCTGTCATTTTGACATTGACCAGTGCTGTCAGCTCAGATGAGAAAGTCCGTTATCTTTGTGGCACCAGTGTTAGTCACGCAGTGTGAAAACAACGGCGATCTGACGAGTTTGAAAATCGTGCAGTGTGAACTCGGCATTAGTGTTATTAGGCAGTTATTTTACTTTTTTATTTATTACAAGACTATAAATGCTGAGGTCCAGATCTCATGCTGGGAAACTGAAGTGTTCAACTCTGGTGTGCCTCACACGTCCTGAAAAGTGAAACTGCAGGCTCTCTGATCGCTCCCTCGTGGCTGGCTGCAGTACAGGTCATAAACCCTGCCCTCGCCATGTAAACGAATGGCACTTGAGTCAAAATAAAAAAATTAATTACACTTCCAATACAATTTTCCAAAAGATGGTTTTGGTCGTTTAAGGTAGTTATCACGCTGATATGTTCAATGGTTCGTTTTTGTGATAAGTTTGATTTTAGATCGTAATTTGATGCTATAAAAACGGGATGTGTTATGGTTGATTGGGTCTGTGGGAGTTTGATACCGTGGCTCCACCTCATGACACTACTGCTCAGACTCTGGCTCCAAACGAATCTGTACTGCACAGACCCTGGCTCCAAATGACGTCATTTAGTCAAGATGGCAGCGGCCATACTGAGATGCTTTGGCTTCACTTTTATATAGTGGAAGGAATAGGAGATGCGTCGTCCATCTTTTTTTACAGTCTATGGTTCAACCTCATGCGGAGCTGCACAGACCGATCGGTGGGAGTTGCAGCTTGCAGTCGGTGGTCAGGCGCATAGATTGCACTAGGGATGGGGGGCACATGACCCCCCCCAGATTCATAGTGACCTGATCCGTCCCCTCACTGTCTCTACGAAAGGCGAAATCGGTAAACAGGATTAATCAGGGTTTCCGCTATGTACATTAGCCTAAGTAGTGGCGGCATGCACTAAGCAAGCGATTTTTGAAAAATGCTTTTGACCGCAGTATCTGACCGAGTCCCAAAACAGACGTTTAGCCAATCAGCAGTAAGGGGCGTGTCTTGTACTGAACGATAGAGAGAAGAGAGCGCTCAATTTGAGTGCACAGGACGGATATTAGCAGATCGACTATGGCTAGAGAGAGATGGCACATAAAAAAAAAAGAGTAAAAAATCAGAGAAACAAAACATTAAAAAGAAGGGTTATGAAGAGGTAAGAGGTAGGACCCGCGTAAATATCGGAGCAGCTTTCCAGCAGTGGAGAGAAACTCAAGGAGGGCTCGAATCGGACGCCAAGGTTGTGCTGTTTTTTTTGATGGGTGAGTAACGTTGACTTTGCTTTGTTTCACACAACTTATCCGTGTTGGCTTTTGTTTGAAAATCGGCCTGCTCCGCCATGGCCCCCCGCTCTGCCTGTTCCTCTTCACGGGCCATGGCCCCCCGCTCTGCCTGCTCCGCCATGGCCCCCCGCTCTGCCTGTTCCTCTTCACGGGCATGGCCCTCCATCCCTCCCCCAGTTCGACCTCCACTCCACCACCCTTGGGTTCTCACTACGCTCGCCTTCAGTGGACTGATTCGTTACATGACGATGGTAATGGAGGTATTGTCGATTACAGTGACATACAGGAGTCGGGGCCGCTGCTGGCCAAATGAGTGCCCACAGACGTGACAGTGAGTAACCAACACTGTTCCACAACAAGGACACAGTGTTCTATTGAACCTAAAAAAAAGGGAAGTTGTGAATCTGCTGAACTGGGTTTATATTAGTACAACTAACAAGAGATGAGAGCTAGAAAAAAACTAATGCAAGTCTGATGGGATTAATCTCTAAAAATACACATTAAAATCAGATTGCTAGTTGATTAAATTAGTCTCAAACAGGGCCGCTGCTGGCCAAATGGGTGCCCTAAGCAGAATAGTATTGTTGTGCCCCCTCCTTCAAAAAAACAAAAACTACTATTAAGGGGTCAAAATAGAACTTTAATGAAATATAAACGTAGCCTAAATAAATTGTAATTAAACTGTATTTAAAATTACAATTGTAGCTCTAGAGAGTTACCTATGGCTATAATTTTATTAATACCGTTGTCTGATTGATTTTATAGTCTCAAGCATTCAGAAATCACACACGCACACAAAAAAAGCCGTTTTACTACGATAAAACCATGGCTAATTTTGGTAAGGGTTGTGATGTCCACATGTTTTTGTTGAAGAAATTAAAGAGGCTGTAGCATTTCTATCGCAAAAAGGTGGCCAAAAATTAAGTGTATATTTGAATTAAATGTTTGGTCAATATTAAACAAGGATTTAATAGTTCTGTCAGTGTAACAACAGCAATTATCAGACCTTTGGTGCCCTTTGCAGGCATTTGTAATAATGCAAATGGTTTATTTTGTATTACGATTATGTATTTTCACAGTGTTATTCAATGAAACCGTATGATTATTATTAATTAACCAATCATTATTTCCTCATTGGTTTTATATAATACATTTTAAGTCATGAAAACTAGAATATAAAGTCAGATGCGTTGTTGGTGGTGGTGAAATTATTACCGACATTAAAACATGTTACTAATGTCACTTACTTGCACTTATCTCAAGTCTCAAGTCTCAAGTCTGCTTTATTGACAATTCTTCCACATGTACAGCACATACACAGAGTATGAACGTAGCTACCTGAAAGCGATGCACGGGCTTCATCTTGGGCTTTTTTATTTTTCTTTTCTCTGTGCAACATTTTATCCTACCCGTCAGATTGTCCTACCAGGGTTTACTGCACATGCGCACAATAATATTGCATCCTTTTTCTCATGCTGAACAACAATATTTAATATATCTGCATTACTGTAAGGGTAGGTTTAGGGTTGGGGTGTAGACTTTAATAAAACACAATCTAATAAGTTGAAAAAATTATTTATTGTTGGTTTCCTGTAGCTGTATCCCTTCTAGCCACAACCGTGAATATAACACATAATTACTGTATTTGCATTACTGTAAGGGTAGGTTTAGGGTTGGGGTAGGTGTAGACGTTAATAAACCATCATTTTACAGGTAGCATTTTTCGTTGTCGAATTGTACTTCCCACTCTTTTAATGAGGTAGCAAAATCTGACAGGGTAGAACAAATCGACCGAACACCGGACTGCGCTGATGTCGTTTCCTTGATATAGCCTAGTTGTCCATTAATTATGATGATCATTTGTATTCAGCCGAAAACATGAGGTAAGAGCAAGCGCGGGCATTGGCGCAGATCCAGAATGGCGCGTCACGTGTGCTTACTGCCTACTGCGTTCATCATAAAATGCATTTTATATATATATATATATATGTTAATGTTAATGTTTAGATTTTTATGTATATGTATATGTTAATATTAATATAGAACGAAAGTTTTTTTTTTTTTGAGCAACTGGTATGGTGCCCCCCCTGGGAGTTGGTGCCCTACGCAAACTGAGCACTCTGCGTATAGGGAGCGGCGGTACTGACAGGAGTCGTATTAATGTGCAAACAAACAGACCGTGTCTGTGCGCTCTCTGATAGCTTTTTGCACAAGCACATTTCAGTATGGTCGCATCATGTCTGGCAAGTGTTTTATAATGATTATAATTATTACAGGAGTTTACTGCAGTCAGTGGTGTTTATATACATATGGGCAAAAAACATTCACTCTGACATGATGTCGAGCTGCCTTCAGATCACCATATTTGACAAATTCAGGATGCTTATTTGTTTAATAATTCGGAATGGATCGGCATATAAACAGTCAGGTTAAGGCGACTGGTATAGTGGTCTGTTTGCATCTCCGTGTGGTCATGTTTGGTATTGCAGCTTGACTTAGTTATTCCTTACAAATTTTATATCACGCTCAGAAAAAAGGTACACGATGGTACAAATAATGTTCCTCAAAGAACAGTTTTGTACCTTTTCAATAACTGTATCTTTAATGGCACAGTAAAGACCTCTGATGATACTGTTTGGTACCTTTCAAGGTACAACTGAAATGAAGGTACATAAAAGTTCTCACGTCAAAGGTACAAGTGTTAGATGAAAATGACTGTTTCATGCATGATTGGTTGCCGTTTTAACTATAAGGCATAGCAACAAGACTCTGATTGGTCGAAATTGCTGCGGCCGTTACAGAATTTTCAAACAGAACAGAGAGCTGATTTTTTAAGTGTTAATCTTGAAGACGATGAGATTTAAAGGTCAGTTTTGACAATTTACGTTTATATTAAGTTCACAAGTCGAAAATGTAAATGGTTCAGCTACTCAATGTGAAATTAATGGCTTAAATTAGTTCATAGAGCTATGCGCTCAATGGTTTTAGCCATTTGTATAACGTTACATTTTTTAAAAATGCAATGAATTGATTTAGTGTTAAATGATCGCGACTAAATATTCAATATGGCGTTTGCTCAAAACTGCACATTGTAACTATTAAATATAACTATTAGGCATCGCAACACATGACTTGACAGGCCGAAGTCGCAGCAGCCGTTAATGGAATTTTCAAACAGCGGAGAGCGGGAAGCTGAGCGCCCATCTACAGCGCCAGCACAACCAGGACTTCGGCTTCTTTATCGTCAGAGGAACTTCATAAGCTTAAGAGAGTCTCGACTCAAATTATCAGACGAAGAGAGGAGGAAATTCAAAGGTGAGTTTTATGCTTGCATTTAACCGAATCAAAAATGTATAACACCGTGTCTACAACGGACGCGACAGTTGTCGCGCCGCAACAGCTAAAGTCTGTCTACACTGGACGCGACAAAGCGACCGTTAAAGGAACACTCCACTATTTTTGAAAATAGGCTCATTTTACCACTCCCCTAGATTTAAACAGTTGAGTTTTACCGTTTTCGAATCCATTCAGCCGATCTCCGGGTCTGGCGGTAGCACTTTTAGCTGTAGCTTAGCATAGATCATTGAATCTGATTAGACCGTTAGCATCTCGCTCAAAAATGACCAAAGAGTTTCTATATTTTTCCTATTTAAAACTTGACTCTTCTGTAGTTACATCATGGACTAAGACCGACGGAAAATGAAAAGTTGCGATTTTCCAGGCCGATATGGCTACCTGAAAATAGGCTAACTTCCGTCAACTTAACCAACGTGACCACCTGCTTGGGGTCTGTCAAGTGGTTATTTAAAAAAAATCTAATTAGTTACTTAATGTGCCTTTTATTTGAATTAATCTCAAATTAATGAGATTATTAATTAACATGCACATCATGTGCCGATTAAAGATAAAGTTATTATTGAAGATAGTTATCATTGTGTTCATTTAGAAAAAAAAAAAAACACTGAATAGACATTACAGAAAAGTAGCTGAAATATAAGTAGCTTTAGATAGAAATATTTTAATTCAACATAAAAAATACAAATAAATAGTGAAATATTAAATAATTAAAAAAAAAAAAAACGATACTCGAGCACCACGACTATGAGAAGTCATGATCAATGGAGCTCTGAAATTACAAATAAGGGGATTTTTTATTAAGTGTATCAACTTGTCGGTGCCCAGACGTTTTATTTTTTATTTATTTTTAAATTTTTATTAATAACAAAATTACATTAAATCAAATGCCAGGGAGCAAGACAATAATGTATCTTTTGAACAGATTCACAGTTTTTACAGCTTTCTTATTAGTAGAGTCAGAAATCAAACACATACAGAGTTTTAAATCTTCAAGAAAATTTCTATAGAAAGGCTTACGTTTGCATTTATAACATGTAACAGAATGACAGTATAGCATATGCCAGGGAGCAAGACAATAATTTACCTTTTGAATAAATTCACAGTTTTTACAGCTTTCTTATTAGAAGAGTCAGAAATCATACACAGAGTTTTAAATCTTCAAGAAAAATTCTAAAGAAAGGCTTTCGCTTACAAAATGTACATTTAGGCCTATATAAAATATTTAGCCAGGAACAAAATAAGGTTGAGTAAATAAAAAAACATCTGACTGTTCACTCTCATGTGTATATCCTAGAATAACATTTTCATATTTCAAAGAGATATCAGGAATTATACCAAGAAAAACACTCAATATGTCTTTCCAGAGATTCTTGGTATAATCACAATACCAAAAGAGATGGGACAAATCTTCAGTTTGGTGATCACAGAAGTGATGAAATGACAAACATTTCAGGTGAAGGATAATCCACTTCTTACCTCCGAGACTGTGTTATGATCTATATGACCTTATTATTTTTATCGTGAGTATTAGGCTTATCATTATTGCTGATCACTGTTGTTGTGCTATGATATTGTAATATTTACCATTATATAATCAGAGGAGTATAGAACATTTTTTGAAAGTGTCACTCCACAATACAATAGCAAAATATATAAATATGTATAGTATTTGTATGTTACATTATTAATCAGTGTCTAGCACACCTTCCTAAGGAAAGGATATGGACCAGAAGACATTGCAATTACTAAATGATATTTAGACAGACTTAAAGAAGTTCCAGATCTATACTTGTGCTCTAATTATTTCAGTTATTTTGCCTTTAATGTAAATATATCTCAAACCCCATTGCACACCGTTGCACACCGTTTCCAGGAAACATGTCGTTCAAACCAGAAACCGTAGCAAAATGTTGCGCACCGGTTTGAGTTTGAACTTGCCCCAGTTTGGAGTAGACGTCACAGTTACATCACATGCAGCTGCGTGAGCGTTGTAGTGGCAGACAAAGACTGCGAGCAAGAAACGGGTAAAATCCATAGAATAATAGAACAAATGTATTGTTGTGCTTTTGAATGTCAGAAATCGGAATACAAGTCATTTTTATAGAATACTGTCATCAAAGACGCCATTTGAAGCTAAACGCAGACGTTTAAACGGACAGACTATGGATGAAACCTGCTATGATTACTCTACTTTTAAAGCATAAATTTGATTTAAACAATAGGTCTACATAATATTCACATATGCAGTTCATAGGGGACATATTGTATTAGCCTTGCAGTTACAGCATGAAAATGACTACTATTTAAACTTATAACATTTAGGCTACCTATTTTATCTCACAATTCTGACTGTTTTTCTCGCAAATGCAAGTTTATATCACCTAGTTCGCACTTTATAACTCAATTTAACTCAACGATTGCAATTTTGTCAATTCTGAGAGGGGAAAAACAAAGCCAAGTGTGGGATATAAACTCATGATTCTGAGCAGAAGGGAAAAGCGAGAACGATGAGTTGATTTTTCTTATCAGAATTGTGAAATATAATCTAGGAATTGCGTGAAAAAAGTCAGAATTTTGAAATACAAACTCAAAATTACATTTTTTATTCTTTTATTCCATGGCTACCATAGACCCCTATACTTTAAAACTGTCATTTTCTGCCACCAGATAGACTCCGCCCACAAGAAACGTCATCACTCTTTGCAAACACCAAACTGGTCTATAGAAAATGCTCTCTAAACAAATGTAAAAAACAAAACTCTGTTTTTGCTGTTGTTACACCTTCTTTCTTTGTGTGAACATTTGGGCGGCGTTATGCAAATCTTCCCACATAGTGAGGTAGATATGTGGGGGCGTGTTAGAACGAGCCGTTTTAGGTAGGTATGGCTGACTCTTGACTTTTATAAAGAATATCTCTTTGGAGATATTTGAGACTTTAGTCCTTGCAACTTTACAGATCTTCTTACAACCATTGCTGCTGTCAATGCTGTTCTCACAACAACTACATCCCTTTGTCTTGTCGCTAAAGTAGCTAGTGTATTTATAGGCTAGATATGAACGATCATTCGATGAATATTGTATGTTTTATAAGCAGTGAAATAAGCATGTATTTTACCGAAATTCCAGAATTCAATTAAATTCAAGTTTATTTGTATAGCACTTTTCTCGATACAAATCGTTGCAAAACAACTTTACAGCAAATTAAGTTTCTACAATATATTTAGTGGTAGCTTATCAGTGGTGACT
>NW_015547777.1:122187-122415 GCF_001515605.1 Sinocyclocheilus anshuiensis | reverse complement strand
AAGATTATGAGATGCATTATTTGAATGCTTGGCCAAAGAGATGTGTCTTTAATCTAGACTTAAACAGAGAGAGTGTGTCTGAACCCCGAACATTATCAAGAAGGGTTAGGGTTGCCAAATGCAAAAAAGCTCTACCTCCCGGTCTTAGTGGACTTTGAAATTTATTAAAGGGGTCATATGATGTTGCTAAAAAGAACATTATTTTGTGTATTTGGTGTAATGAAATGT
>NW_015547777.1:119087-121668 GCF_001515605.1 Sinocyclocheilus anshuiensis | reverse complement strand
GGAACAGTGTTGTAAATACAACTTAACCACTGATTTCTAGTTGTGTCCTCTTTTGGAAAGCCAAACAAAGTACTTTCGCTTTCACAATGAAACAGCGTCACACACGGCAGGCTAGAGAACGGCGTTATTGTTGTATTGTTATTGTTGCTGTTCAAGTTGTTCTAATGATGCATCTGTTAAATGGGTCGTAATGAATGTATTATGTCAGGGAATCGGTTGCAATGAGCTTGTGTTTCATTGTAAAGCAGACACAATTAAGTATTTCTGGTGGTTGTGGTGGTATCACTTGTTTGTATTTTTGGTAAAACTGCTGCCCAAGACATATTTATTTCCTGGATGTCAGATTTTCGAATTTGGTGACTATGCGATTTTGTTTTATTCTGTCATCTGCATTTACAAACTTCCACCTGTCTCACGACCAAAACACTATCTGTGTGAACCCAGTATTCTAATAGTAGCGGGCAGGTTTGTTTACGGTCCGACAAATACGTGAATAGGCCACGTATGTTTTTTGTTTTTTTTACTTTGTGCTACGTCATCGCCCCCTTTCGTTACCTCAGCCGCCCCCTCATCAGTGCTGCGCTGGCGTGTAATTAGACTACCTTAATTATTATGACGTGGTTTGAACAGCATTCAGCTCATCCAACCCCAATCAAACACACCTGAACAAGCTAATCAAGGCCTTCCATTGAGATTACTGGAAAGCTACAGGCAGGTGAGTTTGATCAGGGTTGGAGTTGACCTGATCTCCTTGGATCTTAAAAACCCCATTTTACAGAGGTTGTTATTGCAGCAACACGTTTATTCGCTTTAGTTTTGTGCATGTTCCTGTCGGACGCACCAATTCAGTGCATTTTCCAGCAGAGATCACTGTGAGTTCGCAGGTCGGGAGGATGACAGTTCGAGTGTGTTGCTTGTTGATCGCTGTTTTATTGTGTCTGTTTGGATACTTGAGCTCATCTGGAAGCATATGAGGTTGGCTATCTGCCTTCTGTGGACCCTCCTCCAACCACTTCTTCACGCTGTCAAAGCCAACACAAGAGCCAGTCGAGGAAAACCCATAGCAAAGCCAGTTCTCATTCCAAATCCAGTGGTCGTTCCAGTGTCTCGGGCGCTCATGCTGCATCCGCACTCACAAGCAGGCAGGCAGCCATAGTAGAGGAAATAATCAAACAAAGACCTTGAGGTGGCCAAACTCGTGAGTTCCCTGCTCAGCAAAGATACTAGCTTTTCTGACTCAGAGATTCACATATCACTTGACTCAACATGGCCAGCACCTCAGTTGCCTTCTGCTAGCTCAGCCCAAACATCTATGTTCCAGCAGTTTCTCTGTCCATCATCCTCCACGGTACAAGCCATACAGACTGCTCCAGAGGCACAGAGCATTGTAAGGGACCCATGTATAGTTCAGTCAACACCTAAACACCACATTGTGTCATCCCAAGTAACTATGCCCTTACCAGTACCAGCTTTACCAGTGCCATCATTCTTACGTGCAGCAAACCAACCTCTAAGGAGGTCCCAAGTCACATATTCTGAGGAGAACATGGCTCCTGTCCCACAACAGCCCCATACAGCAGTTATTCCTCAGCAGCCAGTGAGAACGCAACCGGTGACTCGACATACAGACAGTGTTTTGACCTCACAGTTAACACATCTTGTTGCCTCAGCTGCAGCAACTTCGGATGCGCATTCATCGTTACCCGGCCAGAGAGCTATACCCGGCAGTCGAACCCAACCTTTTCCAGCTACTCGTCCAAGTGTAACAGTTTCATCTAACACCCCCTTTTACTCTCAATCCTATCCATACCTACCTGTTCCCCAAGCTACTTACCTGCCTCAACCCGGAACAGAACTGCTAATGGCCGCAGCATACGGCATCCCTCGCCCTACATTACCAGTCTTCGAGAGTGGCACAGAAAATGACTTTGCTCTACTGAAACTGGCCTTGGATAATCTGCTGACTCACCATACACACATCAGCGAGCAGTACAAATATCAAGTGTTACTGAGTCACCTGAAATTTGCGAGTGCACTGTAGCTGGCTAAGGTCTATATGCACCACTCACAACCATACACTGCTGCTTTACAGGCTCTGCAGGAGAAGTATGGACAGCCCAGACAACTCGTGCAGTCCGAGCTAGGTGCTATCATGAGCACTCCACCACTAAAGGCGGGTGACGCCAGTGCCTTTGACTCATTCGGCTTGTCTGTCCAATCCCTGGTGGGCATGTTAAGGACTCTAGAGGCACAGAATGGGTACGAACTTATGTGTGGTTCCCATGTAGACCGTCTTCTGGGCAAGATGCCACCTGCTTACAGAGATAGTTTCGTAGAGTGCTGCCTAAGCCATGGCATCCTCCAAACTGGCACAGATCGAACCTATACGCTCCCTGATCTGGCGGCTTGGTTACAAATAAAGTCTCAAGCGAAGTGGATTTCTAGCCGAGCAGCTGCCATGTTTCAATCTGAAACTACCAAACTATATGGGAAAGGGAGAGGAACCCCACCTCACAGAGAATGGTCTACACGCATACTTCTGACCTCAGAGAAAGCCTTCGAGTCTCCTGAATCTACACAG
>NW_015547777.1:117763-119009 GCF_001515605.1 Sinocyclocheilus anshuiensis | reverse complement strand
ACCGGTTCACTAAGAAGAACCGGTTAAATCGAACGATTCGTTCGCGAACCGGACATCACTACCCAGGAGTATAAAGACACCATGCGTGGCTTGGATAACATTGTGGAGAACTCATTCTAAGTTGACAACTGCCTCCACAGCACTCAAGATCAAAGTGAGACCAAAGCTGTGATAGATGGGTTGCGCCAGGCTCTGTCAAAGGGAGGCTTCGAAATAAGGCAGTGGGCATGCAACATACCATTAGTTCTCAAGCATCTCTCTTCAGAAGCCAGATCCACTAGTAGTGAATGCTGGCTATCTCAGAACAGTAATGACCTACAAGAATCCACGCTCGGCCTACAATCTTGATAGCCCAGATCCCTTCAGAAGCCAGATCCACTAGTAGTGAATGCTGGCTATCTCAGAACAGTAATGACCTACAAGAATCCACGCTCGGCCTACAATGGGACTGTCTTGATGGCACCCTCGGATATAAGGGCCACTCAGCTGAGGCTGTTCAGCCGACTCTGAGAAACCTAAAGTTCCGCTACAACCCCCCGAGTGCTCCTCACTTCGGTGGAACTTGGGAGCGTGAGGTGAAATCAGTTAAGGCAGCCTTACGAGTCATTCTCCGAGAGCAGTCTGTTCCCGAGCCTGTCCTGCAGACACTACTGGTAGAGGTGGAAGGAATGCTTAATTCAAAACCACTTGGCTATGTCTCATCAGACATTGCAGACCCGGATCCTGTGACCCCCAACATGTTACTTATGGGGCGCTGTGATGATTCCCTGCCACAAGTCCTTTACGATCCCTACCAACTCTTGGGAAAATGCAGGTGGAGACATAGTCAGGTATTGGCCGACCAATTCTGGACTTCTTTCATCCGTGGTTACTTACCAGAGCTACAGGGCAGACAGAAATGAAGATCTGATGGTAAAGAGCTGGCAGTAGGACAAGTAGTGCTTGTGATTGATCCTCAGCTTCCACGAGCTCTGTGGCCTGTAAGCATCGTGAAGGAAACTTATGCAGGAGCTGATGGACGGATTAGGATGGCCAAGATTCAAGTGAAGGATAAAACATACACACGTCCCATTGTGAGACTGATTCACCTTCCCCAATTAAGTGATGATGAAGCGAACTCTTGAAACGGCCTTTCAAAAGGTATACAATTAATCCTGACTGATAATTGGGGGCGGAATGTGTCAGAAAGTCCGTTCCGGAACCAAAATCACGCAGCCATTTTCATACGGACTTTAAAACCTCTTAA
>NW_015547777.1:106272-117509 GCF_001515605.1 Sinocyclocheilus anshuiensis | reverse complement strand
AAAGCAGTAAAATTAAGCTTAGAAATGTATTCGTCCCACACACGAATTTCCGCCTAACCATTGCGAATAATTTTTACGAAGAATGTGTATTTTATATATTTTTCACAAAAAAGTCAAGTCATATATCACAAGAACGCTCTCATTCTCAGGAATTTGACGATGTAGATTATTTCACTGTGTGACAATAATAGATCGAATTATCTTCAATTGAATTGCGGGGGGAAAAAAGCTGATTTTTTTATGTGTAACATTCATACTCGTAGCACTGCTTCAGTTAGCCGCAAACAGCCACAAATATCTATATACTCTATATTATCTTTTAGATTAGGATCTCTTTTTTCAAACAAGACCATTTTCACGTTTCTGCGTGCTTCCATCGGTGATATATTCGCGTTCTGTCCAGGTAACGGAATCCAGTTAAAGCCTGTTTTTGCAAAGGAAACTCACAATGACACATTTCAATGCAGAAATAGACATTGTGACTCGCTTCAGATATAATGTAATAACTCCTGTTTAGAAGCTGTTATTTGAAATATTTTTTTTTTTTGGGCATTTTGGGGCTCCAGTTTTAGTTATTTGCATTGTGTAAATCTGTACTCAATAATTCTCATTCTACATTGTAATTGCATTTTATTATTTGTTGTTACAGACCACAACGTAACGGGTACTCTACCTCAATGTGCCTTATATAATTTAATAGTTGTTGCTGCTTGTCTGGAATAAATGGCAGTGTTATTGGAGACACACTCATCCTGTGCATGATTCTTTAACTGGAGTCAAATCCATGTTTGCCCGCTATGATACCAGACATTGAGTAAATGTTGGGAGGTGCTACCTAACAGTTATTAACATCAATATTGCGTTCTTTTTCTCATCCTGAACAACAATATTTAATGTATCTGCATTACTGTTGGGGTAGGTTTAGGGTTGGGGTAGGTGTAGACGTTAATCGTATCTTTTTAATTTAAGTGAATGGAAATGTTCAGCATTCGGTGACGCTTTGTCATGTGTCTGTATAACAGCAAAGCCAGGAAAGTGTCCACCCCGATCATCTAGAAATAGATTGTGTACCAGTTCCTGTAGGAGTGACTCTAACTGCCCCAACAATGAGAAGTGCTGCAGCAATGGATGTGGACGTTACTGTACTGCTCCATATACAGGTTTTTGTGGTATTTTGTTTTGGTCAGTTGTTGATATTGGGGGGAAATAATGATAAATTTAGCCTTTTATTATTCTTGTCTAAAGTAGGTTAGCTACCTACCTAACTACCCTTAGGATAGTTTTAAAAACCGGATGGCTTTACAAAATAAACAGGAATAATACTAAGAATATAACTCTCTTTGTAGTTAAACTTGCTGTCCATGCATGTTTCGTGCTGTATGTTGACGTCGCATATAGTCTATATGCACAATCTAAAGCTGGCTATCTGTGTCCATGCAGTGAAGCCAGGTCAATGTCCCAACCCGACGAACATTCCACTGTTTGCTGAAAGCTGTTTCCATGATGGCCAGTGTCCTACCACACAGAAATGTTGCCCAACCACCAGTGTCCGTGCATGCAGTGAACCACGTGGCCAGGGAAGCGGCTACGAAGTGATCAAGGTCAGCGATGTGGTCAGGGAAATTGTTTTTGAAACTTTCATAGGAATTTTGCATAATACCTACTGGAGATCTTTTCAATTCAGTGCTTTATTCATGTGGCATGTTTTCCCTGTTTGCTTAAACGGTTTAAATAAACAGACTTTCTGTTGCTCTCTTTCTCCTTCCCTCAAATAAAAAGAATTGCTTGATTTGAAGAGTTGGTGTTTATCATTTGGCTGTTTTCTCACATAATTGCTTTCTGGCATCAGTGCTTCGTGTGAGTTCCTTTCCCTGAGACCTGGACATTTAGAGGTGTATTAGCCCATTTTTACACAATATACATTATGTCATGGACTCAAATGGCACCAGCTGTTTTCCGCACCTTCTGCAAACTTTGCATTTTTCGGTCTTCTCATGGAGGTTCTTAAGCTGGTCAGGAGTGACCGATGCATCTGCCTCATGGGCTGCTGTCAGTTTCTGCTCTAGCTACATGCCTTTTTTTATTTTATTTTTTTTAAATAAGTACGATTTAAAGTTGACTTATTTAAAGGGTTGGTTCACCCAAAAATAAATTCTGTTAATTACTCACTCTCGTGTTCGAAACCCGTAAGACCTTATAGTTAATCTTCGGAACGCAATTTAAGATATTTGATGAAATATGAGGGCTCTCTGACCCTCCCATAGACGGCAAGGGTACTACCACTTTCAAGGTCCAGAAAAGTACGAAGATCGACAAAGTAGTCTGTGTGACATCAGTGGTCCATCTGTAAAGTTACGAAGCTACGAGAATTTTTATTTTTTTGCGCAAAGAAAACCAATAATGACTTCATTCCACATTTTCATCTCTACTGCGTCACTTGTGGAAGCGCGTTCACGACAGTATCATGACACGAGCGTGTGGCGGCTCTGACCCAGATCCAGTGTGATGACGTCATTATGCCGGATCTGGGTCAGTACTGACGCCGCCACACGCTCGCGTCATGGTACTGTCGTGAACGCAGGTCCACAGTCATTTAATTTTTCGATGTGTGTAAACTAGTACATCAGTCAATTACATGGTTAATTTTTTTTACTTGGCAAAAAAATTCTCCAATTCGCTTTTTTTTTTTTTTTTTCTTCACATTTCTTAATTGAAATGGACCCATTTCTTAAATCTCTTGGATTGATTAAAAACAAGAAAATTGACATTTTTGAAATATCATGATTGTTTTGGTAATAACACCGACGCTTTCCTTTTTGTGTTTCTCATTTTTTTTTTTTTTTTTAGATTTTAGACAATTGCATCTGCCTAAAATAGATGCATGAAAATAGTTTTTTTTTTTTTGTCATTGTATACACTTCGCTTGCTTTCTGTTGGATGTGAATGCCAAAGAATTATAGGTTTGAATGTACACTTAATTTCATCTGCATTTGTAGCTCCCAGCAGTCTACATGTGAAATCCAGTTTACTGGTCATGACAAGGCCTGTGTTTGACTTCCAGGGAGATATGTTACAGCAAGGCGGAGCCCTGATTGTATGCAACAATGTTAGACTTTGCTGTAATTTTACAGTTACTTACCGCAAAAAAGCCCAGCAAAATACCATTATTTTTTAGTTAACTACTGTAATATGCACTGCATTATGGGAATTTTTATGCCATTTACAGTAATTTACTGTATATGGGGAATTTGCGGTACTTTACTGTTTGCTCAAAAGCAGTAGTGCTGCTTTAAATTGTTCTGCGGACGAAAAACATGAATCTGCATTTTCAATTTAATGCCTGGGTAAGCACGTGTGGTGAAATAAATGTAATTTTGAAATTATTAAAAAATAAAATATACACTTTGCTAAAACCCCACAAAATAATTTTATTCGCAACCAACTAGCAGAGGTTATATAAACTGAAGTTTGTTTCCGGTCCGCACATAACGGACGTCCCTTCCGAGTGGATCGCCAGACGTCAGCTGCTAGTTTTCCTGTGGTAAGTAGCCTACTTTTTACTTAAAGCTGCTGTCCATACGTTTTGCATCTTTATCGCCATCTCTGTTTGAAAACCTGGAATTGCAGTTACTTGCGGAATTATCTTCCTTGCGTGGGTTGTACTCTGGAACGGCTTCAGCGCGGATGAATCTAATGTTTTGAGGAGTGTGTGTGGCAGTCAGTCACCGCACCAGTGTGAATCCTATAATTGGTAATCACAGGTTCTAGCCTACGTTTTGGAATATGACCCAAGTAAGAATTTTCACCGGATATTTTCATCTGAACAAGTAACAAGTCTGCCACGTTTGTTCTGACCAACTGAGGGAAAAAAGCATTACCATAAATCACGCTACCAATGGTGATTTAATCTAACGATTGATTAGCTCATATCATATCAAACTGTGCAAATTATTATTGTTATACTTTATTCTCAGATTATTAATGTTAACAACATCAGCATTGCGTGACTGTGAGTATAGTGTTTGTGTGTGTGTGTATTTCATTCATATGTGTTTCATAAACGCATAATCCTTTATGGATTACAATCCGCCATCAAAATGATAAATTTAATTATTCTAGCTGCTGTGAGAAAAGGCTACGATCTGCCACCTGCAGGATCCTCACATGCGATAGCCTAGTAGCCGGGACAACTTCTTTATGTTTACAGACGTGACGTAATGACGCAGTGCCATGCTCGAATTTCCCGCGAAAACCTACCCCTACCACTCAAATTAGAAAACATTATAAGCTAACGGTTGTGAATCGGGCTAAAGTAAGGCGATAGTTTTGAACACTGGCTGGTTATGTACTTGCTCAAATATTGATTTTGGATAATTTTTAACCAAAAAAAGTTACGGACTGCAGCTTTAACAAATCTCTTTTATAACTTACTTTTAAAACGAAAACCATTACCGACTTTTTTTTTTTACTGAGTTATGGTATATTTTGCTCTTCAGTTAAATGAATACCGTTAAATGTGTGTGACACCATTTGAAATAGCGCAAGCGCTCTCTCGCTTGCTCTGTCAGGTAAATAAAACATTTAGGCCAGTGCAAGTAAAATTATAATTAATTAATTCAAGAATGAAAATGCATTCCTTATTATGGATTCTTGTTAGAATCAATGTCTTATCAAAGTAAGTGCTTTCTGAATTTCGTAATGTATACAATCTTAAAACAAATCTTATTGCTTAATTTCTTGACTTTTGGATTTTGAGAGTCGCTGGATGGGTGTTTTTAGTTTTTTTTTATTAAGCATCAAACAATAAACAAATACATAAAAGACAGAACAAATAGAACCTCTACAAGAAAAACAAAGGAAAAAACAAACATCGCACCTTGTAAAGTTTCACATACAAAATTAAATATATAAAGACAAATAAAACATTACTGAATTCTACAACAGTCACAATTTTGCTCCAGAGCAACTATACAGTGGTGTGAAAAAGTGTTGGCCCCCTTCCTGATTTCTTCGAACAGGTGTGGCAGTAATCAGGCCTGGGTGTGGCTAGAGAAATTGAACTCAGGTGTGATAAACCACAGTTTTAACAGGGGGGCAAACACTTTTTCACACAGGGCCATGTAGTTTTGGATTTTGTTTTCCCTTAATAATAAAAACCTTCATTTAAAAACTGCATGTTGTGTTTACTTGTGTTATCTTTGACTAATATTTAAATTTGTTTGATGATCTGAAACAAAGTGTGACAAACATGCGAAAAAATAAGAAATCAGGAAGGGGGCCAACACTTTTTCACACCACTGTATTTGACATTTAACACTGGCAATAAAGTAAACATGACACAAAGGGACAAAATCAAGCACTATACTTCAGTGAGTCTTACATGTCTCCATGTATGTCTCTCCTCTTCTCATTCCAAGTCTTTTGTAAATTTGTCTCTATGGATCAACATATATTTACTAAGAATAGCCTGTCAGGGAGCAGAAAGCCTACAACATAAAGAGAATACAGGATAGAAGACAATCTTGAGGAATAATCCTTAAAACAATCATTGAAAATTTTCTCAATGCTAGTGTGAGCGTGTTCAACTCTAGTGCTAAATTGGTTTCAGAAAACTGAAAACGGAGTCAAATGCGTGTCCTAAAACACAATTTGGTCTCCTTTGTCTTTCCCCCAAACAATACCACTTTTATTAAGAGCTCTGGAACAATGCAAACTTACTACAATCATTCATCATTTGAACCAGCTGGAATCAAAACTACTTGACACACTGTTGCATGTTTTTTTTTTTAAACCAGTAAACGTTAAACAAATTTTACTCACAATATGGACATTTTTTCCGGCAATTCTGAGTTTATCTCACAGTTCTGATCATGTGAGATGTAAACTCAGAATTCTGAGAAAAAAGTCAGAATTGTGATGTGTAAAATAGGAATTGTGAGATAAAAAGTAGTGATGGTACAAACAAACCTTTTCGAAGCTTCGAATCACTTGAACCAACATGATTCACTGTTTCGAAGCCTTCGAAACTCCACCCTGCTGGTCAAAATTGTGTAACTACAACAAACTCAGCCCAAACATGCATAAAAAAGCTTTTACAAACACATTGCAAATGTCTTATTGAAATTATAATGTATTCAATGCAATTAACAAATCTATAATACCATTAAATATGAAGGATACGAACCACTGAAATTCTGAAACACTTTGAGACAGTTGTGACGTAATGAAGCCTCGTTTACTGAAATCAGGAGACTTTGGCAGTTTGATATGCACTCCGACCCACTTGTTTCAAAGCTTTATGAAGCAGTGCTTCAAAAGGACCCATCACTAATAAAATCTCACAATTCTCACAACTCAGAATTGTGAGATATACTAAACTTGTAATTCTGAGACAAAGTTGGAATTGTGAGATATAAACTTGCAATTACGAGAAAAAAAATCTGAATTGTGAGAAAGTTGTAGTTACCTTTTAACATTTTTAATCCATCACGAAAAAAACCCCCGCAAAACTGCAAGATATAAACTAAGAATTGTGAGGAAAAAAGTCTAAATTGTGATAAAGTCAGAATTGCGAGAAAAAAGTATGAACTGAATTAAAAAAAAAAAAAAAAAAAATCCTTTTTGTATTCATTTTTTTATCCTGTGGTGGAAACGAACTTAAACAACTGATTTTTCTATTCAACTAAATTTACAAGCCTCTCATATTTTCAGCTTCAACAGTACATTAATAAACCCATCCTACCTCTGTCACGGATCACTCGTGGAAAACATAAGATCCAAGTGCAGTTTATTAATCCACGAAAAAGAAAGATCCAAAAACAGAGCAACAAGCAGAAAACAAAGTCAAAATGTAATCCACAAACAGCGTAACAGAAAACAATACTGAAGCAAACAAGGGCTAACAGAACATGATACATATATATAGTGGAACTAATAAGACTAAATGACACACAGCTGGGAACAATGAGAACTAATAAGTGCAAGGGGTGATGGGAACACAAACAACAGTCCAGAAGAGTGGCAAGGGCACTCCAGCAGATGGCTGTGACATGACCCCCGCTTTAAGGGGTGGATTCCAGACGCTCCAAATAAAGTCAAAGAAATCCAGGAGGGAGGCAGAACGGAGGTGGATCAGGGGGAGGGATGGCGGGCCAGGCCCGTGTAGTGGCAGAGGACCTGGACACAGAGGTAGAATAGGAGGCCAGGGTGGAGCAGGGAGCTTGCCAGGCAGCAAGGGTGGAGCTGGAGTAGATTCTGTGAACTCCTGGACTGGAGCGGGCTCTGGAGTGGACTCTGAAGGCTCCCGGACTGGAGCAGGCTCTGAAGTGGACTCTGAAGGCTCCCGGACTGGAGCAGGCTTTGGAGTGGATTCTGTGAACTCCTGGACTGGAGCGGGCTCTGGAGTGAACTCTGAAGGCTCCTGGACTGGAGCGGGCTCTGGAGTGGATTCTGTGAACTCCTGGACTGGAGCGGGCTCTGGAGTGGATTCTGTGAACTCTTGGACTGGAGCGGGCTCTGGAGTGGATTCTGAAGGCTCCTGGACTGGAGCAGGCTCTGGAGTGGACTGTGAGACCACCGGAATCGGACCCTCCAGGACCACCAGACTTGGAGCCACAGGAATCAGGTCTTCCAGGACCACCAGATTTTGAACCACAAGAGCGGACTTAGCTGCCTTCCTCCTTCTCACCCTACGTTTACGGGTCTCTGGAGATGTTACCGCGGACTCTGACATCTCCGGGGGCACTGCAATGGGCTCAGACTGACCTGGTGATACCACTAAACTGCGGTAACAGAGATAGTTAACAAAACCCCAATAATCCAGAGTCTGAAGTGCTTCCAATTCACACTGGGGCCGAGGTTCATCCAGGCAACCATTAAAAAAATCCTTGAACGCTGCATCATTGTAATCCAGCCCCACCGCTAAAGTCCAAAAAAACTGGGCAAAACCTCCAACCTCCATCCCCTGCTGGCGCAGAGCCAACAAGGACCGAAATCATGCCATCCGCTAGTTACTAGTGGCTGGAGGAAGAATATGAATGCCCATGGTCCAAAAGAAAAACAGAGAACTGCCCAACTGCTGGATCTGATGTTGGCTTCAGTATTCTGTCACAGATCACTCATGGAAAACATATAAGATCCAAGTGCAGTTTAT
This sequence comes from Sinocyclocheilus anshuiensis, assembly GCF_001515605.1. Lineage (NCBI taxonomy): Eukaryota > Metazoa > Chordata > Actinopteri > Cypriniformes > Cyprinidae > Sinocyclocheilus > Sinocyclocheilus anshuiensis. The sequence goes on along the minus strand of NW_015547777.1, from coordinate 109,357 downwards.
TAATCCACAAAATACAAAGATCCAAAAACAGAGCAACAAGCAGAAAACAAAGGCAAAAGATAATCCACAAACAGCGTAACAGAAAACAATACTGAAGCAAACAAGGGTTAACAGAACATGGTATATATATAGGGGAACTGATAAGACTAAATGACACATAGCTGGGAACAATGAGAACTAATACGTGCAAGGGGTGATGGGAACAACACAAACACCAGTCCAGAAGAGTGCCCTCTGATGACTGGCAAGGGCACTCCAGCAGATGGCTGTGAGAACCTCTATATGACGCCATGATGACTGTCCAATCACTACCAATCTGACATTCGATTCCTACATTTGTGAGAGAAGGAAAAAAGATATGTTGTTCCTTTTCTTCACTGTATATTCAACCAAATATTACATTATTACTGACAAGTGTAAGTGTTTAACAGCATTTTTCTAATATCATCCCTTGACCTGCAACATATGCTGAGGTATTTTGCCCAAATCCTCCACATATTCTTTGCATGTGTAGCACAAGAAGTTCTGTGAAATATTTGAGAAAAACTATATTAATTTCTGGAATAGACATAACATTTGCCCTATATGTAAAAAGTCTTGTTTGAAGAATATTTCTTGCAGTGTACAAGAAAAGCTAACCAAACACAGAATGAAAAACAAAGCTTAATTAAACAAAAATAAATTAAAAATCATATAGAAAATTCTTTTTTTTTCTTTCTTTGTACTCTAAAGGTCAGAATTAATGAGATAAAATCAAGGATTATGATCACAAACTTGAAAATGAGAATCTATATTCTCACGCACAGATCCAGCCAATCCGCCCATATACAGGAATTCATGACTTTATTTCTGCTCCTTTATTTCCATTCCAACTATTTTAGCTGAATAGTTAAATGAGAGTCAGGCTTTGACTTGATTCAGTCGATCCGATTCGCACGTTTTCAATCATTCGGATGAACGTTGATTACTTTTTCAAAAGTATTGAAAATAGTTATTATTCACTGGCACTGGTAACAAAGTAATGATAAAATTTTATATTTCAAGCCCCGAATGTTTTTATTACTATGCCCTGTTGTTTGAACACTGCAGTTCAATAGGAAATCATTTGAAAGCATCCAGTCCAGTGGCGAGGCCAGCAATATTAAAGTGCCCCTATTATGGGTAATGAAATGTTCATATTTTGGTTTTAGGAGTCCCCAACAACAGGTTGACATTCATGCAAGGTTTTATAATATGCATTTATTTTTACCTTATTTGCTCAACGACCCCCAAACGATTCGTTTAAGATTCATTTTTCCAAACCCCTCCTTTGCGTGATTGGTCCGATTGGTCTCATTTTCATTTCATCATGCCTGTAACGCCTGATAAAGCAGAGTTTGTGAGCGCAGTGCTGCTTTGTGTACAGCGTTACCGGGGAAACCGCTATTTTTACCGCTCCAAAAGCGGCACCTAGTGGCAAAAATGAATTTGCATTTTAATTTAGACCAACTTGAAAAGACCAATAAGTGGGCGGGCATAAATATGCTAATATTTCATGTTGACTTCAACTCGTTTAAATGATTCAGAGTTGACTCTTTCTTTTGAGAGACAATAACTCTATACACGGTGCACTTTCAGATTTAAAACTTTACAGGATGTTTTCATTCACTTAGAGCTGTGTTACACTTCATGAAAGGTAATTTTAAAAAATCCATAATAGGGGCACTTTAAATTGAGTGGACCTGCGTAACATAGGGTGGACCTCATTGCCTATTTCAAAAATCATTTTACAATAGCCTACATGAGATAAAAATAAGGATGCAAATTTCATGTGATTTCTGTGATCGGAACGAGTCGGTGAGTGTATGATGCCTAGTGTTTTAAAATCTGGTCAGATTTTAAAAGTAGTGTATTATGGCATGGAACATATTTTATACACTTACTGACTTCGTAAACAGCCACAAAGTTAAAACTGGGCATCATACACTACACGACTGAGGATCACACACTACCAGACTTAAAGTCACTCCGATCACAACAAACTCATGCAGAAGTGTGCGCCTTGTTGCAGATGCATGACAAATTAAAACATGGTTCAAAATCGGCTGAAAATATCAAACATGTTTGATCTCCTCCGACTGGATGGAATCAAAGTCTGAAGCTAAAAACATCATAACCATTATACACTACGTGATTTTCTATGAAATCCGATGATTCAAATCTGCAGACTGGCTCTGACTTTCGGCAACTATTGCGTGGACTTCTCCAGACTGTAAATCGGGGTAAAAGTGTATTTCCAGGCTTTAGAGTGATATTACATGCTGCTTTGAACATCTAAGATCCGATCGTGTTGCGATGATGATGATGTGGGGTTTTCCAATGCAATTTGTAATCGTTGGGAAGTTCAACCAATAGAAACTGGATCTCAGATATGATGGATGGGACGATGACTAAAGACCAGTCGGGGACTGTTTTACAGCTGGAGCACGTCTAGATTGGATTGTTCACTTATATTGAAAGCTCTTTCGTTTGCAACAGAATAGAAGAGCAAAACTGGAAGATCAGCGCTCATCCACCAGGATCTTATTAGTACTTATTTTTTTCTTTTACTTGTTCACACATACATGTTGTTTGTACGTTCATGTATTTGAGCAATTATTGTAATGCATGCAGGATTTTTCTTCTTTCCTCATTTGATTTGGCGGGCCAGCCGTCAATCTGAGTGTTTGACTGACAGATTGAGCCTATTGTAATACATAATTGAGAAATGATTGTTGTACCTGGATGTATTAGTCTATAATACTGTATAGAGTGATAGTCAATGTAAAAAGAGCAGATGAACACCAAACAGGTGAAATGTGTTGAGTTGATTCATTAAGAATGATTCAGTTGAGTCGCGTGTTTTGTTCAGTGCTCATGAATCAGTGATCTGCTGTTTGTCAGATGTACAGTGGTGTCTGTTCATTCTCTCCTCTTCTGCTCTGCAGGATCTGCTCATGGATTGCTCTAAGTATCCCGTTATTGGGGTCGTTTCAACCCGCGGACATGAAAAACAACCCTCGGCAACAGTGTTAAAGGGGTCATATGATGCGATTTCAAATTTTCC
>NW_015547777.1:103631-106151 GCF_001515605.1 Sinocyclocheilus anshuiensis | reverse complement strand
TGTGGAAAATAATGTGTTTTTTGAACCTTAAACCACATAAACACATTTCATTACACCAAATACACAAAATAATGGTATTTTTAGCAACATATGACCCCTTTAAAATAGCCCGATTCCGCGGGAAAACCGCGGACCTGGCAACACTGATGCATTCGCATCAAGAGTGTTTACAAATGTTATAGCTGTATTTTAAGTTTTCCTTTTAAGGCACAGATGATTGGCCATCGCGTCCATACAAGACAGATAATCTGGCCAATGAACGCCCGTTCTCATCTGGAGCCGTGGGCGGGATTTCCTCTTTTATTTGAAATCCGGAAGTGTTTTGAAACATTGTAGCAGCTTGACACAGCGAGAGCGCGTTTGCAGTGCATTCGCTTCTGTTTCTGTGTCTCGCGGATTATGAGAGCGCGGGAAGGAGGTGCTGAGGGCCGCGGGAGCTGGTGAGGATTGGGAGGTTTTATTATGACAGTTATTCGGTGTTGCTTCTTTTCTCACGAGGGAGTTTAATGGCGTCGTCCGCCGCTATCACTCAATGAAACACAACAACACTCAGTGGCGAGCGGTCAGCAGCTCCGTACAGCCGTGTGTAAGCAGTGACAGCAGCGGCTTTCATTGTTTGTGAATGTTTATACGGTTCCTGCTGAGAGATAACAGCAGCACAGAGCTTCACTCGCACATTATACCTGATATCTGAGACATATAATGCAGCCCTGTTGTCCTATATACTCGTTATCCATGCAGAAAGTACTGTGGTGATACCATGGTATAGATATAGACCATAGTACGAATGGATTACATGTTCATGGTATTTATATGGTTACATTTGTTAACTTAGTAGATGGACATTCAGTATTGGTCTTCCTTTGCCTCATGTTGGTGCAGTAGTTTGTTTATATCATAATTTGTAAGACTTCTGTGTGTGTTTCCTTGTTTCCTCTGGATCAAGTGTCTAGTTTATTTTTATTGTTCTGTCAGAATGATTTTGAGGCACTTGGAGTAACTAGTGCTCAAACCGTGATGCACCAGCCACAAATATACTTTGATATGGTTTTGTGTAGATGTAACCGAGTCAAAATCAAATTTTCAGTGCACATTTGCTGTTCAGAGCAAAAGATGCGTCTTCAATCTGATGCCTGCAGTAAATGTCACTCATTTAGAAGCGATAATGAAGCTTCAATCAGCTGACACCTGTCAGACTGAACTGCATAAATTATGACTGTTGTCAAACATGTTTCCCAAACACGCCTCCTGTCTGCCACTAGTCACTCAAACTGATAGCCCCGCCCCAAACTCACTCTATTGGATGATTGAATCATAAGTTGACATGTTGTGCTGGTTAATTTAAATGTCTACATATTGTGAACCTGCGAAAACTTATAGTGATTCTGAACGTTAAACAATACAGAAAAGTTTTTGGTCCCACTTTATATTAAGTAGCCTTACTTGCATAAAAAAATAAGTACAATGTACTTATTGTGTTCATATTGTATTGCAAAACACTTTTGCTGCTATTGAGGGTTAGGTTAGTGATAGTGATACGGGTAAGGTTAGTGACAGGTTTGGTGGTATGGGTAGGTTTAAGGTGTACGGGATGGGTCAACAGTGTAATTATAAATGTAATTAAAGATGTAATTACATGCAGGTATTTTAAAAATATAAATACAATGTAAAAAAAACATGTATGTACACAATAAGTGCATTGTACCAAATGATTAATCAAAATGTAAGTAAAGTAGTAGTTAAGGCTAGGGCTGAACGATTTTGGAAAATAATCTTTTTTTACCAATATTGCGATTGCGATTTAATATGCAATTATTTTTTAAAGCTCTTTATGTTCTGTATTATTCAACAAAGACAAGCTATAAATCATTGTATAGTATGACCAACACACTATTAGATAGATTAAACATAAATGTTATTTTCTGTAGGCCAGGCCTATATGTTACGATGAAATTAGGTGATGCATGAATTGATATGAATGACATTTTTATTTAGCATCTACAATCACAGTACATTGACTGATTTGTTGAACTTCCAACCTTGTAAGCATGTAATAATTATGTTTAAATAAGCCTGGTGTAAACATTAATATGAAAGTCAGTAACAAATCACACAAACTAAAGTAGATTGCAGAAATATAAAAACAAATCTGTTGCTTTACCACACTACTTTAGGTAATTCAAAGTCACTGTAATAAACATATGTAAACATGGGGACTGCACTTTTTAAACACTGTCTGTTAACTTTAGACCAGTGGTTCTCAAACTTTTTTGGTCGCGCCCCCCTTTAAACCTATAAAAAAAATCTGCCCCCCTTTCCCGAATCCCCATCCCACCTCAGACTACCAAATAATTTCACTAAACATTATGAAAAATTAATGCTTTTTTAATTAAAAAAAACCTACAGGGAAAAAACACCTGCATCACTTGAAACATTGAAAAATAGCATAGAGAGAATAACTGTTAGTATTATTATTCTTTCTCTATTATTTATTTATTTATTGTGGGTTTCATGCTGTCC
>NW_015547777.1:95883-99724 GCF_001515605.1 Sinocyclocheilus anshuiensis | reverse complement strand
CGCGAGCGGCAAAATACAGTAGAACCATTATAATCAGTGACGCTGTGTACACTGGATGCGGCGCGACATTAAACTGATGCCTTGTTCTATTTATGACGTACTGACACGAAGTTAAAATGATTTGCAACGGTCGCTTTGTCGCGTACAGTGTAGAGCTGTTGCGGTGCGACGCACAACTGTAGTGGCCGGTATAACTTAGACACAGTGAGTGAAGCCGAGAGCAAGATATGCTCGTCATATTTTCAGCATTTAGCTTTTGAATGACCAGCACCTGCCTGGGTCTGTGCGACTTCATCTATGGCTTTTCTCTTCCCTTTCACAAACTGATCCATCTCCCATTCTAAGTTACGTCCTTTGGCTGTTTACCGTTTTATTTATTTTCTTTTTCTGCTGATGACCCGTGCCCCCACCCCTGCAATACTCGTGCGCCCCCCCTGGCGGGCGCGCCCCACACTTTGAGAACCACTGAGTTAGTGTGTGTGTGTGATATGTGATATATACATGAGTGGCATTCTAAGTGTGCGATATACAGTCTAACAGCACTGGGAAGTTTTACTGTTCAGCTTACTCCTCACATATTCATGTGGCATTTCTAAATTATGTTATAATCTCTTTAATAAGTTAAAATGATTTGCAACGGTCGCTTTGTCGCGTACAGTGTAGAGCTGTTGCGGTGCGACGCACAACTGTAGTGGCCGGTATAACTTAGACACAGTGAGTGAAGCCGAGAGCAAGATATGCTCGTCATATTTTCAGCATTTAGCTTTTGAATGACCAGCACCTGCCTGGGTCTGTGCGACTTCATCTATGGCTTTTCTCTTACCTTTCACAAACCGATCCATCTCCCATTCTAAGTTACGTCCTTTGGCTGTTTACTGTTTTATTTTTTTTATTTTTCTGCTGATGGCCCGCGCTCGACTTGAAGCAGCGCTGCTTAGACCGATGGGTGTGTCATCAAAGCACTGCGAGAGCTATAAGAGAGCGGACGTCTCCTTATGCTTTCTCTCGCCGTACTTTGATGTCAAAGACACCTCTTTACTCTCGCATGTCACGTGACCGAGTGTAATCACAGCCTCTGCGATTGAAAAATCGCGTTTTCATCGCAAAATGCAATTAATCGTTCAGCCCTAGTTAAGGCCACTTAATATAAAGTGCGACCAAGTTTTTAATATTGTATATTGTGCATATTGTACTAATTGGTTCCCTTGATTTAGTAAATCGTGGCAACGTTGCACTAATTCATTCCCTCGTTTCTAAATTTGTTCGCTCGTTTTAGTAAACCGTGGCCTCGGTTTAGTAATTATTTCCCTCATTTTAATAAAACAAGGCCATGTTATACAAATCCATGTTATACAAATTTGTTCCTTTTTTTAATAAATTGAGGTGATGTTGTTAATTTGTTCCCTTGTTTTAGTAAACAGTGGCCTTGCTTTAATAGTTCATTCCCTCATTTTAGTAAACCGTGGCCATGTGTTACTAATTTCTTCTCTTATTTTAGTAAACCATGTCTTTGCTTTAGTAGCTAATTCATTCCCTTGTTTTAGTAAATTCTGGCCATGTTGTACTAATTTCTTCCCTCATTTTAGTAAATCAAGGCCATGTTGTGTTACTTTGTTCCCTTGTTTTAATAAATTGAGGTGATGTTGTGTTAATTCGTTCCCTTGTTTTAGTAAATCGTGGCCATGTTGTAATTAAATCAAATTAGTCCTACCTGGCCACGATTTACTATAATGATGCAGCAAATTAAGTTGTGGGATAAATATATAAATATATTTTTGATATATACACTTATGTCTGAATGTCATGTTGCACTAGTAGCAGATCTTTTACAGTTCCGTTGCTATTTGATTTGTTTTATGTAACAAAAATGAAGTAAACTAATCAACCAAGCGGTTTTTACTGCTTGTATACGGTCTCATTTTCTGTTTGTAATTTGCTCTCTCGTTCCCCAGAGTCACCGTGAATCATCTATATGGGCCATTTTCTCTCAAAAAATGGTTACAGCCTGAAGAAGAAGAAGAAATCACGGAAGCTGCGCAAGAAGAAGAGGAGGAGGAACTGCTTCCTTCAGGGTCCCTGCATGCTGTGCTTCATCGTGCACGGCACCAGCGGGAGCGTCGAGGACGACTGGCCCTTCGAGAGCGCGGTGGCAGCGGCTTCCAAACTCGCCGAACGCTACGTGTCACTGAACTCGCCCGAGGAGTGCGCCAAGTTCCTCCTCTCTCCGGGAGAGCTGGCCATTTGGGAGGGCCAGGGTCGGAGTCTGCTCTCCAAGCTGATAGGGCCCCCGGCGCTGTTCTGTGCCGCGGACTATTCGGAAATGGTGTGCAAGCGCAAGTGTGCTGAGCTGCAGCGGTGTACGCCCCGCAAGCAGCCTCGCTGTGCCTTCCAGGAGGCCATGGAGAATGGAGAGGAGCGAGGAGACAGCCGGTGCCTCCTCCCTTCGCTGCCTTCATCCTCCTCTTCTTCCTCTCCTTCAGAGGAGGACGGCTCCGGCGCGGGGCGGCATACAGACGCGGGCTCCGCCGCAACCTCCTCTTCCTCCTCCTGCTGCTGTCAGCTGTCCCAAAACGAGAGCTCGGAGGAGGCAAAGAGCGCTGAAAGTACAGACACGCCCCACATTAACCAGCTGCCCTCATCGATACTGCTCAAGGTCTGTGACTTTCTTTAACAGAATAGTTAAATGAAAATGTCCTGTAAATGTGCTCACCCTAAGGTAGATGAGTTTGTGTCTTCATCAGATTTGGAGAAATGTAGCATTGCATCACTTGCTCTGCAGTGAATGGGTGCCGTCAGAATGAGAGTCCAAACAGCTGATAAAAACATCACAATAATCCACAAGTAATCCACAGCACTCCAGTCCATCAGTTAACATCTGGAGAAGACAAAAGCTGAAACAAATCCAGCATTAAGACGTTTTTAACTAAAATACGAGTCCATAATCCATAATAGCGCTACCTCCAGTGAAAAAGCGGTCTGAATCAGGAGAGAAATCTGCACAGGTCAAGAAAGCCGAAACGGCTCTAAACAAACATGTGGCTGGATTTTAATGTGAGAGACAACAGGAGATGGACTTTTTCACTGGAGGAAGCGTTATTATGGATTATGGACTCGTATTCGAGTTAAAAACGTCTTGATGATGGATTTGTTTCTTACAAACACACAACTTTTCTCTTCACTAGACGTTAATTGATGGACTGGAGTGGTGTGGATTATTGTGATGTTTTCACATTACAGCAAAAGAATGTTTTTTTTCATGCACTGGTCACAAATTGAGATATTTGGCTTTTCATAGCTCGTCTTTTATGTCATAACATACAAAATACACCTTTAAGTGTTTATTTAATGCACTTTATCTATTGGTGTCTGTGGTATTCAAATATAATACATATATAATATATAATACATATATTTGAAATGCCGTTTTCTCACAGGGTTTGATCATATATAATTCACCTGATTTTATTCCTAAAGACATGGTGAAAATGTGTATTTCACAGTATTTTCTGATTTATGGAGTGATAAAAAGAGAAATCCATAATCCCCTCTGGAATTTATCCGATGTTCAAATGCATTTAAACATAACATTTCAGAAAATGTGCAATACAATCAATGTTTGCAGTTCTTAATGTAATCAATCAGCTGGGGAAGTATGGTGACATCTATCAGTTATTTATTATTTTTTTTCTCACCCTATTCATCTGGGGTGTCTTACCTTAAAAATGCAGTTCTTGATTTAAATGTCAAGGCTAATGCATTACTTCACCATAGGTGGAGGCACATGACATATATACAGTGGGTACGGAAAGTATTCAGACCCCCTTAAATTTTTCACTCTTTG
>NW_015547777.1:80590-95835 GCF_001515605.1 Sinocyclocheilus anshuiensis | reverse complement strand
GCCTTAAACCAGTGGCTTGGACATCAATTAGTGCCCCAACACAATACCAGAACTATTTTTTGTACAAAAGTAATGAGCAGCGTGATATAAACCTGCAGCTGAAATCCTCAGATTCAATATTTTTTCCTAATTTCAGTACGGATCTCGATTCATTCATGTATTTGAACAGATGAGCTGTCGATGAACCCCGTGTGAAATGTGTTCTCAGGTGTTTTCTCACCTGTCGGTGAAGGAGAGATGTCTGGGTGCGTCTCTGGTCTGTAAGTACTGGCGCGATCTCTGCTTAGACTTCCAGTTCTGGAAACAGATCGATCTCAGCGGCCTCCAGCAGGTTTGTGCTTATCTCTTATTTATAGAACTGCGTTAGTTATAGAATTATCTGTGGTGTGTGCATAACTATTAGAGCTGCATGATTAATCAAAAGAAAAGCATTTGGGAACTCAACGTGTACCAACCACGTTCCCAAACTTGTAATGAAAAGCACTTAGCCAAAAAAAAAAAAATTCCTGCAGTTTTCAGTCAAAATAAAAGTTCAGGGGTTTAATATTTGAAAAAAATATTAGAATGGTAATTTTACAGTTGTGATTATTATTATATTTCTTAAATACTCAATTTGTTTGTATTTTACACTGAAATATTACAATAGTAAAATTTATTTTGGTTTTTATTTTGTTATTAATAATAATAATAATAATTATTATTATTATAAGAAATAATGATAATTTTGGCCAAATTGTGCAGCCCTATAAACAAGTACAGCAAACCTGGTTTTAAAACAAAAATTGCGTTTTAAATCGCAATCAATTTTTATCAGAAAAAAAAAATCACAATTAGATTTTTTCCCCCCAAATCATGCATCCCTAATTACTGTTTAGCAAATAGGCTTTTTTATTGAATTTTTTTTAATGAACTGTAGCTGAAAGCTTTATTGTATTTTTATGCATTTGTATAATGGCAGCAATTTTATTTTATTTTTTTAAGTTTTAAGTTATTGTTTACTAAAACTAATAAAAATAGTTTTCATTTTTTTATTAAAATAAAGCTGAAATAAAACATAAATATTAGCTCAAAAACACTAAAGTGTTGCCTTGGCAGCTAACTGAAATTTAAGTGCAAGTAGTAAAATTACTAAAACTAAAACCGAAATAGAAATTAAAGCTAAATAGAAATGTATAAAAAAAGCTAATAAAATGACAAAAGCAAAAATCACTAAACATCACAATCACTAAACAAAATGACTAAAATTAAAATGGAAAAAAATAAAAGCTAATTAAAAAAAATTTATAAATGGTATACGTGACGCTGAACCACAAAAGCAGTGTTAAGTCGCTGGGGTATATTTGTAGCAATAGCCAACAATACATTGTATGGGTCAAAATTATACATTTTTCTTTTATGCCAAAAATCATTAGGATATCAAGTAATGATCATGTTCCATAAAGATATTTTGTACATTTCCTACCGTAAATATATCAAAACTTAATATTTGATTAGTAATATGCATTGCTAAGAACTTAATTTGGACAACTTTAAAGATGATTTTCTCAATATTTATATGTTTTTTGCACCCTCAGATTCCAGATTTTCAAATAGTTGTATCTCGGCCAAATATTGTCCTAAGCTTATTTATTCAGCTTTCAGATGATGCATAAATCTCAATTTCGTGAAATTGACCCTTGTGACTGGTTTTGTGCTCCAGGGTCACATATAATAATATGAAGATAACATTGATGTGTTGTCTGTGTGAGCGCAGGTTAAAGACGATCTCCTGGTGAAGATCGCGTCCCGGAGGCAGAACGTCACTGAGATCAACATCTCCGACTGCCGTAACGTTCAGGATCACGGCGTTTGCTCGCTGGCGTCTAACTGTCCCGGTCTGATCAAATACACGGCGTACCGCTGTAAGCAGCTCAGCGATGTGTCTCTGTGCACCGTGGCCATCCACTGCCCGCTCCTGCAGAAAGTGCATGTCGGCAACCAGGACAAACTCACTGACCATGCTCTCAAACTGGTGAGCTGCAGATCTAAAGTCACTTGATGGATGCGTGGGATAAATATGTGTGCTTATGAGTTAACAGCTATGTTTCTATGTGCATATTTTAATGTGAATTTTGGGATATTGCATTAAAAAACACTGGAAAATCGTAAAATGCACATTAAAAACGTATATGCGCTTCATTCAGGAGGATATTTTTTTTATTCGATAAGAAAACGTGTTCATAAAATATGAAAGCAACAAATTTACTGAAAGCGTGACAAAAAAGTCACATAACAGCATTTGTTATTACAACTGATGAAAAGCAAGTAATATACTTATTAATCCTCAGCGCCAGTTTCCCAGGAAGTGAAGATTTGCAAATAAAGCACCATTTCCATCCATGTTTTATGTGATATTCTAATTTGTTGTTGTATGACCATTATCATGTTATGGTCTGTGTAATTTCATGTCAGGGTAATGGTATAATAATAAAAATAAAATATTTTGAAAATGTTTAAAATAAAAAAATAAGTTTTTTTTATTATGTAAAATTGTTAAAAATATAAAAAAAAATATTTAAAATTAAAATTAAATAATACAATATAAAAAATTTAAAATGAAATAATAAAAATATTTTTTAAAAATATTTAAAAGAAAAAAATACAATTTAAAAAAAAAATATTTAAAATAAAAATTTAAAAAAAAAAATTTAAAATTAAAACAATCAAAACACTTATACACTAAAAAAAAGAAAGAAATATTTTTGTTTACCTGCTGCATGTGACCATTAACTAGCAGGGTTCATACGGGTGCTGGAAATTCTTGAAAATGCTTGCATTTCCATATTTTCAAGTTTTGAAAAGTGCTTGAATTTTTGGCTAAAGTGCTTGAAACTGCTTGAAATTGTAATTGCATTGCTTTCATAATAATTCACTCTCTGACTAAACAGTGTATGTTTTAGATAACATAGGATAATATGGTTAGGATACTTACGCTTTATACAGCTTGGTTGTAATGGCAGAATACTCTATAATCTATTAAATTGTTTACTATATTATATAATTAATAATTAATATTGCATAGTGTATTTAAAAAAATCTAAACAAATATATCTGAGCAAAGCAGTGCAGATCTGCATATGCAACTTCTGATTTAATGTTTTTATGCTAATATGTAATTTACCACAACTGTTAGTTGCATAAAAATGCACCTTAAAAGGACTTGAATTTGATCGGTGTAAGAGAACCGTCAACATGCGAATGTGTTGCAAAATTTTATTTTATTATTTTATCTGTTATAATATTTGATCTATTATGGTGGCTCATAGGGGTTCGGCTGATGGGGAAAAAAAAGTTTGTGAAGCTTTGTTGTATCCAGTCGTATGGCTGTACTGAACCGAATGCATGTTTGTGTGTTTTGTGCAGTTGGGCGAACACTGCAAAGAGCTGAAGGACGTGCATTTCGGCCAGTGCTACAGCATCAGTGACGAGGGTCTGGTGGCGCTGGCGCAGGGGTGCAGCAAACTACAGAGGATCTACATGCAGGAGAACAAACTGGTACGTGCATAGACCCTCATGTTACGCATAAGAGGTGAGTTCTGCATCAAGCACTAGTTTGTCATTGAGGCTGATTAGTGGCTTTGTGTGAATTGTTCTCTTTTAGCGGTGCTGCTTTAAACAGGATGCATTTAAAAATAAATTTTTAATATAGTTTACAGCACTTTGCTCATCTGCTGTGAGCAGCGCTCATGTGATTATTCAGAATCTGTAGGTTTTTTGTGAACGATGGAAGTTTTATGTCATGCAAGGCTGATTATTTGTTGAATTTCTGTCAGCTGATTCGGTGATATCCATGAATTGCTTAGAAATGCATCTGATTGGTGAATGGTGAATCACGCTTAAAATACCCATATGCATATGTAATAATAATAAATATATATATATATATATATATACATGTTTCCATTTGAAATATTGTCATATGAAGTAAAAACACGTATGAAATTAGGAACTTGAACAATTTCATATATTAACATATATCTAGCCCATACAAATGTATGTTTATGAATGTGTAATACATTTTTGGACGTATATGTCATGTGCATGCATATCCATCCTAAAACCTGTCCATACTAGGGTTGCAAAGGGGTGGAAAATTTCCGGAAACTTTCCTAAAATCTCTGGAATATTCCAAAAAATCCTGGAAAGTTTCCAAAATTTAATGGAAATTTTCCACCTTTTTACAACCCTAGTCAATGCATGTTATTATATGAGTAAAAAAAAATTGATGTATTTAAAAAAATTATTATTACAAAAACATGATGCCAGGTGAAAAGGGAATTCATTTCAGAGACGAAGTATCCGTTCATTCGTTAAAAATTAATAAAAAAATACACATAAATATAACTAAATAAAAAATGTGTAATAAGAAATGCAAAAATAACAAAAAGTAAAAATATATAGATTTTTTGTATATATATATCGTTTTAATAGTTGCACATATAAATAAAATATACATTGTTCACAATCTGTATATGGTTGCTACATATAATACCTAAAAAAAAAAAATCATCATATAGATATTAACATATGTGCATTTATTAAATCCCTATAGTAAAACTTGCAAATTTTATAAACTTATATCTTCATCTACCCAGAAAATGTAGATATGTGAAAATGATATATATCACCTTATAGTTAATATATATGTTGCAATATGACTCTCGATTTAGGGCTCTGTAATGTATGTCATATATTAGATTTCTGTATGAGTAGAAATCTAACCTGGCGACTAGTTTATTTCTGAGACGTGCATCTTATGTGTGTAGCGTTTCTTTGCTCGCGTGCTGAAATGGTCAGAGGATCCAGACAGAAGGAGAGAGGATTTTGTGTTTTTTAGCCATTTTCACTGTGTTTGTTTTTTTTTATGCGACTCCTTTCTCTTTCTCTGTCGTTCTCTTCTCTCATTGAGCGATTGAGTACGTCTGTACAACTGTAGCTCTTTTTGCATTGGTGTGTTAGCAGTATTTATACATGCATGTGTGAGCTTTCAAACTACGGCATTCATTGTCTGTGAATAATGACTGGTATTATCCCATCAACCTCAGCCTTATTATTCAGTCTGCCTTGATTACATTCATCATATTTGACAAATCTGTCTGTGTGCACTCTTAAAATGATTTTCTTAATCAGTGTTTTTGTCTCATTTTACTTGAAAAATTATTTTTTTTTTTTCTGGTTGAATGTCTGTCTGCAGCCACTGGAGGTCAGTGTTGTTCCTCTAATGAGAAAACACCGTGTGGTTTTGTGAGAGGTGCTTTATAACAGACCTTTGGAGATGAATTGTAATAAAACAAGCTGGCGTGTGCTTGATGTGCATCAGACTGTGATCATAGCTGTGAGTTTGAGCTCTTCATCGCTGTCAGATGAGCAGCAGATTTAGTTTCTCATCTATATAAGTGTTTTTGAGCCACTTTAAGAATCAAAGGACTCGTGATACCTAATAATAATATTGTTTTTTTAAACTGTGGATCAGATTTCTCGCCAGGCTTTTCCAGATGTGTGATTATTGGCCAGGAACTGATAGCGTGTTATATCGAGCACTGAACTTTGTGATCTGATGTTTTTCTGAGTGAAACTAGTTATTCAATAAGGAAATTATTATTTTTTTGTCTATTAGGAGTTGATTGAGATGTGAAAACTGTGCGTTTTATTCCAGAATGGGGTCAGACCTGAATGAGATTTTGCTAAAATAATGCTTTATTTGTCTATTGGTTGTTAACTTTAACTAACATTATTAGGCCTAGGTGACATCAGGAGAAAAGGAAATTAATTTCAGAGTATTTGTTTGTAAATAAAATGTAAAAAAATAAATAAAACCTTAAATTGTTAACAAAATAAATAAATACATAAAAAAATGTAAATAAAATAAAAATGTGTAAAAAAAAAATAAAGTAATAAAAAACACAAAAATAAAACAAATAAAAATGTGTAAAAATACATAAAAATAAAAATATACAAGTGTAAAAAAGTAAAAATATGTAAAATATGTAAAAAAAATGTAAAAAAATAAAAAGACAATACAAAAAACAAAAAAACTAAAAACTAAACCGTGTAAATAAAATCAATGTGAAATGTGCCAGATTTAGCACATTGGCTAATTTTCATTTGTAGTCCCAAGGCCAAAAAATAAATAAATAAATAAATAATAATTATTAAAAAAAACAATACTACATATACATTTTTTTAACACAAAAATCCCTATAACTTAGGGCTGCACGATTTGATTATTCCCTTGATATTAATTACGATTATAACAGTTTACATTGAATGATGTTTTGAATAGCTTTATACCATTGTTTGAAGACACTTCATGCCATATATTTATATTAAAATAAAATAAACGAGCTGAAAACACTCTTCCTGAAAAACCTGTAATGCTTTTCTATAGCATTACGCCTCAAATTTCAACTCTAGATTGGTTTGGTTTCTTCTTTAAACCTAAAAAAGCAAAAAATATGCATGGTATTATAATGTTATACTAAAACAATGGAAAAACCCTTAAGAAAAGCTGTAGAATAGAACACAGAATAATGTAATTAGATCTGTTTTGTAATTGCACCTTTGAACCGTTACATAATTGTAGCATCTGTATTTGTAATATTAGAATTTCGATTAATTGTGCAGCCCTTCTTTCTTTCTTTTTTTCTTTCTCTTTTCTTTCTTTCTTTCTCTTTTCTTCCTTCCTTTCATCCTTTCTTTTTCTTTCTCTTTTTCTTCCTTCTTTCTCTTTTTCTTTTTCTTTGTTTGTTTCTCTTTTTTTCCTTCCTTTCTTTCTCTTTTGCTTTATTTTTTCTTCTTCCTTTCTCTTTTCTTCCTTCCTTTCATCCTTTCTTTTTCTTTCTCTTTGTTTGTTTCTCTTTTTTCCTTCCTTTCTTTCTCTTTTTTCTTTCTTTCTTTCTCTTTTTCTTTTTCTTTGTTTGTTTCTTTCTTTTTTCCTCTTTTTTTCTTTCTCTCTCTTTTTTCTTTTTCTTTGTTTGTTTGGTTCTTTTTTTTCGCTTTCTCTTTTTTGTTTCTTTCTTCCTTTCTTTCTCTTTTCTTCCTCCTTCCTTCCTTTCTTTTTTCATTCTTTCTCATTTTTCTTTTTCTTTCTTTCTTTCTTTCTTCCTTTCTCTTTTTTCTTTTTCTTTGTTTGTTTCTTTCTTTTTTCCTCTTTTTTTCTTTCTCTTTTCTTTCTTCCTTTCTCTTTTTTCTTTTTCTTTGTTTGTTTGGTTCTTTTTTTCGCTTTCTCTTTTTTGTTTCTTTCTTCCTTTCTTTCTTTCTCTTTTTCATCTTTCCTTCCTTTCTTTCTTTCTCTTTTTTTATTTCTTTCTCTTTTTTGTTTCTTCCTACCTTCCTTTCTTTCTCTTTTTTTTTCTATTTTTTGTTTCTTTCTTTCTCTTTTCTTCCTCCCTCCTTCCTTCTTTTCTTTTTTCATTCTTTCTCATTTTTCTCTTTCTTTCTTCCTTTCGTTCTCATTTTTCATTCTTTCTTTCTTCCTTCCTTTCTTTCTTTTTTCTTTCTTTCTTTTTTCTTTCTTTCTCTTTCTTTCTTTTTTCTTCCTTCCTTCCTTTCTCGTTTTCTTTCTCTTCTACTTTCTTTCTTTCTTTTAAAAAAATACTTTTTGTATCTTAATCGAAGAGTAAAAGATTTTATGTTTGTTCTGTGTGTGTTCACATTTGTCTCATTGGAGGAGATTTGACTCTTTAATAGGGAGTGAATGACGTGAATTATTCAAGTGGGAGAAACAAGACATTCTCCACAGCAGAATGAGGAGGAAATACAAGTTAATGCACTTCATAAACCAACGATTTAAACCAAACGTCTATTAAACTACCAGAGTGGGATTTGAATTAAATATCAAACATTATGCATGCACGAGTCTTCATTATATTGGTCGGTCGTGACGTTTCGTGATGTGCAGAAGCGGATCGTCTGTGACTCTGAAACCATGAGCATGTCTTTCCTTCTCCTCGAGAGCGAGACACTGCGTCTACTGGTGACATCTGAGTCCTCTCTCTCCTGACGGCTCCAATGCTTTCGGTGACAGATCGCACAATTGTGCCCCTCATTTACAATAAAGGGCCCGGGTCCGGTCCTGCTGCTAATGGAGTAAAACGATCCCGCGTCTGTCTCTCCCAATCAATGATGAATAGGGCTGATCCGCAGATGGGCCGCTCGTCCTCGCACAGATAATTGAATAATTAAAAAGCTGGAAGTCGTTGGAGCTCCTCCTCGGCCTCTTTCTTCAAACATCGGACTCTTCTGGAAATGTTTAGGATGAACTCTGTTTACTCACTCTCGTGTCGTTTCAAACCCGTGTCATATTCAGCCAGGATCTTTATCTTTTGCGTCGATGCAATTTTCATATTTGTGTGAACCGTTTCTTTAAGATGCTTTTGTGTTCCAGAAAGAAATGCATTTCCATCCTCTTTTAATCCATATGTGCATAATTTTAAGCATAAACATGACAAAAATTTGGATTTATGCTGATAGTTAATCATTTTATAACACACTCTCTGAAAGCAAGTCGTAAGCAGATTTAAAGATGTTGAATGTTTGTCGTTTCAAACCCAGGCTTTATATATCATTTTAACCTCTTTTAATCTGTATTTGCCACCATTTATGCTTGAAACAAGACGCAATCATACTTTAATAATACATTTCAGTGTATATTCTCTGAAAGCAAGTCTTGGCACGATTTTCCTTTTTAACTGTTTCTTTAAGACGCAGTTCTACTCAGCAGTGTTGGGGAAAGTTACTTTTAAAAGTAATGCATTACAATATTGCGTTACTCCATAAAAAAGTAACTAATTACATTACCTAGTTACTTTTTATGGAAAGTAATGCGTTACGTTACTTTTGCGTTACTTTTTAAATCTGGACAGGGCTTGCTTGTTTGTTTTTAAAATAAAAAGTTCTATTTTTGGCAAATATAAAAGCCTTTTCACACCAAAAGTGAAATGAATAAGCCTCAGGCTGAAGGGAAAGCAAATTTACGTCCGTACAGTAGAATGCAGAAGAAGGTCAGAAGCAAAGACATTAGTTAATAGAATGGGATTAAACACATAAAGGATATTTGTGTTCTTTAACATTAAATTATTGCAGGTTTGCGTCATATTCTGAGTTGCATTATTTGTATTCATTTTTTTTTTGTGAGTGAGATTAATTAATGCATATTCATATTTATTTTAGAACTACAGTAACATCTACTGATTTCTCTCAACATGGGGACAGGAGAGCTGTCAATCAATAAATTGGAAAAAAAAAGTAACTTGCGTTATTTGAAAAAGTAACTCGGATATTCTCTTGTAAATTAAAAAGTAATGTTACTTTACTAGTTACTTGAAAAAAGTAGTCTGATTATGTAACTCACGTTACTTGTAATGCGTTACTCCCAACACATCTGCTCAGGTTCCAAAAACGCGTCAAACAAATGTTTTGAATTGCTTTTCTGTCATCTTTTAATCTACAGTTGTGTCTTTTTAAGCATAAACCTTACTAAATTGTTAACAGATACTTTAAATAGATAGGTTTACTTTCTGAAAGTCTGAACACACCCACATCTGCTTCTCAAGTAAGTGTATCTTGTTTTAAAGATGTTGATTCTCATGTTGTTTCAAGCGTATCTCGTGTGTATTTTTGTGTTTACACGTGTGGAACAAATTCTGATCTGTGTCAGATAAAAAATCTGATTTTTTGTGCCGGTGTAAACGCAGCTTAAGATGCTTTTACGCTCCGGTTCCAGAAACGGGTCAAATAAACCTTTCTGTCCTCTTTTAATTTATATTTTTCTCTTGTTAAGCATAAACACAATAGATTATGCTGACAATCATAAACTTAATCATAAACAAATCATAAACTTTTAAATCATTAAAAATACATTTCAATGTGTATTCTCTAAAAGCAAGTCTAAACATACACAAATATTTCTCAATGAAGTGAATCTCATGTCGTTTCAAATCCGAATCATATTCAGGATCTTTACATCTTGTGACGCAGTTTTCATTTTTGTGTGAACTTACTTTAAGAACTTACTTTACTTTAGACATGCTTTTATGCAATATGTCTTCAAATGTATTAAGAAACTTTACAATTGTTTATGATTGTCAGCATATAGCTATCAACAATTCTGTAAGATCTTACTTAAAATAAGACGCGTTTACAGATTAAAAGAGGATAGAAATGCATTAAAAATTCATTTTTTGATGTGTTTCTGGAAACTGAGCGTAAAAGCGTCTTAAAGAAACAGTTCATCAAAAAATGAAAATTGTGCTATCATACAACAAAAAAGGTAAAAATCCTGCCTGAATATGATATGGGTTTGAAATGACATGAGATTTAACATGTTTAAAACAAGATGTTCTTAATTGAGAAGCAGATTTGAGTATGTTAAGATTTGCTTTCCGAGAGTATAACTTGAAATTTATCATTTTTTTTCTTTATGATCAAGCATAGTTGTCGAGTAAAAAAAAAATAGCACAGAAAATACAATAAAAAGAAAAGAAAATCGGGAAATTAAATACTAAAAAAAAATACTTTTTTTTTTTTTGGAAAGGAAAGGACACATTAAGATTGTCAAAAGTGACAGTATAAATCTAACATTCTCAAATGTGCTTCTCAAGTAAGTTTAACTTGTTTAAAGAGCAGGTCATATGATATTTTAAAGTGTCCTAATATTGTGTTGGAGTCTCCTACAACAGGTTTAAATGCATCTAAGGATCAGAAACATTGTAATTTTCTCAGAATATACATTTAATATTAGAATCATTTTTCAATGATTTCGAAACGATTCTTTCGAAGCAGTTCTGGGCCCGGTTGCATGAAAGTCCTTAAGTAATTTGACTTAGGAGTATCCCTGAGGGGGAAAAAAATCCCTGAGGTAAGGGATTTCTTTAAGAGCGTTGCAACAAACGTCGTAACTGTCACCCTTACCTAAGTGTTTATACTAAGCGTTTCATGGTAGTTTCTGGCAACATACGGCAATGGGCACCACGGTTGCTATAGTTACTACATCTCACAATAAACATAGATATGTATACATATCTATGACAATAAACAGAACAAAATGAAATACAAACCTAACCAACTAAAACACAGACAAACATTAAATAAACATGAGCGCTGCCCGCTACCGAGGAAACCGCTTTGTTTCTGCAGTGAAAGCGCCTCATGCTGACGAATGATGGAAAATTTACCAAATGTGAAAATTAACCAATGTTTTGATGCTGCAAACACGCAGTTGTAAATGTGAACAGGTGGATCGACAAGAAGATAATGCATTATAAAAATCTAAACAATTAAGACGTTATATTGTTATTTAATTAATGTAATAATTGATTAATACTAATTGTTTAAATTAACAACTCGTCCATTTACTTAAAAATTGATATAAAACTTTGTTTTGTGAAAACCTGTAAGTCATGCTTTTTACAGTCATTTTACAGTTTAATATGTTACCATAGTCATTGTCCTACTGCGCTCATATGATATTTTATTTGTGCAGGTCTTAAAAAATGTCTTAAGTCTTACATTTTGAGCTTAAAAATCTTGCAGATGCTGAGTTTAAGATGACTTAAGGGAGCTCTTTTGGTCCCTTAAATTTATTAAGGTGAAATGGCTACTAAGGTCCTTAAGTTGACCCTTAGGTTTTTTTCTTGCAGCCCAAGTTTCACTAAGGGCTCCCTTAACCTTATAACTAAGGGATTTCTTAGCATAAGTGCTTTCTCCTTAAGTTGACCCTTAGGTTTTTTTCTCGCAGCCCAAGTTTCACTAAGGGCTCCCTTAACCTTATAACTAAGGGATTTCTTAGCATAAGTGCTTTCATGCAACCGGGCCCTGAGCTTAAGGTCTTGTAAACTCCTACCTTCCATAAGCCTACTCTGCTCTGATTGGTCAGCTGGTCAAGTCTGTTGTGATTGGTCTTTCCGTATACAATGCATGTCTGAAACGAAATGCCCATTACCATAATATATTTTTTTTTCTCCGGAGGGTTACTTGTAAACAAAAATGCTATAAGTTTACAAAAATGGCATCGATATTACCTTATCAATTTGTGCCCGAGTCCGAGGATGATACCGATGCAGTTGCTCAACCGGAAACTCCATCGCAAGCACGACTTGATCAGGACGTTTCTCAGTGGTAAGTTTAAACTTTGCATGTGGTACTTTACATGATGTGATGGCAGTTTTATTGCATTCATTATTATTATTTACTTACTTGAGGTGCACGTGTGGGAACTGAGTTAGAATGCCCAGTGAAGCTGAAAACTAGGGCTGGGTTTTGACAAATTTCACGATTCGATTTGATTCAATTCAATTCTCATTCACAAGCATTCGATTCAATATCGATTATTTTGGATATATATCAGGTACAGTACATACCAAATTTTCTCAAGGAAAAAAAATCTCTCAACTAATGCTGTAAAATATACATGAGTCAGTCGGTACTACATTACTATAATATTGAAGGTTAAAATGGACTGATTTGTTAAAATTACACTTAATGAAGTATTTAAAATAATAAAGTTACAATTACATAATAATATTTCTACTTCAATTCGTTTTTTTTTAAATATAAACATAATGGTGGGTGTCATAAAAACTTGATGGATTTATTCAAACATAAATTAAACATTGAAGAACAGTAAAATTTATAATGAATATGTTATATAGTGCATATATTTAGCAAAATGCTGCTCTCTACAGTTTATTTTTCTAGCTGATTAATAAGTTTATGGTCACCGAATATGTTTTTTCTGAGGTAAATGTGACGTTACGTGACATTGTTTACAAGCCGTTATATTTACATCATTTGAAATCTGAGACTTTTTCATATTAAAAGTACCAACGCATGATGCTTATTGCGATATATTGGATGGGAAGTGCCCTTCAATGTTCCGTCCATTAACTGAAAACAGGCTAGAATAATCAGTTCTTGGGATTTAAGAATCCATATCGTTCCGTAAAAATGAGAATCGATTAATATCGAGATATCGATATTTTTTACCCAGCCCTACTGAAAACACAGCGCCTTCTCGACCTGATGTATATTCACTAACTAGCGGAAGTGTTTGTAGGCAGGTCAGAGTGTTCGTATTTCGCGGAAGGCGGGGATTATGCAAATTAGTTACCTTGTGACGTATATAGGTAACAGACAGAAGATTCAAAAATATGACGACTCGTTAAGGTGGTTCAGAATCAACTCTTTCTTTTGAGAGACAATATCTTTATTTATCATGCTCTTTTTTGATTAACAACTTTGCAGACTGTTACACTGCTACATTGAAGGATAGCTACGTTACAAACTGCAAAAAATATATTTTTCGAAAACCCATATGACCTGCTCTTTAAAAGCTGTTGAATCTCATGTAATTTCAAACATGTATCCTATTCAGGCAGGATCTTTACCTTTTATATTGTGTGGTGTTTCTTTAACACTCTTTTTCTAGAAACACGTCAAACAGAAGGGTTTCAGTCCTCTTTTAATCTGTATTTGGGTTAGTTTCCACTCTATGCATATGGCCTGCGCTTTTAACGACCCGGCTGCAATTACGGCCGTATCCGGCCTCAGGGGTCGCACGGATAAATCTAATTTTCACCTACATTCAGATTTACGGAGTATCCCGTGCTCTTGCCCCCACATTTTATGGCCAAGTAGCCCGAGAACTAAAAGCAATTAAGCAGCGCGTTTAGCCAATTACCCAGCTTGTGATGGTCTCCAAATCAAATCCGTAGTTTTAAGGCCAGGTTTGGTCCGCTAAAGAGCTGGCGCTCTTAAATTGGCCCACTTGTCTCCTTGTCAGGTCTGAACTGCTGAACTGCGGGCATCAAGCTCCATCTGTGCCAGAGTGATTCAGATGGTGTCTGGCTCTTTTAATGTTTCTGAGCTGAATGCGAGCCTGTGGGAGTTGTGTTATTTAGCGTAACTTTAGATCAGGGCTTCTCAGAGCGTTCAGGCGAAGTACTACCTTTGATCGCATCAGAACATTCAAGTACCACAAAGTTGGCTGTAATATTTTCTGTATTCCTTTGTTTTTGTCAGCCGTTTTGAGTGCAAGCAGGCGGGTCTTAATAATGTCTTCCGGAATGTAGACGATTTATTTAAGAGCGAACAGAATAACATCTCACCACTTCAGTTAAATTCATGTTTATTTGTATAGCGTTTTTCATTATACAAATCGTTGCAAAGCAGCTTCACAGTTTTTACATTACATTTCGAAGTAGCTTATCAGTGGTGACTGTGTCAAAGTGATGTCCATATGGCAGAAATGTACAGGAAAAAATCATGCAGTTAGTGATGTATTCAAAAAAACGGTGAACACATTTAACAGCAATGATTATATGTTGCGATCAAACTTATTGGAAAATTTGGTAGTTTTGTATGTTGGTTCAGGGTTTGGCATCATCTCTTCTCAGCAGTTCAAACCAAACAAAGAATGATAATGTGCAGTTGATTTGGAGTACAAGGTTACGAGATACATTGTGTGAATGCTTGGCTAAAGAGATGTCTTTAATCTAGATTTAAACAGAGAGAGTGTGTCTGAACTATGCAAATCGTTGCAAAGCAGCTTTACAGAAAATTAAAGTTTCTACATTATATTTAGTAATAGCTTATCAGTGGTGACCTGAAGTTTATGTCCATATGGCAGAAATGTACGGTAAAAATCAAGCAGTTAGTTAATGTCACGTAATGCAAAATTTGGTAGTTTTGTATGTTGTCTGAAGGTTGGCATCATCTGAGGTCCTCTGGAGGGTTGGCATCATCTCTTCTCAGGTGTTCGGTCATCTCAGGTCTTTAAGGGCTGTATCCAGACTGAAGCTTGTGTAATTCCTAGTTACCACAGGATGCCAATCCCAGAAACAGAGAAGGAAATAGAGACATAATTAGTGTAGCTGCTGTTCCAACTAAGCAAAAAATGATGTTCAACCCAAGCAAAAGAATGAAAATGTGCATTTGATCAGATGTAACTCAAGTACAAGGTTATGAGATACATTATGTGAATGCTTGGCTAAAGAGATGTCTTTAATCTAGATTTAAACAGAGAGAGTGTGTCTGAACTAGCTTTTCTTCATCGGAAACAGGTAAGCTTGCCGTAACTTGGCGATGTTTCTAAGATGGAAGAATGCTGTTTTTGTAACAGGTGAAATATGATTTTCAAAAGACAAGTTGCTATCTAATATAACACCCAGATTTTTGACTGTAGAGGAAGTAACAGTACACCCGTCTAG
>NW_015547777.1:79826-80473 GCF_001515605.1 Sinocyclocheilus anshuiensis | reverse complement strand
TTTCTGTCTAATATAACACCCATGTTTTTGACTGTAGAGGAAGTAACAGTGAATCCATCTCTAAAAGATTCTGTGTACTGTTTTTTTTTGGTCCAATAAGTAATATATCTGTCTTATCCAAATTTATTAGGAGATAATTATTGGTCATCCAATCTTTCACATTTTTAACACGCTTTGTTAGCTTAGATAATTTAGAAGTTTCATCTGGTCTTGTTTAAATATATATTTGAGTATCATGTCAAGTCAAGTCAAGTCAAGTCACCTTTATTTATATAGCGCTTTTAACAATACAGATTGTGTCAAAGCAACTGAACAGTATTAATTAGGAAAATAGTGTCAATAATGCAAAATGACAATAGTAAACACTCATCATCAGCATAACAATGGAAACTAATCCCATATATTCTAATATTATTGAAAATAGCAGAGGGCCTAAGACAGATCCTTGTGGCACTCCATACTTTACTGGCGTTAATTGAGATGATTCCCCGTTTAAATAAAGAAAGTGGTAGTGATCGGACAGGTAGGATCTAAACCATCTTAAAGCCTGCCCTTGAATACCTGTATAGTTTTGTAATCAATCTATGAGTATGTCATGATCTATAGTGTCGAACGCAGCACTAAGATCAAGTAAAACTAGCAATGAG
>NW_015547777.1:78300-78738 GCF_001515605.1 Sinocyclocheilus anshuiensis | reverse complement strand
TTTCTGTCTAATATAACACCCATGTTTTTGACTGTAGAGGAAGTAACAGTGAATCCATCTCTAAAAGATTCTGTGTACTGTTTTTTTTTTGGTCCAATAAGTAATATATCTGTCTTATCCAAATTTATTAGGAGATAATTATTGGTCATCCAATCTTTCACATTTTTAACACGCTTTGTTAGCTTAGATAATTTAGAAGTTTCATCTGGTCTTGTTTAAATATATATTTGAGTATCATGTCAAGTCAAGTCAAGTCAAGTCACCTTTATTTATATAGCGCTTTTAACAGTGTCAAAGCTGTCAAAGCAACTGAACAGTATTAATTAGGAAAATAGTGTCAATAATGCAAAATGACAATTCATCATCAGAAGACAGTTCATCATTGAATTCAGTGATGTCAACATCCAGCTCAGTTTAAATAGTATCTTTGCAATCAAA
>NW_015547777.1:73220-78082 GCF_001515605.1 Sinocyclocheilus anshuiensis | reverse complement strand
TTTTTTTGCAGGAAGGAGTACAATTGAGCAGACACAACTTTTTCTAAAGTTTTAGACGTAAATGGAAGATTTGAAACGGGTCTGTAATTTGCCAGTTCACTATGATCTAGTTGTGGTTTCTTAATAAGAGGCTTAATAACCACCAGCTTGAAAGGTTTTGGGACGTGACCTAGAGATAACAGCGGGTGAGATAATACAGATAATTTTTGATGCTCTTTTTTTATGCATGGACCAAAACCATAACAAACAGCTGTATTATTGTAAAATAAATCAGAAATGAGGAAAAAATAAATGAAATAAAATAAATAAATATAAATAAACTTTATAAACTACTCTTGAAAAGTTTTTGGTCTGTAGGATTATTATTATTATTAATTATTTTAAATTTTTTTTTTTTTTTGATTTAAAGTCTCTTCTGCTCACCATGGCTGCACTTATTTGATAAGAAATACGGTAAAAACTGTAATATTGTGAAATATTATTACAATTTAAAATAACAGTTTTCTCTGTTAATATTTAGCAAAATGTAATTTATTCCTGTGGTGAAAAACAGAATTTTCAGCATCAATTAGACTCACAAATCAGATGACAGCAAAATTATTTAATTTAATTTTAATTTTGCACGAAAGGCTTATTTTGAATGGTACTGTATAATTTTAGCTATTTTAATTTTTGATATTTAATTTTACAAAATGTAATTTTGTTTTATTTTACTTTGCTTTTTTATTTTTTTACTCAACAGCTATGAGACTCACTCGTCAGATGACAACATTTAATTTAATCTTAATTTTTCACGATAGGCTTGTTCTCTTCTCTTTGCCTCGCATTTTCCTTGAAGTGCAGGATTTTAATTTTCTAGCAGCTCCGATATGCCAGAAACTCTCAGCGTCTGTCTTGAGATGCGCACATGCGCCCCAATCACGCACATGTCCATCTGATTAGCTTGAGTTTTAATTAGCCTAAATGTCTACTGTAAATGGAATTGTTGATGACCTAAAATAGATTAGAGAGCCCTCAATTTGCCTTTAATTACGTGTGCGCGGGATGTCGAATGTGCCGACAGCATCATTGGTAGATGATTAAATATCAGATATCACTTTATGGGTTTATTTGGCTTTTTGAAGTGGCATCTAAGGAATAATAAGGAACAATGAAAAGTTTTGCGTTAAATTGAGGCTCAGGAACGAGAGCGCAAGATGTAATGACTGCTGTCAATTACAGGCGCTCGTCTTCTGACAGATTCTGCCTTTTCATTGAATGCGACGAGAGACTGAGGGCGATATTGCTCTCTGGAAACATATCGTGAGAACATCCTGCAATTATGTTTAAATAGAAGAAGCCTTCTGTAAAGAAACAGTGCGATCTGCACCCGGATAAAACGGTACCTGGTTTCCTCATAAGACGCCCAAAAAGAGAAACAAACGTATAGGAAATGCGTGATTCCTTATATATGTTCACCCAAAAATGAAAATCAGCTGAAAATGTGCTCACCCCCATTTCATCCGAGGTGTAAATGAGTTTGTTTCTTCATCAGGTTTGTTGAAATGTAGCATTGCATCAGTGTCTCAGCAATGGATGCTCTGCAGTGAATGGGTGCCGTCAGAATGAGAGTCCAAACAGCTGATAAAAACATCACAATAATCCACAAGTAATCCACACCACTCCAGTCCATCAGTTAACATCTGGAGGAGACAAAAGCTGAAACTAATCCAGCATTAAGATGTTTTTAGCTCAAATATGAGTTCATAATCCATAATAACGCTACATCCAGTGAAAAAGTGGTCTGGTCTGAATCAGGAGAGAAATCTGCGCAGATCAAACAAGTTTAAACAGCTCTAAACAAATATGTGGCTGGATTTTGATGTGAGAGATAACAGGAGATGCACTTTTTCACTGGAGGAAGCGATTATTATGGATTATGGACACAATATTTTAGTTAAAAACGTCTTAATGCTGGATGTGTTTCAGCTTTTGTCTTCTCCAGATGTTAACTGATGGACTGGAGTGCTGTGGATTACTTGTGGATTATTGTGATGTTTTTATCAGCTGTTTGGACTCTCATTCTGACGGCACCCATTCACTGCAGAGCATCCATTGCTGAGACACTGATGCAATGCTGCATTTCTCTAAACCTGATGAAGAAACAAACTCATACTGATATCGGATGGACTGAGGGGGGCACATTTTCAGCAAGTTTTCATTTTTGGATGAACTATTGCTTTAAACTCTGATTAAACTTCTACGGATTAAGCATCGTAATTCTGACCACAACTTTGTCCTGTTTTTTCTGTTCTTGCTGCCAATTGCATGAATGGCCTCTTTAGATCTCAGGAAATGGGCAGATTGTGTTTCCTCTCTGTGTTTATTACAGGCCGCTTTGAACCTCACCGATCGATAGAGAGGGAAAAGCTTTCAACTTTCTCGTGGCATCGAGACCCTTTTTGGAGTTTTGATCACTTTTCAGGAGGAAGCAGTCACATTCATCGATGAGGAGAGCGTCACCTTTCGTGACTCGACGGCGCGAGACTGATTGATATCGACAGGTTTAGTGAAGAGCAGAAAGAGGCGACAGAAAGCAGCGCTGCCGTTTCTAAATGTCACGTCTGCGCGTGTGATATGAGAGTCAGCGAGGCGTTCTTTAAGCTCCTTGTGTGGGATTACACCTTGAAAATCCCCGCTGGACAAAAAGAGGTATATGAAAAGGTCTGAGGACGGGATCTTGGCCCTTAGGAGCCGCTCTCGCAGCAGGACTTCACACTCATTTCAGCTTTGATGAGCTCTTGACTGGAGCAAGATGAGCCTGTCGACGTGTTTTCACTCTCTAGATATCTGTCAGACATCTTAATTGAAATATATGAGTGCATGCCGCGTTTTCTTCACTTGTCATGTGCGGTTTGAGCCTCTGAGAGCAGTTAACGCCACAGTAATTTACACTCATAGTTTAAGTTTGCATCAGTTTCCTTTGCAGCTGCTTTCTTACCAAAGCAATTTACTCACAAGGATGTTTAAAGCAGTGTTATTATCTTTAACTAAAACCGTAATAATAAATTCCTTACTTGAAATAAAAAACATTAACTGATGTACAGATATATATAAAAAACAAAAAAAACAATTAAACTAAACGAAAGTGGAAAATGTCTTCTTGGCAGCTAACAAAAGTTTAAGTTGAAAATAAGTTTAAGTACTAAAATAACTTTACATTAACTTCAACCCAAAACTATATAGATTTAAAAAAATGCCTAAAATTTTAACAAATTTAAATGAAAACAGAAAATATTAAATCTAATTTAATACATTAACAAAAACTATATTAGTAGGTTAATGATACTAAAATAACACTGAAATAAATACATTTATTTATTTATTTAGTAGCAGTTTAAACATCATTTACCTAGAGTTTTTATTTTGTATTTTGTAAAGCTGCATCTTATACATGAATATCTCAGGGTTATTATAGTTATATAAAATAAAACCATAAAAAAATTGTGTTACTTGAAATAAAATAAATGCTAACTGGAAAAAATACATTTA
Source organism: Sinocyclocheilus anshuiensis (assembly GCF_001515605.1). Lineage (NCBI taxonomy): Eukaryota > Metazoa > Chordata > Actinopteri > Cypriniformes > Cyprinidae > Sinocyclocheilus > Sinocyclocheilus anshuiensis. The sequence continues at coordinate 74,551 of NW_015547777.1, read as the reverse complement.
AAAACAATTTATTTTATTTCAGCAAGTTAACAAGGCAACATTTCTTATTTTCATTTAGTTTAACTTGATGTACTAAAATAACTAAAACTGAAATAAAAATTAATGAAATAAAAAATGTAAAAACTATAAATATATACTTAAAAACTAATAAAAATGACAAAAACACAACCAAATTACTAAAACTTTAAAAGCAGAACATATAAGAATAAAATCGAATTAAAAATATAATAGTATCTCATTGATACTGATACAACACTGATCTGTCTAAATGTATGTCATCTGATTAAAATGCTCACTAATGAAGTCTCAGTAAGTTTGAATGAGTTGTACAGTTATTAACAGACTAGAAAAGTATATTACACTCTTAGAAATAAAGGTCCATGCTTTCCATTGCATTATAGTGTAAAAAGGTTTGTTAGATTAAAATGTTCTTCACACCGAGAAAAATGGTTCTTTTAAGAACTGATCACTGAAAGGTTCTTTAGGGAACCAAAAATGGTTCTTCCATGGCATTGCTGTGTGCAACCTTTGTTTTTAAGAGTGGACACGCACATCTGTATGCATGCATGTGTATATAACAGGAAAAATGCATGCATTTATGGGTTCGAATATGATGCTAAATGATGGTTGTGTTCTCATGCAGCCTATAGGAGGCGCTCTGAGATCGTGCTTCTGGATGTGAAAGGTTTCAAATGACATTCATCGTGCTTCTGCAGACTCGTTCATATGCAGCTCTGTTTTAGGAATATAAGTACAGTTTGATTTGATAATTGTTACTGTAACCTTTAGAGGTTCTCTGCGTATTAGTGTGCACTTCTGAGTGTTTGTTCACTCCCTGCTTTTGGCGGTTTTGATTTGAGCCGGCGTAATCCTGTAGATGCTCTTTTTTACAGCAGTGTGTGTTCATTTTCAGGAATTGGTCATGTAGTGTCCTGCGGTGCGTCGTAAAGCATAACTTCATTCTTCTTCTGTAATTGAATGAGGGATGAAGGGATGCGAGGGCTTTCACTTGAAGGCGTTTATTGTCATGTTTGTCAAAGTTTGTGCTGCTCGTGTGTGCGGTTTTAATTCTGAAGCAGAGAAATGATCATGGAAACTGAATTATGACTCATTTTTAGTGGGGAAGCTAAATAATAAACATTAAAGATGACCTCTTTAAACGGTCCTGTCATCAGTGCCCTTATCATCTGGCTTCATTAGTGCTGATGGATGAACTTCTCTGTCGAGTCCAAAATACATAGAAATAGATACTGCATGTCTTCAAACTTTTGAACGCTAGTGCAAGTATTCATTAAATTGAGCAATTTTGTATGCATCTAATTTGCTAACAT
>NW_015547777.1:66100-72850 GCF_001515605.1 Sinocyclocheilus anshuiensis | reverse complement strand
ATTTATTTGAATAAATATTTATTTTTATTTTAGTTATTTTTAAAAAAATTTGGAAATAAAGATTATGTATTTATTTATTTATTTGATTTATTTATTTTTAAATATTTATTTTAGTTATTTTTAGAATTTTAAAGTTTTTAAATAATTATGTAAAATTAATGTTTCAGATTGTTCACTATTTCTAGATGACTAATCAATCATAAGTGAGTCTTTGATCATGTTACACTCAAACAGTCAAACTTTTTACTCAAATTGCTAGACTAATTACATTAGAATGCATTACTAGTTGCATTACATTAGAAGAAATGCTCAATAGAAGCATTTTCACTGACTTTTGAGCCTTACTGTGTATATATCCGCATCATATCGTCCTGCTTTATAGATTTCAGTTTCAGGGTCACTCATTATGGTAGACTACTAGTTTTGCGTACAGTTGTTTCTTCCAGCAGAAGCACCAGAATCTGCTCGTCTTCTCTTGATAGCAGGAGTAATGAATGGGTTTAATAAGTGCGCGGGTCGATGTGGTTAATGAAGGTGTGACAGACACTCAGGCTGGCGAAGCTGTGTTAACGAGATGATGAAGCCCCATCGTTCCTCCGTCTAAGAGGTGAAGACAAACTCCTCGAGACGAGCTCTTGATCTCAGAGCATCTTGAAAACGGCCTGTATTGCTCGCTTTTGCAGGTATTTTATCCTGCACTGTCATTCAGATGGAAACGTGACTCGGAAAAGCCTCATATTTCCTCCAGCAGTATTCAGGAGCGTTCAGGCCGATATGAGATATTGCACTGAGATGTCTAATCGATTAATGCTGCACTTAGGCGGGTAATTAACAGCCGCTCGGAGAGAAACGGGACGCATCAGACGGACCGAGAGTGCCTTTCTTTATAAAGCTTGACCTGAGACGCCTCCTGAACTGAACGAACACGAGGACAGTCATGGACGGACGCGGGATTACTGTAGTATTTTCCTTGATGACCCTGTTAAATCTTTGCTTTAAGTAGGAACGGGCCACTAATGAGTTTATCCGCTTGAGTGTTTTAGTAGCGTTTAGTAGGGCTGCACAATTTGGGGAAAAATTGTGATTTAAAATGTGGGGAAAAGAAACACATCCAGGTTTTCTGTGCTTGTTGTTTGTAGGGTTTCACAATTTGGCCAAAATGTTGTAATTACATATGAATATAGCTGTAAATTAATAATAATAACAATAATAATATTATTCATAATTATTAATTATTATTATATAACATAAAAATTTGTGAATAAAAACAAATTAATAAATATTGCTATTGTAATATTCCACTATAAAACAAATAAGTATTTATTTAAGAGTATGTAATAAATAATAATAATAATAATAATTTACATTACAACAGTAAAATGACAAAATGCTAATATTTATGGCTGTCTCAGTTTGATAATCTGTGTTAAACCATTAAACTTAGATTTTTTTTTGTTGTTTTTTTTACAATTGATTGCAATTTATCAATTTTTTATTAATTTTGTGATTTATATATCTATGTCTAAAATTGTATTATTATTATTACTTACAAATTCTGAAATATTACTATTGAATTATTTCTATTGTATAATATTGTACAATATTATACAGTAATATTTATATTAAATATTAATATTGTGCTCTTAAATATTATATGATTATTTAAGAGTGTTAATTTTCAAATGTTAAACCATCAAACTTTTATTTTTGCGATTGTGATCATATTTTTAAATACATTTTATTGTATATTAATATAGCTAAAAAACATTTTTACTACTACTACTAAAGTAGTAGATAAAGTAAGTACAAGTAAATAGTAAATAAAAACAAATTAAGAAATACTACTATTGTAATATTTCACTGTAAAATAAACAAATGTAAGGAGTACTTAAGAAAAAATATTTTACATTACAACAGTAAAATTACAATAGTAATACGTATCTTAACATTTGAAAATGAAGAAATTAAATCCTCGTCCTTTTATTTTGATGGAAAGCCTCACTAATAATAATTTGGTTTCTGCCAAAATAAAAGTAAGAACTCATCAACATTAATAAATGTTATTATTGTAATTTTACTGTTGTTCTGTAAAATAAAATAAAAAAGACAATAAAAAGGATAAGAATAAATACAACAGCTCTATTAATACATTTATTATAGCATTCACACAGTGTTCAGACTGGGATCTGTAATATTGTCTAATGTTTTAAAAGAAGTCTCTTCTGCTCAGGAAGGCTGCATTTATTTGTACAGTAAAAATACATGCCTGATTCAAGTCTCAAAAATGGCCAAAAAGTATTATTTTACTAACTTATTAATTTTAAGTTAAATTGTGTTTTATTGGTATAATGTCTGCTAGAATGTTAAAAAAATGTCAGTGTTAAGTAAATATTTTTAAAGCACATTTTGGCTATTTAATTTATGCAATGGTGAAAAAAAGTGTTTAATTTTCTTCGGCTTCGGCCAATAATTTTCATTTCGGTGCATCCCTAGTTAAAGCTCCATCAAATGCTTTTGGTCATAAATCTGATTTAGTTGCTCTTCTGGCCTGCTGGTTTGTCCTGTTCTCCTTGAGCTTCTGTATCTCAGGGTAAAGTCTCTCTCTGTCTTTCTCCTTCCTCTGGAGTGTTTGTCCTCTGATAGCACACAAACCCATTACAGGCTGCTATGAGCTGCTCGGCTCTGAAGTGGCCCGCGGTGACCACCGAGATCTCTCAGGCCCAAACTCAATCAGAGACGCTGGGCATTTCCCACTTTCATACTCGCTCGGCTCTCTTCCTCCTGAGAGATCAGACAAACTGCTGTCCTTATCGTCCTTCTGACAGCCTCTGTTCATCCTGTGCTTCTGCCGTCCATATCAGCAGCTCTTCTGAGACCAGCATCGAGCTTAACACCAGTGATTCGAAACGCTCTGTAGGGCTGTCATGATTATGAAATTTGGCTGACGATTAATTGTCTAAAAATGGTCACCGTTATTGCGATTTAATTGTCTGTTTTAGGGCTTTGGCGATTATCGCGATTAATTGTCTGTTTTTTTTATGGCTAAATTGTGATTAATTTAAGGGTTCAGTAAATAATTATGATCTTATCTTTTAATCTTTTTTGAGTTATTATTTTGCAGTGTAAGATACCGATCAAACACCAGCGCTATTTTTTTTTCTACACCACTACAGAATATCAATACTGTGTTTGTGGAACTAATGGTCACTCTTTTTTAAAACCCCACTAAATACTAACTTCCTCATTACAGAGAAAAAATACATTTGAATAAAAATATATAAGCTATGAAATTAAACTAGCTGACTGTATAATTTAGCAGCAAAAACAATATCTTGAAAAAAAATCTTTGGTGCACATTATACAATTTAAACATGTTTATTATGTTAACTATTTGTATTCTTACAAAATACATTAATGAAAATAAGATGGAAATTATGAGAAAAATAAAAGCTTCTAATAATCTTTCTGTGTGCAAAACTTTGATAATGTGAAATGCTTCAAACAGAGCGGGCCAAAGCTCTTATGCACATCCAGGGTGCAGAATGATGTGCTTGAAGCAACATGGAGTCGCAGTGCTTATGCACATCCAGGGTGCAGAATGATGTGCTTGAAGCAACATGGAGTCGCTGCGTTTATGCACATCTAGGGTGCAAAAAGATGTGCTTGAAGCAACATGGAGCCGCAGTGCTTATGCACATCTAGGGTGCAGAATGATGTGCTTGAAGCAACATGGAGTCGCTGTGCTTATGCACATCTAGGGTGCAGAATGATTTGCTTGAAGCAACATGGAGTCGCTGTGCTTATGCACATCTAGGGTGCAGAATGCCAGTATAGCTATATATTTTCAGTGCTGTGTATTCCTTAGTTACTGAGCAGTGTTTTCAGGCAAAATTTTGTCACCCCTTCATTGCTGTCTACTTTTTTCCTGCATTGTGTCTGATTTGTAGATTGTACACACAAAAACATATTTGTATTTTTGCCTATTTTCCATTCATTTCCAATGGCACTCATTTTTGACCGCGAACAACAGAAGTGACTTTTTTTTTTTTTTACAACTATTTCTCTTTTTCGAATCAAGTCCACAATTTTTTTTGTTTGGTCACATAGCGACTGCCATAAAAGTCACCAAGTTCCGTACCATTCCGATGAAGTAGCGATTTTTAACATTTCCAAACATTTTTTTTTTTCGGTCTAAAATAACCGAACAGCACCAGAGGGTTAATTGTACGTGTTGATTCAAAGTGCATTGACTAATGTTAACAGATGCAACTTTTGATTTAAAAAAATGTATTGGTAAGTGTTGTTGAAATTAACATTAAGATGAATAAATTCTGTAATATGCATGTGTTGCAAACACTGCTGCTTGAAAGTTTGTGAACCCTTTAGAATTTTCTGTATTTTTGCATAAACATGACCCAAAACATCATCAGATTTTCATGAAAGTTGACGGAGAACCCAATCAAACAAATGAGATGAAAATACATACTCTGTCATTTATTTATTCAGGAAATGATCTAACATTACATATCTGTGAGTGGCAAAAGGATTAGCAGTTAATTTTAATGTGAAATTAGAGTCCATCTGTTCAGAGGTGTTTTATATCAGTGGGATGACTATCAGGTGTCAGCGTGTGCCCGGTTTTATTTAAAGAACAGGGAGTCTGATCATGTTTGGAGATTCAAGGAGGAGATTCAAGACCACTGATCCCCTCCCCGAAGCGGTCGACTGACAGAGATCACTCCGAAAGCAAGACTTGTAATAGTCCACGAGGTTGCAAAGGAAACCAGGGTAACTTCTAAGCAACTAAAGGCCTTTCTCACATTGGCTGATGTTAATGTTCATGAGACGGATTGCCTTCATTGATGGAACACTGAATTCTGAATTATACCAGCAGACTCTAAAGGAAAACGTCAGGACATCTGTCCGAGAACTGAGTCTCAAGAGAATGTGGGTCATGCAGCAAGACAACGACCCCAAGAACCAAAGAATGCTTAAAGAAGAGCAAAGTTAATGTTTCGTAATGGCCTCAATTCAACTGAAATGTTGTAGAAGCTTGAACTAATCGTGAGGAAACCCACCAACATCACATTTTTTGTCTCCTTTATTTGATTGGATTCTCTTTGTCTACTTTCAGGACTTGTGTGAAAATCTGATAATGTTTTGGGTCATATTTATGCAGAAATATAGAAAATGTTAAAGGGTTCACAAACTTTTAAGCAGCACTGTATATATGTGTGTATATAAATATATATCTCAGTTATTTAAAAATGCATGCATGCAACCTTTGATTTAAAAAAAAAAACGGTAAATGGTGAAATTAACATTTACCAAGTTTAATAATTGCTGTAGAGGTAATTTTCATTGTTAGTTCACATAAATGTATGTAGTTAACTAATCTTAAAGCTGCAGTCCATAACTTTTTTTGATTAAAAATGATCCGAAATCAATATTTGAGCAAGTACATAACCAGTCAGTGTTCAAAACTGTCGCCTTATTTTAGCCCGATTCACAACGGTTATCTTACAATAATGTTTTTTTAATTTGAGTGGTACGGGTAGGTTTTCGCGGATAATTCGAGCATGGCACTGCGTCATTACGTCACGTCTGTAAACATAAAGAAGTTGTCCCGGCTACTAGGCTATCGCATGTGAGGATACTGCAGGTGGCGGATCGTTTATAGCCTTTTCTCACAGCAGCTAGAATAATTAAATGTATCTTTTTGATGGAGGATTGTAATCCAGAAAGGATTATGTGTTTATGAAACGCATGCGAATGAAATTAAATTATATTCCAGTTATAATTGTGCTTCTGATTACAGATAGCCTGGGATTACAAAGATTTGTATTTTAAAGAAAACCAGTTCGAAGGGAGCATAATTTGCTTTTTGGGTTAAAATAATTTCTTAATATGAAATTCGAAGAGTATGACAATTAGATTAGACTGTGGGGAAATTGAAATCTACACGCTAATACACACTATACTCACCAATGCTGATGTTGTTAACATTAATCATTTGAGAATAAAGTATAACAATAATAATAATTTGAATGGTTTGATGTGAAATGAGCTAACCGATCTTTAGATTTAATCACCATTGGTAGCGAGATTTATGGTAATGCTTTTTTCCTCAGTTGGTCAGAACAAACGTGGCAGACTTGTTATTTGTTGAGATGACAATATACGGTGAAAATTCTTATTTGGGTCATATTCCAAGACGTAGGCTAGAATCTGTGATAAAGAAGTACAGTAAATATCCACACCGGTGCAGTGACTGACTGCCACACATACTCTTCAGAACATTAGATTCATCCGCGCTGGAGCCACGACGGCACACAACCCACGCAAGGAAGATAATTCCGCACACTGCTGCAATTCCAGGTTTTCAAACCGAGATGGCGACAAAGAGGCAAAACTTACGGACTGCAGCTTTAAAGGGGACATAACACATACATTTTCGCCAATCTCATGTTAATCTTGAGTACCTATATATTAGTATTGCATCCTTCATATCTCCGAAGAGTCTTTAGTTTTATCCGATTTATAAAATAAAGATACAGCTTTATGATTTTCTCCGAAAACACTCCTGGAGGCGTGCCGTGGGCGGATCTTATGATCACGGGCCAATTGGCAACAAAACACAGAAGTTTGATGCAGTTTATAAAACATTCGTCACCGAAATGATGGGAACAAACACACACGTGCGAAGACGGACGCACAGAGAAAAATACTGCAGCAGGCAGATCTCTCACT
>NW_015547777.1:59369-65507 GCF_001515605.1 Sinocyclocheilus anshuiensis | reverse complement strand
TTGTGAGGGGAGCTGACTGTCTTCAGAAAAGTTTACGTGGTATTTTCTTTTCATCTCGTCTCTGTGTAATTCACATTAAAGCAGTGTTTCAGCGCAGCGTTACTTTGTTTACAGCGGTAACCAAGGAAACGCTGTATTACTGCTGTTCCATGAGCGCCTCCTGCTGTCAGAGAGTGAATCTGCGTCTCATTCAAAATTAAATAACTGTAATTACAGATTTAGGTTAAATAAAGATGTCAGTCTTTATTTTTCTTCTTTTTAGGGCAGGCCACAATTCAGCAAACATTTCAGAAATGTTGCTCAGAAATGAAATATATTGTGGTCAGTGGAAATTATTATTTTTTTTTTAAGACATTTAAAAATAGCACATTTTAGAGCTGTAACAACAATACCGTGATACCGTGATATGTTTTTGCTTAAGGTTATCGTACCGTCAAAATCTCATACCGGCCCATGCCTACCATAAAGTCACTGTATTTTTATTCAGTTGACTCCTATGACAGTATTTAAAAAATTGATATAAAAAATATTTTATCATAAATGTTTAAATATTAAGAAATATTTTTAAACATTTAGTAAGGACAAATTTTTTTTTTTTTTTTTTTTTTTTAAATAAACCTTTTGTTAATTAGTCTTAATTTTTTATATTTTGACTTATATTGAAATTATAATTTATGTTTTAAAATATTGTATTTTAAAATATATTTTTTGTAATATTTAATACTATATTTTGACAGGATGATTTGATTGTTTGAAGCGATCGTTGTTTTTGTGCTTTTGTTTGGTGAGACCGGTGGAGCAGAAATGACTTCCGCTTTAGTGTCAATCTCACAGATCTGAGATCAGAGTGACTCCAATATCAACCCACATATAAATATTTATCAGCTATTTGCATGCAGTAAGTGAGCTAGAAGTGTTTTATGTTGTGAAGTTTGAGTGCATCGTATTGGATCATCATGTTTTCTTCATCTGAGACTGCAGCTCGGTCTGTGTATCCTATAGACTTGGAGAACTTCACAAGTCTCACAAAGTCGCTTCTCATAATCCGCACAGAATGAGTGAAGGACGCTGTCAGCGGGACAGAAACGAGTGAGTTAACTGCTCCTCCAGGACTAACTGTGGTCAGCTATTGTAAACACATCAATCATGCATCTGCTGGAGAACGACAGTGCTGTCAGACGGCTGGGCCATATGGGGGGAAAAATAAATAAATAATGTTATCTTTTATTTTAAGTAAAATAAATTATATACATTTATTTAATTTAATTAATTTTAGATAAATAAAATATTAATTTGACCAATATGAGGTACATTTTTAACGTTTAACTAGAAAACTAAAAAACGCAAATATGACATGATTCAAGTGACATTCTCTTTATTAAAAATTGTAATGTTACCATTTAATGTTTAGAGTCAGTGTAAGTCATTGGTCATTTTTATTCGGCTGACTATAAAAATGTCTAAAAATATGTATTTATTAAATATAATTTTATTACATTTATAATTAATTTTTATATCAAATGTTATAATCTATCTAATTAATTAAATGCATTTTATTATTTTATTGAATTGTAATTGTAATAATTAATTAAATATTAATAATTAATTAATTCATTAATTTTATTATAATAATTATCAATATTAATATTTTTTTTTTTTATATTTAGTAGTGACAGATTTAGTTTTAATTTTTTTTAAATTAAAGAAACTTTAAAAACATTTTTTTAAATAAAAAAAATCTTAATGTAACTACAAAGTGATTCAAGTAACATTCGTTGTATTAAAAATGTGTAAAGTGTTACAGTTTAATGTTTAGAGTCACTATAAATCATTGGTCTTTTTTTGTTATTTGGTTGAGTCCTGTGACAATATATATAATATATAAATACTAAAAATATTTTATTATAATTTTAATAATTTAAAATATTTTGTATTAATTTTATTAATGTTTATTAAAATTAATAAATATTTTGTAAAATATCTATTGAGGACCGATTTAGTGTTAGCCCTTTTTTTTTTTTTAAGTAAACTTTTCAGTTAAAAACTTAAGTGCATAAATACAATGTGATTCAAGTAACATTCTCTTTATTAAAAACTTGCAAACCTTCTGGTTAAAGAAAGTTTTATTCCAAGTGCAGCACAAATGAAGTTCAACATGGGGTAAAACCGTGATTCCTCAATTTAAAAAAATTAAATGGTGGCAGAACATTACATTCGAATTAATAGATAAAACCAGAAAAATGTCCCTAATTTAGTGTTGAACCGAGCCATAATATGGCTGTTATATCATATAACAGCTATGAACTCGTCCTCATCATATGATACTTTGAGCTCATTCATTTATGATTTTCGTGCCACACTTGACGTAAGTTTTGATGTGTTTCAGTAAAGAAAGAAGAATATGAGGGTGAGGGAATGACAGAATTGACTTTTTTGGGAGAACTGTTCCTTTAAAGACGCATTCAGTGATTTCAGAATCAGAAAGAGCTTTATTGCCAGGTGTGTTTTTACACATACGAGGAATTTGTCTACACGTCAAAAATTGAAAAATTTAGTCTAATTTGAGGTTTTCACAAAAATGAGTTCATTAAGCCCTCGTCTAGCGATCCCAATGCTCCAAATAATAATTAAACATCTAAAATTATTGTTATTTGTACGTTTTCTGAGAGGAGTACCTTTTCTCCGCTCGTTTCTCATGCTGACCGTCACCCGATCCTGATAAATACACACATAATTATTCACACACACATAATCTGTGATGTCTTAAGTGAACATTTGGGGAAAAACATCTGCTGTGTAACATTATATTAGATCCGTGCATTACAGTAGCTCTTAATATCGTTTTTGAAAATAAGTCTCACCAATGCTGCATTTATTTGATTAAAAATACAGAAAAATGTGAAACATTATTACAATTTAAAATACCTGTTTTCTGTGTGAATATATTGTAAAACAGTTATTTTCTCTATAGATAATAGTTGTTTGTTTTTGCACATTTGTCCTTTTATCGGTTGTCTGTATGTGTTGTTCAGTAATGGTTTAGACAGTAAGAGAGTTGTTGAAACGTTCACCGATGTAAACGCAGATAACAGGCCTGTTTACACTCTGACAGAATGAAGTGAAAGTGCAGATGTTGCTCAGGAAATAGATTTACTTTAAATGAGGCTCAGTGAGTCGTTCCCTTCGGGCCGTTTGAGGCACATTAAGCTCATTAGATGTGAACTGATAAAGCTAATCATTGATGAAGCGCTCAGACTCTACTGTCCACATAGACGCTCCCTTATAAGGCAGCATTATGAACTGAAACAGACCCTCAGGAGTGACTGAAATGCAGTGCACTGCATTAGTGCTTCTTACACAAAGAGTAATTAATAAAAATGTATCAATTTGTAGTAAGTTTGAGTTAGAGTGGTATGGTGTAAAATGTGTGTGATTTGGTTGAAATGAGATAAATTCAACAATGCCTTTTGCAATAATCCGTCAACACGTATGACACTTTAAAATGTTGTCCATATAGAAGGGCATGATTTAAGAAAGTTTTTTTTTAAATTAAATTAAAATTGTTATTAATTAACAATTGTAATTAATAAATTAGTTAATAGAATTATTAATACTAAATGCTATTGTAACTTCATTTAAAAAAAAAATATAATAATTAAAAAATATATATATTTTTTGACTGATCAAATTGCAATTTTTATTAAAATGCAATTTTAAAAAATCCATGTTTGCTGTGCTTGTTTGTAGGGATGCACAAATTGGCCCTAAGTTTGTGATTAAATTAATATGGCTCTAAAAATAATAATAATTGTTGTTGTTGTTGTTGTTATTATTAAATAAAATATTACAATTACTAAAAACAAATGAAATATTACTATTGTCATTTCACTTAAAATATTTTTATTTCATTAAAAATATAATAATAATAATTTACAATACTAATATTTATTATTATTGTTCTTAATTTCTATTTTATTATTCTTCTATTCTATTATTATTGTTATCATTACTATTAAATACAAAATATGAAATATTAATATTTTTATTTCACTTTAAAATAAAATCATTATTTAATATAAAAATAATAGTTTATTTTACAACAGCAAAATATCTATACTAACAGGCTTGGCTTGAAGAAACGGGGGAGGATGGACGCTCGCTCCGATCCTGGTGTAAAAAAATGAAACTGCCAGGTGCGTGTACATTAGGGTGACCATACGTTCTCTTTTCCCCGGACATGTCCTCTTTTTGAACTTTAAAAAAATGCGTCCGGCCGGGATTTCTAAATCGCCCAATATGTGTGGGATTCGGCTTTTGCTTTCTACAGACGCCATTCATCGTGTGCGTTTTTGTTTTAGAGCCCTGCGAGGGACTGTTCTCTTAATCCCGCTCCCGCTGAATTTCTGACCATTATCGCCCGCTCCCGTCATTTTTGTGTCCAGTTCCGCAAACATTCTTATATTGCATATAGGGCTGGGCCAATGTATTACAGTATACTTAAAATAAGTATCTAAATAGAAAAATTAATTTCTTAGTTTCTGCATGTTCTAATGACTGATATTGTTTCAAATCAGTCAGGTTTGGTTTGCCTGATAATATTAATAATAATCATATCATTTTTTTGTCTTAGAAATGCACATTTGATAGTAGCTTAAGTTAGGATGCAGAGGTAAACATTTGTTCATTATCAAAATCAGTAACATCTGTAAAAATTGTAGCAACCTCAGTTTTATACAGTTACATTTATTCTGACCAAGTTTTTTAATTTTCTTATTAAGCATTGGTCTCCCATAGTAGCATACATTTAAATCATGATAAACACAGTTAAAACACACATATAGCACCTCAATACCATGGTAAAAATATAACTATATTGTTTTTAAGTAGCCTATTTGTATGAAAAACAGTAGTCTAAAAATATTCAGTATAAATGCACACATGCTATAGCTTAATCACAAATACATACTATTATTATATACCCATATTTGTGCCACAATACCATGGTGCAGTGAGTGTTACTACAGTAAATTCATGGTAAATGATAGCGTCGTGTAGATTGAAAAGCCTTCTGACTGTATCGTTGCACACCGTGTTTCTCCTGTTTGGCTTTAAACTAGTTTAAATCACCAAATCATTTGTGTTCCTCGCTGAATTCAAGCGCTTAACACTGATTCTCACAGCACTGTTTAGTGCTCGCGTGACCGAGTAAACGCATCTGCTCTAGTGAGCTCGCGCCGTGCGGCAGTTTGAACTTTGATCCGAGCGGATAAACGGTCCGAGTGGCGCGATTCAAATGAGTCGCGCCGTTTCGTTTCGTTGGCGCATTAACATTATATCGAGCATATATCGAACTCTTCATATCGTTTTATCGAGGAAAATTATACCGTGATAATTATCGTTATCGAATTATCACCCAGCCCTAATTGCATATAATTTTCATTCAACAGGGAGCCGCTCTCAGTATGCGGAGTATTTAAATCTCTGTTGAATGAGCGCTCGCTGTTCACTTTCACTTCCGATTTTGAGATCACGCGCGCTCTGTGTAAAGGAAGATCAGATATTTGTCAATGATCTCAGGATCTGTTGAGCAGCAAATCCTCCAGTATGATCTGTCAGCCATCTCTCCTCTGGACCCGTGATCAGTGAAATCTGACTCTTGCAGCTCGTGTTGGATGCAGGGTTGTCAAGTCCGCATTTTTTTTCTCTCGATGAAATTGGGCTACTTTTAAACCGTTGCCATGGCTTGCTTTTCCCCCGTGGGTGCAATGCTATCTTAAAGTGCAAGGTGTAAATTATAGATATTGACCATTATTGTGTGTTGAGAGTTTGTAAATATAATTTAAATAGCGTCAAAATAAACTAAATAGAATAAATTTTCCTGGTTTTTATTTATAAAAAATTCAGAAAACACATGAATGAAAGAATCTAACAATTCAAACTTGATAACTGGACTATAAAAATATTATCAAGTCTTTTTGTGACACTGGGAGTCAAGGTACACGCACACACACACACACAGTTAAAAACACAGGTACACACACACTCACAGGTATACACACACACACACAGTTAAAAACACAGGTACACTCACACACACACAGGTACACGCACACACACACACACACAAACAGTTAAAAA
>NW_015547777.1:53312-59327 GCF_001515605.1 Sinocyclocheilus anshuiensis | reverse complement strand
ACACACACACACACACACACACACACACACACACACAGTTAAAAACACAGGTACACACGCGCACACACACACACACACACACTCACGGGTACACACACACACCGCATGCCAAGATGTCCCTCTTCTTCCTCCCATATCTCATCAGAAATCATCGCAATCACCTTTTCTGCTCTATTCTCGTTCTTCGCCATGTTTTTGTTATGATTTTTTGCGCTTCAAAGCTGCTGTGCGGTTTGCTGAGGGAAATCAGGACATCATCATAATAAGCTGTATATGAGTTGTCTATAGTCAGGAGCATTTTGAATTATTTCTGTGGCGCAGACGGTTGAGGAGTTACGGTAACGTGAGCGCAGCTTGGTTTGATGTGTTGGTGACGACACAGCCGGTTTAATAGCGTTAAAGCTTCTCTTGTGTGAAGTGCTTTTGGTAAGATGGTTGGCACATGTTGAATTCACAAATGTGTTATTGAATAAATATCATACAGGGAAGCAATTCATAACAGCGCCAGGCTCTGTAACCTTGTTGAGAAATGTGTTAACTATCGAATAGCCTTCCTGCTCGATTGTAAGCGTTAACCATCAGCCCTTCATTCGTCTTTCCCTCCTGCGGTCGCATTACACGAGGAAAGCCGCTCCACGAGTGATTGATTTCTGAGCAGGACAGCAGATGTTGACTGACGTTCGTTCTCGACGCTGTATTGAATGAAAAGGTCATAAATATTATGAACTGACAGGTAAAGGTCACGCCGGACGAGGCTGACGCGAGCGTACACTGTCGTTAAAATGCTGGAAAATAATCGCAAAACACAGAAAAATACAAAATAAGACTGCTTTCAGAATGTGATTGTGCTGCTGTTTCAGCTTTATTTTCACTTCAGGTTATTTCTTAATTTATGACTCTGCTATTAACTGGCACGAACTCTAGAAAATATAATATATTTATATGGCTGTAAAATATAATAATAATGATTATTTTTAGTATTATTATTATTATTGCAAAAAAATATATAAGTATAAAGTAAATATAAAGTAAATAAAGTATACATAATTATATATCTGTATTACAATATTACAATGTCTATAAAAAATAATAGATGAAAAAAATATTATTATTACTACTACTAAAACAACTAAATAAAAACTAAAGCAATATTGCTGGTGTAATGTCATTTTAAAATAAACAAAAACAGTGCTTTATTTTCGCTTTAGATTTGTTCACATTACAGTATATATTTACGGTAGGAAATGTACAAAATATCTTCATGGAACATGATCTTTACTTAATATCCTAATGATTTTTGGCATAAAAGAAAAATGTATAATTTTGACCCATACAATGTATTGTTGGCTATTGCTACAAATATACCCCAGCGACTTAACACTGCTTTTGTGCTGCAGGGTCACACACACACACACACACACACTCACACTCTCTCACACACACACACACACACACACACACACACAAACACACACACACACACACACACTCTCACACACACACTCTCTCACACACACACACACACACACACACACACACAAACACACACACACACACACACACTCTCACACACACACTCTCTCACACACACACACACACACACACACACACACAAACACACACACACACACACACACTCTCACACACACACTCTCTCACACACACACACACACACACACACACACACATATATATATAAATGAACTGAACTGAATTACTTTATCACAGTACATTCTGTGTCGTCACCAAACCTTCTTATTTTCGTGGGTCATTATTGCAGAATAAACACCAAAAGCTCGTCCTGCATCATCATTTATTTAGGTTTATATTGCAATAACGAACGGCTTACTGTTGATTTGAGTTTAAATTATTTTGTTATATGAGAAAACACAGAGCGGCTAGGAACACTGAACTCAAATTATTCAGTCATTATTATTTAGAAATATTAAAAAGAATGTAAAAAAATATATGAAAGTATAAGTGCGCAGCTTAAATAAATAAATAAACATAAAATAGTTTAATAAACAATCAGAGGAGTTGTTTTTTAATAAATAAGCAATCAAGCCTAAGAATTATTTTATTGATTGATTTTATTTACTTATTAAATAAAAAATAAATACATACATGCATAGAAACTGGATGAATAAATAATCTTAAGAATGATTTTATATATTGATTAATTTATTTCAGTTCCTTTTTAAATATTGTTTTTAAATAAATATATAAACAAACAAACAAGCAAGCTTAAGAGTTATTTTCTTTATTGATTGATTTCATTTATTTATTAAATAAAAAATAAATAAATACATATATAGAAACTGGTTTAATAAATAAGCTTTATGATAATGATTTTTATTTATTTGCTTATTAAATAATGGTTAAATAAGCCTAAGAAGGATTTTTTAATTGTATTATTGATCTAATTTCTTGTTTTAAATAAATAAATAAACTAAATTTTTGACTGTTTTTATTTACTTATTAAATATAAATACACACATAAACAATGGTTTAATAAATAAGCCTAAGAATAATTGTATTTATTGAATTATTGATCTAATTTCATGTTGTAAATAAATAAATACATTTATTTATTATTTATTGTAATTTTTGTTTTCTTATTAAATATAAATACACACATAAACAATGGTTTAATAAATAAGCCCAAGAATGAATGAATAAATAAATAATGGTTTAAAAAATAAGCCTAATAATAATTTATTTACTTACTGTATTTATTTATACTACTGTAAATAAATAAATAGATTTATCCTAAGAATGATTATACTGTTACACTGAAATAAATGATTAATTGAATTGACTAAATTTTTTTAAGGTAAGTGGTTGCAATCAATTTATTTTAGCTACATTTAAATAAACAAATTTAGTTGACTAACTTTCAACATTTTTTTTTTATTAAATGTAGCTAAAATAAATTGTTTGCAACCACTTACCTTAAAAAAAATTGTGTATACTTCCTTTCTGACACATACTTTCATCATTTATAAATGATAATCATGTGTTAATCATTACTGTACTGTAAGGTTTGATCATATCCAGGTTTCGGTGTTCCAGTGTTCCCGTTGAAAACTCTCGTCGTTGTTTAATCTCAGAGATATGTCGGCTTTTCCGAGGCCTGGTTGCTTCGGTGTGGTTTTGCGCGCGTCTGAACGCTGTAGAGCTACAGCAGTGTCTTTCTCCCAGCTGGGCTTGTCATGGTGTCAGCGAGACGCAGGGATCATAAAGTCGGAGTGGATTTCTCCTGCGGGATCAGGAACACATGCACGGCTGATTGAACGCTTCCTTCATTATATGAAGACATCGGGGCAGGGCTCTGTATTACTGCGCTGGGAATCAGCGAGCTCTGCTGACAGAAAGTATTACAGAGCTCATTTATTAAAAAGTCAGACTGCTTTATTTGAACGCCGGGGCCGGTCTGGTCCGCGATAAACCGCGTTATTTATCCGTTCTGCCGGCTGCTTGTGTTATTAGACGTCTCCGGATCCGGTCTCGTATGGATACTTGCGCTCGCGCTTTCTCCCGTAAATTGGAAGTCGGAGTCGCTCGGCTGCTATTTTAATCGAGATCAGATTGAATTGTGCCCGAAGCTGCTTTTCACAAACTTTTGTTGCTCAATTAGACTCTGATTGGACGGGTTGATGTCACTTTCTGAACTTGTTCTTTTGGGATCATCTTCATGATCTAGCAAGAATACAAGCATATGCATTTGTTTACCTGTCAAACAGTCTGAAAGTTTGGCATCAGTGAGAAATTAAATTCATTGAAGGCGATTTAAATTTATCAAAAGTGACAGTGAAGACATTTATAATGTTACAAAAGATTCTATTTCAGATAAATGCTGTTCTTTTGAACTTTCCGTTCATCTGTGAATCCTGAAAAATAACATGTAGCACCGTTTCCACAAAAATATTGTGCAGCACAACTGTTTTCGACATTGATAATAATCAGAAATGTTTCTTGAGCAGAATATTATACTGATTTCTGAAGATCATGTGACACTGAAGACTGGAGTAATGATGCTGAAAATACAGAAATAAATTACAGTTTAACAGATATTCACATAGAAAACAGCTGTTTTACATTGTAATAATATTTCACAATTTTTACAGTATTTTTGATAAAAGAAATGCAGCCCTGGTGAGCAGAAGTTGTATCATCAAAATGAATGTGCCATTAAAATAATTAGATTTATTTTTGTTTATTAAATGGATGAAAAAATTGTTTAAATTAATAAATTATTATTATTATTATTTCAATTTTATGTTGCCCGTATTAATTGCTGAATCCAGGCTTAACGTCTAGTGCGATTGGCCCTTTAGTCTACTCTATAACATATTTTAAAATGATTTCATGATATTTTTGTCTTTGGTTCTCATGGTACTTTTGCAGATTCTGGTATATATATTTTTCATACTTTAGATATTTTCAAACATTCCCACACTATTGATTGATATAGGAACAAGTACATTTTGTATTATTTTATTTTATTTTTTAAGATAAAATAATTTTATTTTTTTACCACTTATTTTATTTAGTTTTATTTAAGATAAAGTAAAAAAAAATATTTAAAAAAAAAAATTTAAGGTAAAATAAAATAAAAAAAATATATATGCTTTTTTTTACTAATTTTATTTAGTTTTATTTAAGATAAAGTAAAAATAATTTTATTTTATTTAGTTTTATTCAGAAAATAGGCAGTGGAGAGTGATATCATATCCTGTTGCCCATATTTGTTACGAACTATTTCGTGTTGATAAGTGCATTTAATCCCACATTTTCAGATGATTTCATGATATCTGTTTCTCCAGGTTCTGGTATATACAGTATTTTCACTATGACTTTAGTTATCAGATGTTTCAGTCATTCCTGCATCAGTGGCTGATATGGGAGCAGTAGTGATGTGGAGTGATGTATTTGAGTTTGGATTGGACGCATGCAGTTGTAGAGTTGAAGAACAACTGTACTTCTGTAGATCTTCAGTGTTTCTGTGTCCTAAACCCGTCTGATGGGATTCTTCACAGCGCGTCTCTCTGGTTTGATCTGCATCTGTAACCCTCCCTCATTTTTCAGTAAAGAAACCTGGAAGAAACACGCGCACGCACACACACACACACACACACACACACACACACACACACACACACACACACACACACACACACACACACACACACACACACACACACACACACACAAAAGACTCGTTTCTTTTGCCAAAGTGGCTTTGGATAAAATGTCGCTGGAATTTGCTAAGTGTCCGCGCAGGCTTTTGTTTTGCTGGGATAATGGGATACGAGAGGCCTGATTTCACCGGTTGCCAGTCGTTGTGTTTTCCGCTATTCTAGTCCGGTGTCGGGGCGAGGAGAGGTTATAAGGGTCGCCTGTCTGTGAACTCCAGACGACGTGGAAGTGTGCTAATCCTCCAGAGCCTGAACAATAGCCAGGACTTCTGGGAGACTCCTCGCTCTTCTTTAAGCCTCGTCACGCTCTGCCACGGCCTTTATCACAGCTGACAGCGCGGATGTGACCGTCTCTCGTTATGAATCCAGGTGTCAGATCAAACCCCGGAGAGATTTACGGGACAAAGAAACGAAAGGTTTTGTGTTTGCTGTCTTCAGGCCGCTTTGGAGATCTTGGAGATCATCTTGCTCTGATCGCAGCCGTGTGAACCGCAGCTGGGTTAGGTGGCTAGAAAATCTGTGAAACATATTTTATAAACTTTTGACAATCATAAATGTATAAATAATCCAGAATTAGGTTTTTATGTTTGCTCTGAAATGGGTGTTTTGTTTTTTTTTCATTGAGAAGTCATAATTTAAATCGGATTAAAAAAAAAAGACATGGATTAAAAATGTTTCAAGCAAGAAGTAAAAGTAAAATAAAATGTTTCCTCATTTTTCAGTAAATGAACCTGGAAGAAACACGCGCACGCACACACACACACACACACACACACACACACACACACACGCATGCACACGCACACACATACACACA
>NW_015547777.1:50700-53302 GCF_001515605.1 Sinocyclocheilus anshuiensis | reverse complement strand
AAAGTTACGCCTTCTTTCTTTGCGTGAACATTTGGGCGGCGTTATGCAAATCTTCCCACATAGTGATGTAGACGTGGGGGCGTTAGAACGAGCCGTTTTAGGTAGGCGTGGCTAACTCTTAACTTTTATAAAGAATATCTCTTTGGATTTGAGACTTTAGTCTTTGCAACTTTACAGATCTTCTTTATGCACCAAGAGCTTGTAACACTCCAGAGAGAAAGGAAAAATTGAAATCGCATCATATGACCCCTTTAAAGGCAAATTAAAGACGACAGCAACAAACAAGTTTATTGCATTTGAAATGAACATTTTATGTTGTAAATAATTAAAATAATGGGCAGTAATGTAAACAGAGGTTTGTTTATATCCTGTAAACATCTTAATTTAAGTACAGTAATTCTACAGTAAATTTGTAGAATAATTAGTATAGTCTAACTATTGATGTACATTGAAACAGTTAATGCTTATTCTTATTGTATACATAAAAGACACGCACACAAAACTGAGATGCAATTAAAAAAGTCATTTAATATTCACAATGTTGCTTAATTTGAAATCACAAGCAAAATCATTGTGAATATATTATGAATGTTCGATATATCTCCCAGCCTTAGTGTAATTCGTCCCTCTTCCTGGTGTGTCACATGACACTGTTTGATGTGATGAAGGCCTGCTGTGACCGTAGTCATCCTCGCGCCGTATCAAGACACGGTTGCATGCACTGTTGCCTTCATTAGCCAGTGTTTATGGACTTGTTTTGCAATGCTAAACACAGAAACATAAAGCACACACACACAATAGAAACTTTGGCCTGAATCACAGCAGCCTTTGTGTAAATATGACAGGTGTTTAAATGTTTAGTCAAAGGTTCAGGCTCGTTCCTGGGAAAGACGGCCAGCCTCCTGTTGCACTGACAATAGCAGGAGAGTTAGGAAGTTGCAGCGAGTTACTCGTCCACTTCGTAGAGCGTCTCTGGCTCAAAGGGTTGACTTTATTTGATCTGAACACAAACTTCAGAATCAGCTAAACATTTAGTTCTATATGTGGGAGATCAACTGCTCTGATTCTTAAAGGTAGGAAAAGCAGTTCATGTTGGAGCAAAATATATATATGTAAATTATATATTAAAGGAATTATTTATTTGTTAATTTGTTCATTTTTATTTATAAAATATAAAGTAAAATATATTAGCTAAAAAAATTAATTTTATAATTTATATGTTTTATGTGAATTAATATATATTTATTCATTCAATTATTTAATTAATATTCATTTTCAATTATTTCATTCATATTCAATTTATTTTTATATATAAACTATATAATGAAACATATTAGCAAAGTAATTTATTATAATATATTTAATTTATATATTTTATATGCAACTTATATAATTTATTTATTAATTAATTTTAAATTAATTTTTTATTTTTTAATATATAAAATATATAATAATAAAATTAACAAAATATTAGATTTAATGCAGTTTATTTGTTTATTCATTTTTATATATAATGACATTTATAAATAATTTAATTCATATAATTTGTATATATTTTATATAACTATTCTTTCATTTTTAATTTAATTAAATTTTATGTATAAAATATAACAAAATTAATTAATTTCTAATTTATATCTTATATAAATTATGAATTTGTTTTTAATTCGTTTTTAATTTTATTTTTATGTATAAAATATATAATAAAATATATTAACAAAACTGAAATTATCTTTCACTTAAGTTATAAGATTTAATGCAGTTTGTGTGCTGCACGCTTTTCACTTAATGTTGTTGATTTTTAAGAGTATTTGAATGAATCCGACATCTGATGCTGATTTACTTGATGCTGGTTATCATGGTGTATTCAGTTGTTCCAGTGCTTGTTTTTGCAGTTATTTTCCTGTGGTATATTGTTGATTTGGTGATTTCTGGCAGATTTCATTCACCTCCATCATGATCCGATGTCACTTTAGCAGCAGCTCTCTTTTCCTCCACGGAAGAGTGAGAATGAAATGGATTTCTGTAATTGCCGTCACATTAACGAACTATTTAAACAAGGAGTGTTGCAACCCGAGGCTTTATTGAAATGACTCTGTCTCGGTCGAGTGGAGCTCTTAATTGAGCGCAGGTACGAGCGCTGAGAGTTCAGACTCGCGTCATGTTCTCGGTGTGTGTGATTATATGGGCGTTAAAGCCTGTTTGTGTGTGATGATACGGGCATTAAAGCCTGATGCAGCTGCTCATATCTGCTGTTTCTTCAGTATAAGTGTGTGAGGCTCGACTAACACAATGCAGCTCATTGAGATTCTCTTCAGACTGTGATTGAGAAGCAGCTGATCGCTTCTGGAAACTCGTATGCGGTGAATTGTGCTCCTGAGACTCAACATTGAGCTGTTGAAGTGTTTGCGTTCATGCACTTGGGTTTAAAAGACAATTAATATTCAGTAATATTATAAATTTAACTGCACTGACATTATTGGATGAGAACAAAACTTGAACTGAATTGAGCTGAATAATGACACTGTCTTCTTTTAGAGCTGCTTCACAGCTGAAACTGAGTGTCTGTTTGTGTGTGTGTGTGTGTGTGTGTGTGTGTGTG
>NW_015547777.1:41881-50171 GCF_001515605.1 Sinocyclocheilus anshuiensis | reverse complement strand
TAAATGTGTGTGTGTGTGTGTGTGTGTGTGTGTGTGTGTGTGTGTGTGTGTGTGTGTACAGGTTTTTCTATTCTGGTGGGGACTTAAACCTGAATACACACAGACTCATGGGGACTCGTGTCATGGTGCGGGACCTAAATTGAGGTCCCCATGGGTACAAAAGCTTATAAATCATACTGAATGAGTTTTTTTGAGATTGTAAAAATGCACAGAGTTTCCTGTAAGGGGTAGGTTTAGGTGTAGGTGTGTGTGTGACCGTGTGCGTGTGTGTGTGTGTGTGTCTGTGTGTTGGTTTTTTGTTGTCCTAGTTGTTTTTGGGATTAATTCTCATATATTCTTGAAAATTAAAAAGTGGGCAAAAAAGGTCTAACTTGCTCAATTAAGTTATGTAAATGAGGCTTAAGTGGCTGTTTGAAGTGCATTAAATTGTTTACCCTTTGTTAAATGTGGGCTGTATGTAAATGCAGACGCTGTGAATTGAAATTCGATAGAGTTTGATGCGGGGCGCTGATTGCTGAGGGCCATTTCTCATCCCTGAGCTCCAAACACACAAAACTATGACATTTACCTTCCCTCCGTCCTCTGCGCAGTTAACACACACAGTCACGCAGATGAAGCCATGTCCTGTGAGTGTGAGCAATACTCCACTCTCACACACACACACACACACACACACACACACACACACACCGGGCGGATGTGTGGCTGCTGGCTAATTACAGGTGTGTTTGATGGAGTTCACCTTCCTCCAGGCGTCTCTGCGGGAGCGACACGTGACTCTTTTAGCACCGTTACCACGGCCCTCTTCAAATCAGTCATTCACACCCCTGTCGAGAAAGTCAACGCCCTGCTCTTCTGAGCCTCTTTTGTTCTGGTCGACTGGTGCATTTGTGGCTGGTTTCATGTATTTATTTGTTTATTTATTTATTTATAATAACTGACACTGTATCTAGACAGCAGGGCAGCTGAAATAAGGCAGATATATACATAAATTCAATCTAATGTAATGTAATATTGTTGTATTATAATATAATACGAATTATTCAATAGTTGTTCAAAATTGTCCAAAAGCATATATTTATTATATTATATTATATTACTATTTTTATGTTTGTTTGTTTTATGTTTGTATTTTAATATTTGTTCAAAATTGCCCGAAAACAAAAGTTTTATTTACTGACAAGACTGGTTTGTTCGTTCGTTCGTTCGTTCGTTCGTTCATTCAATGGCTGATACTAATATCTAAATAACCCAAAAACTGTGTTGTATTGTATTATATTATAATATACAAAACAGATTTTGGGCAATTTTGATCAACTACTGAATAATTCTTATTATATTATAAATATTATATTATATTATATTGTTCAAAATTGTCCAAAACCAAAACTGTACAATTGTTATTTGGTTTCTTACGGAATAAATGCAGAATTTATATATCATATGATAATATTGTGTATCAGAAATGAAAGAGTTAAAGTCAGTGCATTGGTCTATCTGATTATTAATGGCGCGTCGGTTCAGTCTGATCTCAAGCATCATTGGTCGGTCTGGATGAAGTCATGCGGTCCGTGTTTAACGCCACTGACCACGTTTCACATCTCTATAATTTCTGAATGTTTTTCATCAACTCATAAATACCACAGTACAGGATTTTATATTGGCATAAATTATGTTGCTCTAGGGAAAGGAAATACATGGTTATTGTGTAAGATGGATTTCATTCCTTCAGAAATAGAAACATGCTGTTTGTTGGAACCTTATTTCTACGCTCCCGTTGATTAGTATTAAATGGGAATTGAAATGGAAATTGATTACTTGATTTGAGCACAGATACACGCTCTTACTCAAACAGATGACGAGCTCGAGCAGGATTTATTCAGTCGGCGCAGTGAATAACCGGCTAACTGTGTTTGTTTCTGCAGGTGTCTGTGCTAACGTGATTTTCAAAGACTCTGAAGGTTTTAAAAATTGGAATTAGAATCCAGAAGGCTGAATATTCATGAGCTGCTTGTTGTTGTTTTTCTGGCACTTTCTGCTCCTGCAGCTTTGGGTTTGTTTGTTGCGTTGAGCTTTGTGATCATGTTGGTTTTGTGCTTATAAAGCAGAAAGTGCAGCTCAAACGCAGAAGCGTCACAACATACAGGTCAGGTCTTGCACATAAAAAATATCTCAACATGTGTTTCTGTGCTGTTAAAGGCATTGCTGAATCCAGATCCGTGTGTAATTCCAGTGAGATCAGAATATTCCGGCGAATCTCCGATGAGCTCCAGGAATCCAGAGCTGCGTTAGCATGTGTGAAGACAGATTTAGCTTTCAGGAGTATAAATGGAAAATAATTTCCATCTGTAAGTGATATGAAATTGATTTTCACAACATTAACAGAGAGTGAGTGAGAGTTTTTACTTTATTAATTGACTTTCAGGCTGCCTGAATATCTGTCTCTTGGTTTTACGTGAATTATTTGATACATTTCTAAATTTTTTCTAAGTATTTTTCCTACACTTTTTATTAGGGGTGTAATGGTACACAAACATGACGGTTCGGTACATACCTCGGTTTTGATGTCACTGTTCGGTACAGTTTCGGTACAGCAGGGGGAAAACTAAACAATTATTTTTTTTTAATTAAAAATCTACCTCAGCTTATGCTCTAAACTATAGTGAGCACTTTTACATCAGGCCTACTATAAGGTTACAGTTAGCAACAGAGCCCAAACTTACATTTAATTACTATTTATTTTTAAATATAACAAGCAACACTCAACTTAAAAAATGTATGCAAACATGTAAAATGCACATAATGCAGTTTTTAAATTAACTTCTAAATTCTGAAAATTGTATTTGTTGTTGAAATATATTCATTTACACAGTGCCTCTCATAACAGATTGATTTAAACAGTAAATAATTAAGACCTCACTAACAGGTAAAGTAAATTGTAATGTGTATATAGTCTAATATTTCGTGAAATGCTCTTGTCTAGACTTCATTTATAGCGCACTAACGAGCTGTGGACACTGATGACTTCCTGAGGGAAATGAAATGCTACGTGACATTTTGTTTTCAAGCTGTTTTATTGCTGTCTTTCCGCGGTTGAAACACTGATTGAGCGATTATATGAGGCATGAGATGTTCATTCATGTTTATTTCGCGTTAAAACTAGAAGTAAAGAGGAAGATCTGTCAAAGAGCATCAAAACAGCATTTATTGATTGAATTTCCTGAGAAGAGGACATCATTTGAAAGATGAGTCTTTGTTTCTTATCATAAGTAACAATATTTAAAACTGGAAGTTTCCAATGAAAAACAACTCTGTATTTGTTCGGTACACATATGTAGACCTGTACCGAAAATTTTCGGTACAAATACGTGTACCGTTACACCCCTACTATTTATCCTTCAACTCCATGAGTTTTTAAATTAAACACACAAATAAAAAAAAAAATAAAAAAATAGTGTTTACTTCTTTTTATAAGAATGTAATTTTTTAAAATAAAATTTATAATTAAAATTTTTCTTTCTTCTGCGATTCTGCATTTCATCTCAGTTATAAACTCACAATTTTGAGTTAACATTTTGCAATTCTCAGATTTTAGCTCACAACTATGATATATAAACGCAGAATGGCAAGATACAACCTCTCAATTCTGAGAAGAAAAGTCTGAATTATAGGATATAAACATACATTTGCAAGGAAAAATGTCAGAATTGTGAGGAAAAAAGTCACAATTAGGGATGCACGATATTATGGGAATGATTATTGGCCGATAATGGCCTAAAATGTAAACATCGGCATCGGGCTGATATGAAAAATTATGCTGATATGCCTTGCTGATAAGACGAGTAACTCACATGTGCTCAGGGTGTGATAGCGATTAGATCACGTCAGCAGTGTGGTCATTCTTAAAGCCAACTTTCTCCTGAATGATGATTAGATTCACTGTTTTATATTGCAGCATTTAATCTGAGAATACAAGTACAGAATGATGCGTCCGATGTGCAATGGAGTAAACAGTTACTAGCGCAAGCAGCAGCTTTTTATTTACTTGGGGGTGCTGTTGGCCTACTTGTAATAAAATACACAAATAACATTTAGATTGTTTCTGATTAAATAAAGCAGTAATTGATGCCGTAAAATCACGAGTATGGTTTGATTTAAAGGTCAGAAGCTGTAGCTTGCATGAATAAAAATCACAAACATGACATTTGTAAATTAAATAATTTTATATATACAGATTTATTCATTAATGTGTAGTTTTTTTTTCAAACGGATTAAATACTTAACTACAAGGAGCTCTAAAAGATTTTCAGAATTTGTGCAACTCTTTTGCTTTAGACCATCTGTTAATGTTAAATCTCCAAATGAAATGTTAAGGTTACCACTGCATCTGTCTGAGAAAAATAATGCAGTGATTGATGTATAGTTGATCTATAGTTTATAATCAGCTTCCAGGGTACTCTCATTATAACTTTATAACTTTGGTTTAGTTTTTATTAAAAGCTAACCAAAATTAAAAATAATTAGTTTATAATCTCTGCACAGGAGAGACTTTGTGTTGTTTCCAAACAAAAGGAAATATATTGGCCAAAATGGGTTGAAAAATATCGGCATATCGGATTTTGTCAAAAAACAATATCGTGCATCCCTAGTCACAATTACCTTTTTATTTTTTATTCTCTAGCGCAAACTAAAAAACAGAATTGCAAGATGTAAACTTGGAATTGCAAGAAAAGAAAAGAAGAGATTTTGAGTTTATATCTTGCAATTCTGTTTTTATAGAAACAGTTAAATAAGAATCACTCAAAAAATTACATTATAAACTGATTTTTCAGATGATCGAAAGTAGTGGTCAACCGATATATCGGCTGATATTTGGCTTTTTTTTTTTAAGATTGGCATCGGCTGATATGTTTTCTGTTTGGCCAGTGTGTCAGAAGCTGGACTTTTATTTTGACAGCGTTGAGAACGTCAGTGTTGAGACCTTCTCCGTCTTCATTGGTTTACGGTCTAATCTCAACATTTCAGTCTGTACATATTTTTAACAGTTTCTTTTATTTGTGAAGTTTATTTTACAAATTCATTTTATTATTATTTATAATTATTTTTATATTTTATTATATATTATTATAATATTTATTATTATTATATAATATTATATAATTTTTATTCTAATTATTTTATTTAATATAATTCATTTTCAAATGATTTATTTCTAATTTTGTAAATATGTAAAATAAATATTAATATTATTTTAACAATTGTTGTACATGCATTTTTAAATAGTATGATATCATATATATCAGCTTTATATCAGTCATTCTTTTAAAAAATCAATATCGGTTGACCAATAATTACAAGATTGATGTGCACTGAAATATAAGTGACATGCACGATGCACAATGGGTTGTTAAAGTTGGCCTAAATGAAAAGACAAACCTGATGTTCCTCTCTTGATTTTGCATGCATTAATGCAGCGCTTGATTGATTCTCGCGGGATGCGCTGACTAAATTAAAAGCCTCACTTTGCTGAACCTGGAAGAGGTCAAGTTTCTCATTAACTATCAGTCATCAGATGCTCACATTATACAGCGCACCCTGTTTAACCTCATTTTCAGTGTGTTTGTTCATGGTGCACTCAATTACCTCAAACTTCACCCAGTCAGAGCCGCCGTCAGGCTACTTTTCACCTCTGTCTGTTAAAGCCTTCGCTTTTTCACTCTCTTCTCTGCCAATGTCAGATGTGGACACTGGACAGTCATAAATTGGTGTCACTCCACAACAGCTTTATATTTAGACAGCTTGATTTTTCATTGCACTCGCTCGTTCTCTTTTGCATATGGCTCTTTTAATCATGTGGATGCATTTAACATTTAATGCAGTTTTTATGGGCTGGACTCTGTGCATCCAGGCTAATGTTCCTGATGGGACGCTTGCTTTGTGTCAGCAAATCCAGGATTTTAATGCACTTTTATTCAGCACTTTCCTCAATGGTTCTCAGGAGTGAGGAGGTTTTATATGCATAAATAATTCATTCAGCAGCACAACTTACCCACGTACTTCGCTCTCTGCGAACCTGCATTTTACCTCTTATTATAATAGTAATAATAATGGCCTTATAGCTCTTCATAAGGTGCTTGTAGACTGAGGTTTTTCATTGTTTTTCTGTCTAATAATCGCTTTATTTCCACAGATAAATGTGCTTTGTTTTGGTTTTACTTTATTACTGCTTTTACTCAGACTGGTATAATATACATGACTTTGGATAAAAAACATCTGCTAAATGCATAAATGTAAACTGAAGCACAGATATTAAAGGTTTGACTGATATTGGTAGCTGATCATTTTTTGTATTATTTTTATTATGACCAATAACTGAAATGATAGCAGATATTGTAAATATTAGATGATGTGTTTCTTTTTTTAAACAAAAAAGACAAAAATCTGAATTCAGTTATTACATGTTTGACTTTCAAATCAATCAGTAGACCAGAAATGATTTATTAAAATTAATATTGATACAGCAGTCAATTATATGCAAATATTTGACTGCAGAATGTTGAGAATGACCAATCACAATCAGATATTCATTTACATTAACATTTATATTAACAATAATTAATTTAGCAGACGCTTTTATCCAAAATGACATAAAAATAAAGAACGTCTTCAGCATTTTATCATAACAATCACAGTATTAGCTGCACACAATGACAAAATAATAAACAAATAATACATTAATTAATAAATAATATAAATAAAAACTTTTATTTAATTAATTATTTATTTATTTATTTTATTATTTAATGAATGAGCCAAAAAAGAAATAAGTACTAAAAATAAATTAATAATTAAAAAGCAAACACAAATTATTTGTTTTTGATTTGATTATTTATTTGTTTTTGTTTTATTTAATGAATCAAACAAAAACAAATATACTAAAAATAAATTAATAATCAAAAATCAAACAAATATAATGTTTTTTAATTATTAATACATTTTTTTGTATATTTGTTTTTGTTTGATCCATTAAATAAAAATAAAATATACAAAAAAATTAATAAGAATCAAAAAGCAAACACATATAATGTTTCATTATTAATTAGTTATTTTATTTATTTTATTTATTTTTTATTTGCTTTTCATTTGATGTTTAATTTATTTATTTTGTCTTTTTTATTAATTATTTGTGAATTTGTTTTTATTATTTATTTTTTGATTATAGGTCTGTGTTTGTCTGTGGATTGTGAAGGTTTTTTTTTCCTCCTGGCAATTAATAAGCAGCTCTTTTTGGGATGAATGCAATTGTGCAAACCATCTCAATGAGCTTTTTAATGAGGCTGATCATTACATTTAGACACACACGTGGATTCTGGTCAATTTAGACATGAAAATATTAATAGTTACATGATCGATTCTGCTCTGGATACATCACATGCTGCGAAACGGAGTTTGAATGGAAGTCAATGGAGGAGATGCTTCAGTGCACTGAAATACTGCATTATGACATATTCATTTTGTGGAAAATTTTATTTGAACTTTAATTAGAGAAGTCTAAGAAAATGTATGTCAGGTAGGAGTTATTTATGGTATTATATTTCTATAGTTATTACTAAACCTTGGAAACCATTTAGTGTCTACATTTGATTTCATCAGGAATAATCAGTCTGGATCATTTAATGTAAATTATAAATACTGCACTGTAATTATTTAACATATTTTTTAAATAAAAGCTACATTTATGACAAGAATATAGATGTGCATGTAAGTTAAATTGCACTAATTATTTATCTTAAGCTTAGTGATTTCCTGAAGCATTAGTGAGATTTTTAAATGTTTTTTGAAAGAAGTCTCTTCTGCTCATCAAAGCTGCATTTATTTGATCTAAAATACAGTAAAAATGTGAAATATTATTACAGTTTAAAACAGCTGTTTTCTATGTGAATATCTGTTAAACTGTAATTTATTTCTGTGATGCGCAGCTGTATTTTCAGCATCATTACTCCAGTCTTCAGTGTCACATGATCTTCAGAAATCATTCTAATATGCTGATTTGCTGCTCAACAAACATTTCTGATTATTATCAATGTTGATACAATGTTGAAACGGTGCTACATTTTATTTTTCAGGATTCACAGATGAATAGAAAGCTCAAAAGAATAGCATTTATTTGAAATAGAATTATTTTGTAACATTATAAATGTCTTTACTGTCACTTTTGATCAGCATCCTTGATGAATAAAATTATTAATTTCTTTGATTTTCTTTGATGAAAATTTTAATTTTTATTATA
>NW_015547777.1:40279-41679 GCF_001515605.1 Sinocyclocheilus anshuiensis | reverse complement strand
GAAAATGTCACTTTATGAGGTTTTTTAATATTAATATGAGTTCCCCTAGCCTGCCTATGGTCCCCCAGTGGCTAGAAATGGCGATAGGTGTAAACCGAGCCCTGGGTATCCACCTATCGCCATTAGGTGTAAACCGAGCCCTGGGTATCCACCTATCGCCATTAGGTGTAAACCGAGCCCTGGGTATCCACCTATCGCCATTAGGTGTAAACCGAGCCCTGGGTATCCTGCTTCTCCTTTGAGAAAATGAAAGCTCAGATGGCCCAATCCGGAATCTTCCCTTTATGTCGTCATACGGGGAAAGGTTACCTCCCCTTTCTCTGCTTTGCCCGCCCAGAGAATTTGGCCCGCCCATGAGAAAATGAGCTACTACCGTGCGAGGCGAGCGCAATATTTTTTTTTCCTCGAGAGACATCATGGCTTGCAAACGAGCGAAGCATGGCAGTTGCCCCGCCTCTCTCCTCCTCATTAGCATTTAAAGCTACAGACACAGAAATGGCACGTCCTAAGGAAAGCTCATTGTGGGACTGGCTCGTAGTGGCTGAAATTCTGCACCAAGGCTGAATTTCGGGAAAGAGACTTCAGATACAGTATTAGGGACCACTTAGGCCTATATAAAAGCATCTAAAAAGCAGCATGTCATGGGACCTTTAACGTCTTTGAGCCATATATATATATATATGTGTGTGTTTGTATAATATATATAGTTACTGAATGGTTTTAAAGGGATGGTTTTATAAAGAATCAAGTGATATAAGTTATCTGTTTCATGATAATCTCAGTGTTATTTTTCACCTGAGCGATTTAGCTGAAGGCTAATCTCTCCGCCTCTGAAGTCAGCTTCTGTTCATCTCATGTTAAAAATTCATGTGGCTCGCCTGCAGCGTCGCTCGCAGCACTTTGGCCTCAATTTTTAATGCAGCAATTATAAAGGTTACGTACTGATACTGAGCACATCGATTAGACGCTGTTGTTTCATCCACTCCTTCCTGCTCTTTTATTGCTCTTCCTGTGTTTCTCTGTCGCTTTGATCTGAATCATTTTAGTAGAGGGAGAATAAAGAGCGGATGAATTCAGGCAGAACCCTAATAAATACATGTGAATAATAATAATACGCATGTTTTAGATGAGACTGCGGAAATGGTGCCGTGACCCTTCAAGATATTGTGAATGTGTGATCAATGTTTAGATGTTTTCTTGTTTATTCAATTGATGAGTTAGTCATTAGTGATGCTTACTAACCCATCCTGCAGACAAGAATGAGCCATTTCTTTTCTTTTTTTTGTGAGGTTTGCAGCTTTTGTAACCAACATGCAGTGTGATTTTTATTTTTAATTTAATTTAATTTAATTTAATTTAATTTAATTTAATTTAATTTAATTTTTAATTATTTGCTTGTT
>NW_015547777.1:36380-39302 GCF_001515605.1 Sinocyclocheilus anshuiensis | reverse complement strand
CTACAGAAAAAAGGGGGGGGGGGGTGAATCAAATTTTGCATGATAAAATTGTGATTTAAAATGTAATTTATAATTATTTTTTATTAAATTTTTAAAAATTAAAATGTCTATTTAATTTGTATTTAAAAAATAAATAATTTAAATAATATAATAATAATTTAACATTTTGTAAATATAATTGTACAAAAATTTTTATATAATTTTATTTAAAAAATAAAATATAATATTTATGGCAGTCTAAATTGCTGCACTGTCAAACGCTAAACCATCAAACTTTTATTTTGACATAAACCGCACGTATAAATGAACACAGTGCCACGCTTCGCTCAGAAACACGCAGCACATATATTTATTCAACTAAATTGCAGTTGTAAAAATGTGCTGGTTTGAGCTATGAAATTTGATACAGCAATGAAGAGCCCTTGATTCATCTCTGCTGTGTTGTTGTGTTTCGGTCCTCCAGCGTTTGAGCTTCAGCTTTTCTCCTCTGTCTCTCACCTGCTCAGGTTTTTATTAAGTTGGGAGTGTGTGATGAAAATGAATGCTCTTGTCTTGTAACATGGAGTGCTCACATGGCTAATTTCTCTTTTCTCAGCAGGAGAAGCTTTTAACAGTCTGATCTCCTGCACTGGGCGATGTCTTGTCTTTCTGAACGAGCCTCGTGCATCCAGGCGTGTCGTATAATAATCATATATCAGCGCTGATAATTACGTGCTGCTGTCTGGAAGTGTGTGCTTATCCTTTCACGTCTCACACTGTCCTTCCTCAAAATTGATCTGAAACTCTATTGTTTTATTGCATTTATTTTAAAATTAATTCCTAAATGTATTTAAAAATGATAAAAATAGTTTTATTAAAACAAACAAATGAAATGATGATAATAATTCAAATAAACTTAATGTTTTTTTTTTAAATAGGTTCTTGGTGTTTCAGTTTTTCCAATTAATTTGTATTTTTTAATCTGTGAACATTAAAATAAAATAGATGTATTATTTTAAAGAATGATAGAATGAGCAACAGGGTTGCCAGATTTAAACTGTAACTAGGACTAGTTAGTTTGGGACCAAATGTAGTTTATTTATTGTTCAGCATATATATATTTCAGAAAAATAAAGAAATATATATTTTGTCTTTTTTACATTTTGCCACTTATTTTTACTTACATTTTTGGTAACTGTTTTAAAAGAAAAAAATTCTGATAAAAAACCCCCAAAACAAAATGGGTTTTCTGTGCCTGCTTTTAGGGCTGTATAATTTGTCCAAACTATTTTTTTTGTAAAAATACATATTGTTTCCCATTTTACCACTTATTTTTACTTGCTTTGCTGTCAGCGTTTCCCTAAAAGAAGACTCCCATTGAAGAAAAAGACTGGAACTTATACTTATATAGAAGTATTTGCTCTCTGAGTTTGTTTTTTAAGCTTTTTTGGTTTTAAATATGTGAACTATATGATATATTTGTAGTTATTGTATTAAATGCCTCTAGTTTTGGTTTAGTGCAGCAGTTTTCTTGTGTCTCTGCTTCATTAGTCCTTTAGCAGTAAGACCTCCCCAAAGTCATTTCAATCCCTGTTCCGTATGTTTTTCCATTAATAATTCATCTCCAAAGTGATTAATATTTTACCCCTACATGCTGAAGCTCGCAGCAGACAATAGATATTAATTAATAAGGCTGTGTTGGCAAGCCAATATATCGATCGCTTGCCTTTCCTCTCTTGTTTCTCATTTCCATGTGCTGATAATGAGTCACTTTGCTTCATTAGTTCATATTCCTGGTGTTATTATGAACCGTTTATCACTGTGGTATTTTTTTAAAATAAATAAATACTTTTATTCATCAAGGATGCATTAAATCGATCAAAAGTGACAGTAAAGACATTTAGAATGTTACAAAATATTTCTATTTCAAATAAATGCTGTTCTTTTGAACTTTCAATTCATCTGTGAATCCTGAAAAATAAAATGTATCACAGTTTCAACATTGTATCAACATTGATAATAATCAGAAATGTTTCTTGAGCAGCAAATCAGCATATTAGAATGATTTCTGAAGATCATGTGACACTGAAGACTGGAGTAATGATGCTGAAAATACAGCTTTGATCGCAGGAATAAATTACAGTTTAACAGATATTCACATAGAAAACAGATATTTTAAATTGTAATATTTCACATTTTTACAGTATTTTTGATCAAATAAATGCAGCTTTGATGAGCACAAGAGACTTCTTTCAGAAACAATAAAACCCCAAACTTTTTAAATAGTACTGTATCTATAAAATATATACAGTTATGCTTTTATTGCAGTGTTTCTGGGCATGGGATTGGTAAATGCAGATGTACTGTGAGCATTGTCAGGCATTGGTGTTTATTTGTATTCTTCACACTATCATGTGTTCGCTCTCTCTGTTCTGAGGCTCAGAGTTGTGCCAGTCGTCCTCCTGTTTTATGGCTTCTGCTCTAGTTCTGTGTTTGTGAAGCAGCTCCTGAAGGCATGAGATCTGTCCCCTCCAGAGCTGCGGCTGCGCATCGATCCGTATCTGTGTGTAATGCAGTAAAGCAGAAGGAGCCGGTGGCACCGAGAGGAGCTGAGTGATAAATGACTCTCGCTGTCAGTCTGGTTTTTAGCCGTGTGTTAGCAGATGCTTTCGTCTAAATCCACTTCCAGTCAGTCCACATCAGAGCTTCTCGAAATAGGGCACTGTAAGGTCAAACTGAGTATGTCTGGTTTGTCTGATAGCACTGGTTGTCTGGACTTGTGCACATGATGGTTCATAATTGGCTTTAAAGTCAATCACAGTATGTGTTGCATTTTAAAAGATACGTCATGTCTCATTGCTGATCATCTCTGCAGATGTTGCTTAAATAAGCAGCGTTCTACACATCTCTTGAAATGCATCTCTTTATTTTTATATATATATA
>NW_015547777.1:27549-35297 GCF_001515605.1 Sinocyclocheilus anshuiensis | reverse complement strand
ATATATATATATATATATATACACATATATATTTCTCTTTTCTCTCTCTTCTCCTCCTTCCACGCTCTGCTCTTTACATGCAGTATAAATTTAGATGCATACCAAATACAGTTTTGTACATCCTGTACTAGAAAAAAATAGTTAAATTAATAAATTAATTAAAATGACATGATTCCAGTTTCAAGAACTGGATGTTCTTCAAGGTTCACCCATTTATTATTTTTTTTTTAATTTGATTTTTTTTTACTATTATTTTTCCAGTTTCTCATGAGTTACTGTAACTCTATACTGTAACTCTTAATATATATTAAGAATATGTTCTATAACATTAGAGTGTTTCATGATATTAGAATGTTTTGTCTTACACAATTTCTGCCAAATAAAATTTGGGATTTATTTTAGAGCTCGGCATAAATAGAAAAAAATGGCGTTTTTAGATTTATACTTTTGAAATTGGGCTACAGGCTCTTTCACACCAAGAACGATTAGAATAAGGATAAATATAATGATAACTATATTATAATGATAAAATGGTAACTATATACAGTACTACTATATTAACTCTATTAAATGTTGTTCATTCTGCTCTTTAAAGTCTGGTGGATTCTGATTGGCTGTCAATATTTTTAACATTCATCAGCTGCAAAAAATGATGAAAGTGATTCTATGACTTTGTTCATCTGTGTTGTTATTGTTATAGTTGTGAACATGCCTGGTCAAGGACTGTGGGAATGGCTTCCTCAAAGAAAATCTTATTTTTTTCTATTTCAGCTGATTTTAAATAATTTAGGACATTTTGATGATTATGCAAGGCCCTGGTTTGAAACCCACAGGTGTAAAAGTTTAATAGTAAAGTCACTGAAAACTGAATGTTTTCTGGTTGTTTAACTAGTCTTGTGGTAAGCAGCAACCAGCACTAGTACTCTGGTGATGCTCATGTTAAAGGTGGAGATTCAGAGCAGGTTTCCGCCGTGTTCGCGCTCTGAGATCCAGTTTCAGGCCCCGGAGATGCGTGATGATCACGAGGTTTGATTTTCAGGAATATTTGTGTTTGTTCTCCTGCGGTTCTGCACACATGCGGCTCCTCCGGCGCTCCGGTGCCTTTGAATTTTGGGAAGGATAAACAAAAACACGCTGTCAGTCTGGAGCTCCAGCGAACACAGCCTGTGCGAGCGTGCGCCGTTTTAACAATGCTCTGAGCCGCGAGTGTGTGTGTGTGTGTGTGTTTCCCTCGTGTGCTTCCCTCCAGTAGCATCAAAGCAGACACAGGGGCCGTATCAAAGTCTTAACCCCGCTCCATTAATAATGTGCTCTCCTCCTGCTCCTCACGGGAGACGCTGCTCCAATCAGCAGAAAAGCCTGCTGAATAATAAATCTGCCTCCTCCAGGCACACTTTCTGGATTCCTTCCTTTAACAGATGCTCGTACGGTTCAGAGTTACTGTGAGATTCTGACACAAGCTCAGCGATGCTTCTATGTGTGTGTGAACGTGATGAGGACGGATGCGTGGGACGGTGGTTCTGACGTCTAACAGATGCTCGTACGGTTCAGAGTTACTGTGAGATTCTGACACGAGCTCAGCGATGCTTCTATGTGTGTGTGAACGTGATGAGGACGGATGCGTGGGACGGTGGTTCTGACGTCATGTACTAGAAGTGAAAATAAATCTATACACAATCGTAGGTTTTGTCAGATCTGTGCCGTTAGCCTTCACACCAACTTGGCATTTGATATTGATATAATATTTATATATTATATGTATTTGCTACTTTTATACACGCACACACACACACACACACACAAAATACATTTTTTAAAAACATGATACTTTTACATTTATTTTTTGTTATAAATGATCTAATCTAATAGTAAATGTATTATTGTTAGATTAAATTTAAAAATCTTCTGTTGACTCAGTATTCCGATTTTTAAAAACGTGATACTTTTAAATTTACATTTATAATTAAAGTTTGAAAATCTTCTGTCGAGTCAGTGCTCACTTTTTTTTTAAACAGGATACTTTTAAGATTTAATTTTAAATGTGAACTTTTTTTTGTAATTTCAATTTGAGATTGAAGTTTGAAAATCTTTTGTTGACTCAGCAATGACATTTTTTAAAAGTGATACTTTATTATAATTATGCATAGAATACGTTTTTAATATTTATATTTATAAATAAAAAATTACAAAAACTCTGCAAACAAATCATTTTGACGAATCACTGAATCAGATCTGTTACTGAATCAGCATCTGACTCACTGAACTGCACTTAATTACTTTGTCTTGAAATAAGATGCTTTGTGTACTTAATGTTTTTATATTTGTTGATACTTTTAATGTGTAATTATAAAACAAACATTGTCTTACGTTGTCATTATATGAAATATCAGTAATGCTTCATGAATTAGAAACAACAACTTGCAGTTCAAATGGGAGTGTAAGTTCAAGATTATTTGTATAGCGCTTTTCACGATACAAATAATTGAATCAGATGTTGATTCAGTGATTCATCAGACTGACTCTGAACTGACTCACTGAGTCTACACTGCTTGTTTTTGCACTCAATAGAAAGACATGTTTCTTGCTGCAGTGGCTCTTTAGATTCGAACAGCCCTTTTCTAGTTTTACTGTGTTCGTCTGACATGCGTGTCTCTCTCAGACCGAAGCGATTGTGAGTATGTCTTTCTGTGAGCGACTGAGCTCTGATTCCCCTCTTGTCCAGCTGGATCTGCAGTCTAGTTAGTGTTGTATTATCTCCAGAGTCTCAGGACTGCAGATAACGTCCCGTTTATCCCAGCAGGGCTTCAAAGAGACAGCGATTCTTCCTGAGCGTTCGGCCTCATTGCTCTCCTTCAGCTCAGAATGAAAACTGACCGTTTGCAGAGACGCGTCTTCAGTCAGATGATGTTCTGAAAGGCCTCCTGCTCGTCTGATTAAGGAGGTGCTTCTCTTCACAGCGTTTGCCAGCCCCAAAACTCACAGTCTCCTACCTGCCAAATCACACACCGTTTGGCAGAGCAGATATTTTCAGATCTCTATTCATACCAGATGATGATGATGGTAATCGTTTTGAAAGCCCTTCGATATTGAGCTTCACAGCAGGCAGTGCCTCAAAATCAAAGCCAGACCACAAAACTAGAGTTCAGCAGAAGGACGGCCGATGCTTTTGAGACTGTTGCATTATGGTTTAGTGTCCTTGTGCAGAAATATGGTCTGTATTTACTCTCATGCACTCAAACGTACGTGTGTTTAACGGTATTGGAGAGGTCTGACTCTCTCCGTCCATCCAGATGTGGTTATCAGCAGACTGATGTACAGACGTACAGCTATCAGATTTAATGCAGATGAGACACTTTTACATGTTCATCTTCACCCACTTTGCAAAGCAGCATCAAATGAAAATCTATTATTTTTATCCCAGTTCCATTTTATTGTTTTTACTAAGAAAAGCATACAAACTTTTTGTATATTGTATTTTTAAGTAGACTTGTGCCGGTATTCGGTAATGCGATATATCCATTTTTCTGTATTGCTTTACTGCATTTAAATGTTGTTATTTTTGTTATAAGAAAAAAGTTATTAAACCTTTTATACTGTATTATGACAGCACTTTTTTAAACTAAATTTCAATATCGTGATAATACCGTATACCGTGATAAAAGCATTAGCAATTAATCGCTACTTGAAAATTTGATACCGGCATATCCCTAATTTTAAGTGATACTTTTAAGATTAAAGTTTGAAAATCTTCTATTCACTCAGCATGCATTTTTTAAAAATTTGATACTTAAATGTATAAGATTTAATTTAAAATTTAAAATATTTAGATTTAAGACCGAAGTTTGATAATCTTTTGTAGCATTCAAACATGATACTTTTAAATGTATTTTATTATATTATTTTGTTATAAATGATCTAATAATGATTTTATTAATATATTTAATTTTTAAAAATTAAGATTTCAGTTTGAAAATGTTACTTTGACTGTATTCCTATTTTTATTAAAAAGTGATACTTTTAAATTTAATATTAAAGTTTAAAATTCTTCTGACGACTCATCATTCAAATTTTTATATACTATACGTTTATTTTATTACATTTTGTATGTAATTGCAAATGATCTAATTATGATTTTATTATATTTAATTTATATTTTATATTTAAAATTAAAAATTAAGATTGAAGTTTGAAAATCTTCTGTTGACTCAGTATTCCAATTTTTATAAAAATGTGATACTTTTGAATTTAAATTGAAGATTAAAGTTTGAAAATCTTCTCTCTCAACATTCCAGTTTTTAAAACTTGATACTTTTATATTTAATGTTAAAGATTAAAAATCTTCAGTTGACTCGTCATTCAAATTTTTTTAAATGTATATACATTTATTTTATTTTGTAATTATCTAATAATTATTTTATTATTAGATTTGCATTTATGATTGAAGTTTTAAAATCTTCATTTGACTCTGTATTGCAGTTTTTAAAAACATGATACTTTTAAATGTAAGACTTAATTTTAAAATATATATAAATATAAATTTATCTATAACAAACATTAATTTCTCCTTCAGCAAATGCAAATGTAGTTTATCTTCTGCCTAA
The DNA here is from genome assembly GCF_001515605.1 of Sinocyclocheilus anshuiensis. NCBI lineage: Eukaryota > Metazoa > Chordata > Actinopteri > Cypriniformes > Cyprinidae > Sinocyclocheilus > Sinocyclocheilus anshuiensis. The sequence continues at coordinate 30,696 of NW_015547777.1, read as the reverse complement.
AGAGGGATGCTTTATTTTCAGGTTTCTCTCTATTGCATACACTGTAAAAATGATTTTCTAAGTACTAAATAAAACAAAAACTACTGGAGTACGTTTTACAAGAAAATACTATTTCCGTTTTTAAAAATTCAGTGTTTAATTCAATTGCCTTTGTAACTGTTTGCTAAATTTACTAGCAATTTTGTTTTCTCCCAGCGTATGAGCATGTTTTTCTCAGCTACGGTTTCAGATGTTCACATGCGGCATTGTTTGTGTTTTAGAGGGCCGACCGTTTGTGTGCTGGAGTCTTTTGAAGCGTCACGGTTTTCCACAGACATGTCAGTATTCATTGACCCGTTCTTCGATGTACATCGCAGCTGCGCCATCCTTTCACAGCGCTCTGACAGTAAAGACGTGGCCGCTGCTAAATCTTTTCCTTTCTGCTCATGTTTTGACCCTTGTCCTTTGTGTCTCGCTTTTGAAAGCGCTGTGGCACCGTCGGGCCGGCCGTGGGACGTCACATTCCCATTTGGTGAGTGCGAACGATCCCCAGCCGCCCTCCTGCCACTAAAAGCCCTTCTCATGGCATGAATTAGAGCGTCTAGACGTGAACCTGGCTCTCCTCCAGGCCCTCGAGCCCCCGATCTGCTCGTGAGAATGCCTGATGTTGGACGTCCATCGCAGAAGCGTTTCAGTGAGACCTGCGGGAGTTTGTGTTTCATGAGTTCATAAGATCTGCAGAGGCTTTTTTGATATCATTTCTAAAATTAATTGGGAAAATGGCTGCGGTGTATGGAGAAATGTATGCATTCTGCTTTTGGTCTTGATTCCTTTAACACTAGAGTCATTAGTCTGATTCAGATTGTCTGTTTGAGACTGTTTGTGAGTCTTTTTGACTGATTCATTTCAATGAATCGGTTAGAGAGTCATTTGTTCAAGAGTCAGACTCCACTGTTCACACTGTAATCATTAGACTGATTCAGATTGTGAGTTTGAGTCTGTTTGTGAGTCTTTTTGACGTGATTCATTACAATGAATCGGTTAGAGAGTCATTTGTTCAAGAGTCAGACTCCACTGTTCACACTGTAATCATTAGACTGATTCAGATTGTGAGTTTGAGTCTGTTTGTGAGACTTTTTGACTGATTCATTACAATGAATCGGTTAGAGAGTCATTTGTTCAAGAGTCAGACTCCACTGTTCACACTGTAATCATTAGACTGATTCAGATTGTGAGTTTGAGTCTGTTTGTGAGACTTTTTGACTGATTCATTACAATGAATCGGTTAGAGAGTCATTTGTTCAAGAGTCAGACTCCACTGTTCACACTGTAATCATTAGACTGATTCAGATTGTGAGTTTGAGTCTGTTTGTGAGACTTTTTGACTGATTCATTACAATGAATCGGTTAGAGAGTCATTTGTTCAAGAGTCAGACTCCACTGTTCACACTGTAATCATTAGACTGATTCAAATTGTGAGTTTGAGTCTGTTTGAGTCTTTTTGACTGATTCATTACAATGAATCGGTTAGAGAGTAATTTGTTCATGAGTCAGACTCCACTGTTCACTCTGTAATCATTAGACTGATTCAAATTGTGAGTTTGAGACTGTTTGCAAGTCTTTCTGACTGATTCACTACAAGGAATCGGTTAGAGATTCATTTGTGCATGAGTCAGGCTCCACTGATCACACTGTATGCACTTGTACTAATTTAAATTGTGAGATTAAGTATATTTGTGTGTCTGTTTGAAAGATTCATCACATGGAATTTGTTAGAGAGTCATTTGTTTATCCAAATTGTGAGTTTGATGCTCTTCATGAGTCTTTTTCAATGATTCATTACAAGGAATCGTTAGGGAGTCATTTGTTCATTCAAATTGAGAATTTGAGACTGTTTGTGAGTCTTTTTGACTGATTCATTACAGTGAATCAGTTAGAGAGTCATTTGTTCACGAGTCAGACTCCACTGTTCACACTGTAGTCATTAGACTGATTCAAATTGTGAGTTTGAGACTGTTCATGAGTCTTTTTGACTGATTAATTACAGTGAATCAGTTCACTGATTTTTTGACTCTTTTTGACTGTCTCTTATTAGCCTTGAGCTTCTTTAAATGCGAGTGAATCCTCATGTTTCAGTAAGTGTTTTAATGTGGCAGTGAGTGACCTGTGTGTGGATGTGATCGCAGCCGCAATGAGCTCCGTCCATGTGTGCTCTCACTTTAAATACCATTTATCCTCCCTAATTGGGGAGCAATTGCTGTTGAGCAATGAGACGAAAGCACTGGGCCGTAAGTTGTTTAAACGCTAATAACCTGCAGTCGCTGCTATTAAAGAGAACAGAGATCCGCCGCGTCCTTCATCAGACTGATGCAAACCCACAAACCAGATGAGATCAGCTCACTTTAATCATAATGACAACAGAGTAATTAGTAAATGACCGTTCACACACTCATGATCACGCTTGTGCTGGCAGACTGTTAGAATGCAGTGTGAAAAGAGTAAAGGAATAGAATTTAACCTCTATATTTCAGCTCATTTGATGGTTTGTCTTTGATAAATAATGTTGAGTTTTTATTAGTTGTCCCTTTTAAATGATAAAGATACATTAATTCAGGATTTTTATTATTATTATTTCATTTTTGAACAGTTTTATTTGTTTATTTTTTTCATTATATATATTTCTCAAGACACGTATATATTTTATTATATTTCTTTCAAAACATTTAGAAAGTAGTATTTTTTCAAGCTGTATATATGCATCCTGCTGTTCAAAGCTGATTTATTATCATGTTAATAATATATTGGTTTGTCGTCTGATCAATAATGTTGTGTTTTCATTAGTTATTCCTTTTAAAGTATAAATATACAAAGATCATGCAAATGCAATATGGAGTATAAAACTTTATAAGTAATTTTGCACATTATCCAACAGTATTTGGATTTTATTTAGGGTTCATTTGGCAATTTTTATTTTATTTTAATTTTAATTATTTTATTTTATTTTATTTTATTTTATTTTATTTTAATTTTTATTTTTCCAGTGTATATTTTGGGCTTAGCATAATTTCTCAAAGCATACATGCATTTTGTTTATACAGTGGGTACGGAAAGTATTCAGACCCCCTTAAATTTTTCACTCTTTGTTATATTGCAGCCATTTGCTAAAAT
>NW_015547777.1:22409-27346 GCF_001515605.1 Sinocyclocheilus anshuiensis | reverse complement strand
AGCAAATGGCTGCAATATAACAAAGAGTGAAAAATTTAAGGGGGTCTGAATACTTTCCGTACCCACTGTACTTTTAAAACAATTAGGAAGCATAATTTATTCAAGCTGTAAACATGCATCTTGTTGATCAAAGCAGATTTATCATCATTTTTATGATATAATGCATGACTCCTAATGAATAATTGAAGAACGATTCTATGGAATTATTATAGATGTGTTCTGCTGGCGGTCATTTCAGTCAATACGGCTGTGATTGATTGAGGTTTGAGATCGGATCAGTGAAATATTGCAAACAGAAAAGTGTAGTTTTATCAGTAGCTGTTTTATCAATGCATTGTGCATGTATGCGCAGATATGTGTCTCACGAGACGACAAATCTTCTGGATCCTGGATTTACGGTGAAAGGCAGGATCTGCCTCGGTGTGTCTGTGGCTCAGATTTGGAGTTCAGACATTTCTAAAGCTTTTTTCACTCAGTTTTGGGGGAAATTGAATGTTGAAGCCTGTAATAATTCATGAAGGTGGATAGTGGAGAACAATCAGACCGGCACACAAACGTCTCTCACACGGCACAACAGATGCCACATCGATGCATTTAATTATGTGTTTTAATGGACACAATTTCCTCTTGTTTAAATCACTGTTTACTTTCTTTATTTTTAGTGTATGAACTGCACAAACTGATGCATCATCCAGTCAGTTTTCGTCATTTTGTCTCCAAATCACAAATTAGCAGAAGCCAGAGATGCACATTTTATGTTTTCAGAAATTTTGAGTGTATATTGTGTGATATTAATGGACAAAACAGATATAATTCATATACATTGGGCACAGAAAAAAATCAGCCCTCTTTAAAATAATCACATTTTGTTGCTTTGCAGCCTGAAATGAAGGCGGACACAGTTTATGTTTTATCCAGCTGTATTTACTCAGTGCAACTTATAAACATCCAAGTGAAAGATAAAACACCAACATGTGTAAACTAACAGTTTAACAACAATTTATTAAAAGTTATTTTAAGCCCTATTTTTTTTTTCCTCATTCAGTTTTATTTTTACCAAATTCTGTGGATTCCATTTTAATGGTTTAATTAAATTTTAATAAAACACCTGTAATTAACTGATTTTATTAAAAAAAAAAAAAGTATTTATTTATTTAAATACTGTGTTGCGTGTTACATTTTTCTGGTAAATAAATGAAGGCATAAAACATTATTTATATTTTAATCAAATGAAAATTAAACCCTTCCTTTTTTGGCGAACAAAGTGATGCACAACAGAGGTTTATGATAAAAATTAAAACATGGAAGAAAAATCGTGTGTAATCATGTGAGAGTATTTTGAAGACATGTTGGTACAAAGCTGTTTTGGTTACCAATGACTTTCATTGTATGAACAAAAAAAATACTGAGATGTTTCTTAAATTATCTTCTTTTATGTTCCATAGTCTATGTTAGGCCGTTTTAGCCTAAATGTTTATGTGCAATACATTTTATGTTGAATCAAATCAAATATTTCTAAAGCTACACTTTGTAATGTCTACTTGATACTTTATCATTTAACACGAAAATAGCTTTAAATAATCTTTTGTGGCTATTTTCAGTCAAATTTATTTTGCGATTAATTGCGATTAATTAGATTAATTAATCGAAACATCATGTAATTAATTAGATTAAAAAATTGTATCACACACACACTAAATGATATGTGTGTGTGTGTGTGAATAATATATTTTGTATATAATACTAATATAATACTAAAAAAAAAACTGTTGCGGAACTTCATTTGATAAAATAAAAATGCAATGTTATGTTGTAAAATAATTTTTATATTTTCATTTGGTTTCATTTTTGATTATATGCAAATTTCATTTGCATGTAATGTTTTTATGTTAAATAGTAATATATTTGTCATAATTTGACATAACATTCCACATTTATACAGTGAATTCCATTTTTATGACTAAATTACTCGATTCTGGCATTGCTGTTGTTGTTGTTTATTGTTGTATTGTAGAAATTCTAGTGTCCTGTTTCTGGGTGAACTGGCCCTTTAAGTGTCACAAATGTTTGCAAAATGTGAAACTGGAGCATGAAAAATGGCACAAACCTATGTGATTTTTCTCAGTCCAGTCTGCAGCGTGTTTCATGTGTGCAGTGACGGTGCGTGTGTCATTTCTCTGAGCGTGTGTGTGTGTTTAATCAGCTCTGGATTAGAGAGTGTGTGTGTGTGTGTGTTTAAATTAAAGCAGCATGCATTCACTCCAGCCATTGAATCAACAGCACTGGAAATTGAAAACACGGCCGTACGCTTCAGCGCTCAGAGCAAGCCGGATCAAACGGACAATTTTCACTTCCGCTCTGACCACATCACAAGTGTCTGCAGCTTAAGTCTCAACAACAATATATTAGAGTCCGTGAACGGGCCGATCGTCCGCGGTTCATCCTTAAATGCTCCTCGCAATGCACCTCTGTAATCCACAGTAATCGAAAACCTAACGAGTGCAGAGATACGTGCATTGCTTCTCTGTGACCGTCTGACTTCATGTGATTCATGTTTTGAATAGATGGGATTCAATATCTGTGTTGTTTCCACTCGCTGCTTTAATACCTGAACCCACACAACCAACTCTGAATTCAACCCAAAGTAAAACTCAAATAATAAATGTTTTTTCTGCATTTTGACACTAGTCTTTTGTGAAAATGATGCCCTGTGGTGTTTTGATCATTTTTATATTTTTTAGAATGAATGTAGCTTTTATGAGCTCATATTAAGTGTGGATTATTTGTACTTTTATAAGTTAATTTATCACCGGACCATTTAAATATTAAATTGAATATTAAACTAAACATTATAATTAAGTTAAATTATTAAATTAATTTAAGTGTATATTACATTAAAGTGTACATTAAATTAAGTGTAAATAAATTATAATAAAAACTGAAAATGCAATTAAAAGTAAGTTTAAAATAAATTAAGTGTATCTATTACATTAAATTGAGTGTAAATAAATTATATTAAAAATGTAAAAGTGAATAAAAAAGTAAAAAACTGTTTAAATAAAATAAGTGTACATTAAGTTAAATGTAATAAGTGCAAAACATAGTTAATTTAAAATAAAACATTTGAATTAAATTAAAAATTAAAACTAAATAAAATAAAATTATTAAATCTTAAAAATTAGATAAAAAATAAAATAAAATTATATTAAATTAAAAATAAAATAAAATTAAGTACAATAAATTAAATGAAGTGCACATTATAATAAAAATTAAAATAAAAAAATGCAGCCATACTGAGATGTTTTGTTACTGTATGATCTGTGCGGATATTATATGCTTCAGCTGCAGTCTGAGCTGATTTATTCCCGCAGAACTCGCTGTGAAGTCAGGAGAGGTTAAGCAGGTAATCAAAGATGTCACAGTCTGACAGAAATGAAATGAATCGAGTCACTCGCGCTCTGCCATATTGAGCCTTTCCAACGGAAATGAATTAAGTTATTAAAAAGACATGACAATCAAACAATAGGCGCTCCAATAACCCGGTCAAACAATGCGGAGATTAAATGTAGTTTTCATTGGGCGCGACACTATTTTATTACTCCTTTTTCCTCAGACTAACCGTCCGTCTCGAGTGCCTTCAGCCTGATCCAAATCAAGCCGTTGTTTATGCGCAGCACTTGAGAATAAATCATTTTAAACGAGCGAAGCGGGACAATGCCAGTGAATAAGTAAATTGATTTTTCTCTTTGTAAAATGAAGTGGTTTTGTGCATTTTGAGGAGTCAGAAACACGTGTTTAAGAGCAGAGCGGCTTTTACAATCGATCTGCTGCTTTCTGAAGGATTGATCCGTGCGATGTTCACGTTTATTGATTATGAAGGAACTTCTCGTTTGCTTTTGGGAATTAAATCAGATTGTCGTCTTGTCAGATCAGACGGATGAACTGTGGTTTTCCTGTTGCGTTTCAGAGGAAGAGTGACACACACTGAGGTATTTCTGTCATTTCTAATGGTGTTTTGACGAGCGACTGACCTTTCCATCATGGATCAGACGGCTGTCCTGACCATCGTCACGCTGAGCTGCTTTCGGCGGACGTCAGTTAATGGCAGGAAGTCTTGTGTGAACTCTTTTCTTTGTCTTACTGAAGTCCTTCAAGGGCACAAACTAGAGGGCTGCATTGGGATTGGGAGCCCGTGCAAATCTTGCGGGAGCGAGTTTGTGCCTAAAAAGATTGATGGCGTTCTATAAACACTAGTCTTGCTGCGGTAGTCGGTGTCTCAGTGTTTGTCGAACACAGATTACATCACTCGTCCACCGCAGCACCGCCCCACTGTCGCTTTGCTTTTTATAGAAATAAAATAATTTAGTTCAGCTGGAAAACATACGCTACAATTCTAGACTGAAAGCGTCTGCTCTGCTCCATACAGTCAGGGTTGCCAGGTCTTCGTGACAAAACTAAACAATGCCAGTCAAAAACAGCCCAAGGCAGCTTAATGACCATATCCCAAATATTAGCACTCAGATATGTCATTTCCATACCTAAAACACATATTTTACAGTCACTGATATGCACATTGATCATAAACACAGCTTAAAGGCTTCCTACCAGTGGCCCTACTTCACAAAACATAACATCTAGCGCAGTTTTATCATGGGTAGAATAATACAGTAATACAAGCATTTCAGTCAATTGTAATTTATGCAATATTTCAAACCTTTAACTCACGGGGGAAAATCAACCTACGCGAGACATTTAAAGCAGCGCAATTCTGAGGAAAAAACGTGGACTTGGCAACCCTACATCCAACACGAGCTGCGTGAAAGTGAACATTCAAAAAGCTATTTCAACACCCCGCATATTAATAGCTCTTAACGATTTGTTCCCTTGTTTTAGTAAATCATGTCCATAAGAGTTTGTTCCCACGTTTTAGAAGATTA
>NW_015547777.1:12722-21500 GCF_001515605.1 Sinocyclocheilus anshuiensis | reverse complement strand
ATACTAAAAAAAAAACTGTTGCGGAACTTCATTTGATAAAATAAAAATGCAATGTTATGTTGTAAAATAATTTTTATATTTTCATTTGGTTTCATTTTTGATTATATGCAAATTTCATTTGCATGTAATGTTTTTATGTTAAATAGTAATATATTTGTCATAATTTGACATAACATTCCACATTTATACAGTGAATTCCATTTTTATGACTAAATTACTCGATTCTGGCATTGCTGTTGTTGTTGTTTATTGTTGTATTGTAGAAATTCTAGTGTCCTGTTTCTGGGTGAACTGGCCCTTTAAGTGTCACAAATGTTTGCAAAATGTGAAACTGGAGCATGAAAAATGGCACAAACCTATGTGATTTTTCTCAGTCCAGTCTGCAGCGTGTTTCATGTGTGCAGTGACGGTGCGTGTGTCATTTCTCTGAGCGTGTGTGTGTGTTTAATCAGCTCTGGATTAGAGAGTGTGTGTGTGTGTGTGTTTAAATTAAAGCAGCATGCATTCACTCCAGCCATTGAATCAACAGCACTGGAAATTGAAAACACGGCCGTACGCTTCAGCGCTCAGAGCAAGCCGGATCAAACGGACAATTTTCACTTCCGCTCTGACCACATCACAAGTGTCTGCAGCTTAAGTCTCAACAACAATATATTAGAGTCCGTGAACGGGCCGATCGTCCGCGGTTCATCCTTAAATGCTCCTCGCAATGCACCTCTGTAATCCACAGTAATCGAAAACCTAACGAGTGCAGAGATACGTGCATTGCTTCTCTGTGACCGTCTGACTTCATGTGATTCATGTTTTGAATAGATGGGATTCAATATCTGTGTTGTTTCCACTCGCTGCTTTAATACCTGAACCCACACAACCAACTCTGAATTCAACCCAAAGTAAAACTCAAATAATAAATGTTTTTTCTGCATTTTGACACTAGTCTTTTGTGAAAATGATGCCCTGTGGTGTTTTGATCATTTTTATATTTTTTAGAATGAATGTAGCTTTTATGAGCTCATATTAAGTGTGGATTATTTGTACTTTTATAAGTTAATTTATCACCGGACCATTTAAATATTAAATTGAATATTAAACTAAACATTATAATTAAGTTAAATTATTAAATTAATTTAAGTGTATATTACATTAAAGTGTACATTAAATTAAGTGTAAATAAATTATAATAAAAACTGAAAATGCAATTAAAAGTAAGTTTAAAATAAATTAAGTGTATCTATTACATTAAATTGAGTGTAAATAAATTATATTAAAAATGTAAAAGTGAATAAAAAAGTAAAAAACTGTTTAAATAAAATAAGTGTACATTAAGTTAAATGTAATAAGTGCAAAACATAGTTAATTTAAAATAAAACATTTGAATTAAATTAAAAATTAAAACTAAATAAAATAAAATTATTAAATCTTAAAAATTAGATAAAAAATAAAATAAAATTATATTAAATTAAAAATAAAATAAAATTAAGTACAATAAATTAAATGAAGTGCACATTATAATAAAAATTAAAATAAAAAAATGCAGCCATACTGAGATGTTTTGTTACTGTATGATCTGTGTGGATATTATATGCTTCAGCTGCAGTCTGAGCTGATTTATTCCCGCAGAACTCGCTGTGAAGTCAGGAGGTTAAGCAGGTAATCAAAGATGTCACAGTCTGACAGAAATGAAATGAATCGAGTCACTCGCGCTCTGCCATATTGAGCCTTTCCAACGGAAATGAATTAAGTTATTAAAAAGACATGACAATCAAACAATAGGCGCTCCAATAACCCGGTCAAACAATGCGGAGATTAAATGTAGTTTTCATTGGGCGCGACACTATTTTATTACTCCTTTTTCCTCAGACTAACCGTCCGTCTCGAGTGCCTTCAGCCTGATCCAAATCAAGCCGTTGTTTATGCGCAGCACTTGAGAATAAATCATTTTAAACGAGCGAAGCGGGACAATGCCAGTGAATAAGTAAATTGATTTTTCTCTTTGTAAAATGAAGTGGTTTTGTGCATTTTGAGGAGTCAGAAACACGTGTTTAAGAGCAGAGCGGCTTTTACAATCGATCTGCTGCTTTCTGAAGGATTGATCCGTGCGATGTTCACGTTTATTGATTATGAAGGAACTTCTCGTTTGCTTTTGGGAATTAAATCAGATTGTCGTCTTGTCAGATCAGACGGATGAACTGTGGTTTTCCTGTTGCGTTTCAGAGGAAGAGTGACACACACTGAGGTATTTCTGTCATTTCTAATGGTGTTTTGACGAGCGACTGACCTTTCCATCATGGATCAGACGGCTGTCCTGACCATCGTCACGCTGAGCTGCTTTCGGCGGACGTCAGTTAATGGCAGGATGTCTTGTGTGAACTCTTTTCTTTGTCTTACTGAAGTCCTTCAAGGGCACAAACTAGAGGGCTGCATTGGGATTGGGAGCCCGTGCAAATCTTGCGGGAGCGAGTTTGTGCCTAAAAAGATTGATGGCGTTCTATAAACACTAGTCTTGCTGCGGTAGTCGGTGTCTCAGTGTTTGTCGAACACAGATTACATCACTCGTCCACCGCAGCACCGCCCCACTGTCGCTTTGCTTTTTATAGAAATAAAATAATTTAGTTCAGCTGGAAAACATACGCTACAATTCTAGACTGAAAGCGTCTGCTCTGCTCCATACACTCAGGGTTGCCAGGTCTTCGTGACAAAACTAAACAATGCCAGTCAAAAACAGCCCAAGGCAGCTTAATGACCATAACCCAAATATTAGCACTCAGATATGTCATTTCCATACCTAAAACACATATTTTACAGTCACTGATATGCACATTGATCATAAACACAGCTTAAAGGCTTCCTACCAGTGGCCCTACTTCACAAAACGTAACATCTAGCACAGTTTTATCACGGGTAGAATGCAGAATATTTCAATAAGCATTTCAGTGCAATTTAATTCATGCAATATTTCAAACCTTAAACCCACGGGGGGGAAAAAATCAACTCACTCGAGAGTTTTAAAGCAGCTCAATTATGAGGAAAAAACACGGACTTGGCAACCCTGCATCCAACACGAGCTGCAGGAGCCATAAACTACTTCTTACTTCTTTCTTACGTATTCTAGATTTTAATAAAGAATTTTTATGGAAAAAAAAATAATAATCATACAAAATGTTATTAAAATAGTGTTTTATGCCCTCATTTGATTACCACCGTTTTTGTTAATAAATTTGAATTAAATTATTAATCCACAAAAAATTTAAAGAGACAACACAGAATTTCTGAAGAAGAAAAAATGTAATAGAGCACTATTATTATAAAAATGTTATGAAATTATTAAATGGTTTTATGAATTCAGTCGATTAGACATGCCATTGATTATTAAAATGTAATTAAACCATTAAAACAGACCCAGAAATAATAAAATGGGAAAAAAGTGAATTTGTGAAAAAATTGAAAGAAAGAAAGAAAGAAAGAAATTTACTGATTTCGTAGGACCAAAAAATGTTTTGTGAAATTTTAAATACATTATTGGTAAATTATATAAGTTTTAGGATTTCAATGAATTATGCATGCTTTTTGATTAATTTAACTATATATAAAAAAGAATTTGTGAAATTAAACTGATTTTCATAGGGCCCTAAACAGTTCAGCTCTTTGTGTTTGTAGTGAGTAAACGCTTGTGTCCCGCTCACAATTACACGCCTGATTAAAATGCTCCGCGGTCGACTCTGTTTTAATGCCTAATGTTTATTCAAACGCTTTTATTCTGCTTTGCTAAATATATATCTATATATATTTTTTCGAAATAACTCTCCATAATCAGCGCATGTTGAAGGTCAGTGGCTCGGCGCTGTGCCGGAGAGACGCTCTGAATGCTGAGTGTGTTAATTAGCGCTGCGCTGTTAATTGATAAATATTTCCCTCGGGAGTGTGTGGGTGTTTGCGCTCGGGTGACACGCGTGATGCTGACGGGAGAGACACACAGCAGACTAATGAGACGCTCTCGCACACTTCACACTGACCTCTGCATTCACAGACACTCACTCACACACACACACACACACAGACACACATTTTCAGCTTCAGCTTCTGCATTTCAAACAAACCCCCAATAAAGTTATATATTATATTATATTAATATATATATATTAAAATATTTTATTTTTGTTTTTTCGTTCATGTCTGTCGCTTTGAGCTCATCTATGCAAATACACTCCTAAGAGTTTTTACAGGCAAGAAAACAAATAAAATATTTTTGTTTAAAGGTATGTTTTTTTCAGTAATTGCTTCATTTTATAAAAAAATAAAAAAAATTGGATGATTTAATTGATATTAGCTTTTCATCAACTCATGAATATTGCTACATTTTGTATTTTACATTTTCTATTTCACATTGATGTTCATTAACATGCATTGCCCCTATTACGTAAAGAGCTAAAACGAGTACGTAGAGAAGGAGGTGAAATGCTCAGAAGTGTCCGTCTTTGTTCACGCAGGTCTGTTTTAGGAAGCGCGTGACTCCATCTGAAGCTCAACATGCAGCATATGGACTAGTTGTGCTCCTTTTCAGGTCATTATAGGTTTCCCTGCGATTCTCCATCAGTCTTGTAATGACACTGTAAACACCTGCATCTCTCCGTCCCGGACGCAGCACAATTAGCCTGATTGATGAGCGTCCCGCTTTATCTCATTGATAAAGCTCTGCTCTCACGCACCCCTCTTTATTCCCACCTCCCATAATGCCTTTCTGCGTGGTGGGTGGCGACAAGAAGTGCAGCTGAAAACAGATGATCAGCACTTTTGACGTCCTGCTGCGGACGCTTTAGAGACCCACATTTGCAGGAGTAAATTGGCTGTTAGAACGGCTGCTTGTTACGAGCCCAAATAAAGTAATGAGAATGAATGGGCCGAGTGCTTCTGGAATCTGGAAGAAGCATCGTCAGAGGAGCTGTTTGTGAAGCCATCGTTCGGTCGCTCGATGTCTCGCGCTCTTAGCACTGCATGTGCAATATTCAGATTCGTTGTTTTGTCTTAAGGTTCAGAGTCCATTTGCATCTCATCTTTACAGACACCTGCTTTTCTGACATGTTTCTCCCTTCTTTAGCTCTTTATTTCTCTTCTTTTGTAAATCTTGCTGTTTGAGTGTGTTCTTTGTTCTGAGTGCTGCGAATCGCACAAAACCTGCCGAGAAATGTCACCCCAAAATCAAAAGGAAGAAATAATAATTATATTTTGCATAAAGAAAAAAATAGTCAGTATTTGGGATTATTGATAATTTGCATTGATTGCAATGTTGCATAATTTTAGCGATTATAAAATACATTTCCCTCCAATTCTCATCGCCGTAATGCAAAAACTAAAACAATTCTTATTAATGTAATTCATCAGTGATCAGCGAAAATTATTTTATGAATAAATGTATTGGCAAAATATTTATACATGCATGCATACAACATTGCAGTATGTGATTCATTAATTTATGCTAATTTAAGGTTCTTTAGTTAACATAGGTTAACTACTTCAGTTAGTTACTGAGCATGAACAATACTTCTACAGCATTTATTAATCTTATTGAATGTTAATTTCAACATTTACTAATGCATTATTAAAATCAAAAGTTGTACTTGTTAACATTAGTTAATGCACTGTGAATTAACATGAACGACTGTATTGTCTTTAACTAACATTAACAAAGATGAATAAATACTGTAATAAATGTATTGTTCATTGTTTGTTCGTGATAGTTAATACATTAAATAATAAAACCTTATTATAAAGTGTTACCATAATTTCTTATTTTTGCTTTTCTTTTGTTCTGAAGATTTTAATAAATCTCACCAAACCTGTCAAGAAATGTCAGCCCAAAATCAAATGCATAAAGAAAATTAAGCCAATATTTAGTTGTTAATGTAGTTTTTGCATGCAACGTAGTGTGTTCATTAATGTGTGCTAATTTATTACATAAATCATTGTGAAAATTATATAGCTATAATAATAATAAAAAAAGATAAAAACTCAATGTGTCGAAACAATTCTGCACCAGTGTAAAAATGCTTAATGCTAAGGCCTCTTTTCCTTATGTAAATACATATGAGATGTATACATCATATGAAAGCTGAATAAATATCTTTCCATTGATGTATGGTTTGTTAGGATAGGACAATATTTGGCCGAGATACAACTATTTGAAAATCTGGAATCTGAGGGTGCAAAAAAATCTAAATATTGAGAAAATCATCTTTAAAGTTGTTCAAATGAAGTTCTTAGCAATGCATATTACTAATCAAAAATTAAGTGTTGATATATTTACGGTAGGAAATTTACAAAATATTTTCAGGGAACATGATCTTTGCTTAATATCCTAATGATTTGTGGCATAAAATAAAAATCAATAATTTTGACCCATACAATGTATTGTTGGCTATTGCTACAAATATACCCCAGCGACTTAACACTGCTTTTGTGCTGCAGGGACACAAATATTCTCAGTAACTCTATTGAATTGCATGCGTGTGAATGAAATTGAATGCAATCGTGAATTCGTCTCAACATCCAGCCCCAGTCTTGAGTGTGTTTGTAGAGTCGGGGTCTGAAGAGGTTCCCGTCTCATCAGTCCAGATGAATGAATGTCCCGCAGGGGTCACTGAGAGACAGCAGGAGAAGCTTCTAGAAGCTCCACATTCCCCTGATATCTGCGAGAGAGTCTTAAGATAGATGAGCTGCTGGTGTAATTCCTCAGCCGCGGTCCTCTGTGTTACTCCCCTTCGCCCAGATGACCTTTAAGATACAGGTAGCAAAAGCTGCATGATATACGGACTGAAATACCAGTCTGTTTTTCAGAGAAAGTGTGCTAGAATCCTCGTTTTTTTCCCGCTGAGATCACGCTTCTCTTATTGAGTTTGTTCAGCCATTAGTCGCATCAGCTCAGTTTGATCAGCACAGATTTTATTTGTTTCCGTATCGCCGGGAGAATTTGATTAAATGCATCTTCCTTTTGCCTGAGGTCAAATGTCAGAGGTCAAAGTGAGGAGACGAGCTGACTGGATGCAAGTTTGAGATTTTCATAAGCTTACATTATATAATACATTTATTTAATGATTCAGTGTGATGTTATATATTATATTATGAATATTTATATAATATACTAATTATAATATTATAATATTGCACTTATTCTATAAATATTAGAACATTAAGTCCATTATATTATATTATATTATATTATATTATATTATATTAATTATATTATATTATAATGAATATTTATATATAATAGAATATAATATGCTTATTATAATATTGCAATTACACTATAAATATAATTAAATTATAATATTGCAATTTTAATATACATTTTAATATAAATATTGAATTTTAAAGTCTATGAAATTCCAAAGGATATCAGTTTAATTATTCAGTGCAATATTAAAAAAAAAATTGTATAATATAATATAATGTAATATTGCAATTTTAATATTAACATAATAACTTAAGTCTGTTGTATTGACAATTCTTCATTTGTTCACAGTTCATGTTATTGTCTTCTTTCATAGAAAAAAATAATATCTGACTCTCCTCTGAAATGATTTTTCATTTTTGTTGATGTAATTAAGGCTGCACATCATGGAAAAATAATGCTAAATATGAATATCATAACGAATATTTCACGTCTTAATCAAACTCCAATGAATGAAATGATATTAAATGTGTTTGTGAGTGTTTCTGCCATGCCTATGTTTGTTTATGTTATGGTTATTTGACATTGCTGTATTAACTTTAACAGAATGAACATGTTCAGCTTTACTGAGGTAGAAATTAACTCGTCTTCTGCTGAGAGCCTGATATCTCTGTGATATGCAGATACGGCTCATTAATATTTAATTAAATTCAGGTGTGTCTCAGGTGTGTGAATATCGGCGGTTTGACTATTTTAATTAGCAGATCATCTCTCCTGCTTCGTGAATGTGTGTGTGTGAGAGTGTGTCTGTGTGTGTGTGTGTTTGTGTTTGTGTGAGTGTGAGTGTGAGTGTGAGTGTGTGTGTCTGTGTGTCTGTGTGTCTGTGTGTGAGTGTGTGAGTGTGTGAGAGTGTGAGTGTCTGTGTGTCTGTGTGTCTGTGTGTCTGTGTGTGAGTGTGTGAGTGTGAGAGTGTGAGTGTGTGTGTGTGTGTGTGTGAGAGAGAGTGTGAGTGTGTGTGTGAACAAGCCTCAGATACAAGAAGGGCTTTTTATGTGTTTGATGTTTGTCTTTCATATGAAGCCTCACAGCAGTGTGTGTGTGTGTGTTCAGGATTTTCAATAATGATTGTCATCATTGTCCAAAACATTTAGGAGATTTTCAGAGAGTCAATGGTTTATGAACAGAAAACATATTTCAGTGTGTTTGAAGTGAAACGAATGTCGAACAGGTTTATACATTAACATATGTCTCATCTGTCAAAAGTTGTTTGTGTATTTGGTTTTTATTTATCAGTACATTTTATGTATGCCTCCTTTTCAACACAATCTTTATTGATTTCAGAAATATTAGCGCTAAAGAACAAGACAAATGATCAAACAAACTAATTTTGCCCTTTACACTCACCAAAAGAAAAAATATAGTTTTTTTTATATTTGAATGTGCTTTAATTTTAAATTCATTTTTAAAATTTCTATTTAGCTTTATTTTTATTTCAGTTTTAGTAAGTTTAGTACTTCAACAAAGTTTTTAATTTCTTTTTAAGTTTAATTTTTTTTTCATCTAATAATTATATTTTATTTTGATAAACTTCTGAGCTACATATATATATA
>NW_015547777.1:11537-12672 GCF_001515605.1 Sinocyclocheilus anshuiensis | reverse complement strand
TTCATTAAATTTTTTCAAGACATCTCCTGTATCACTTGAAATTAGGGCTTTCTGTGCTTTAAACAGAATATATTCTTTTTCTTTTCTTTTTTTTACCAGAACTGGTTAAAGTGCGAGTCACATGGAAAACATATGTATGCATAATGTATGCAAAATTTAGGACATTGTTTTGATGTGTTTTTATCCCTCTGTGTTTGTCAGGTGACGGATAAATCGGTGCAGGCATTTGCGGAGAACTGTCCGGATCTGCAGTTCGTGGGCTTCATGGGTTGTTTGGTGACGTCTCAGGGCGTCATTCACCTCACCCAGGTAAGAGTGAATCGTTGCGTTTGAAGCGACTCACCCGACTAAGGATTCACATAATCGAATCAGAATTTTTGAATCTTGCCGATAGTCGACTGATAGTCGAATCATATGTTTTGGGGGTGGGGCAAAATACATTACCAAGAGTCAAGTCAGACATTCGACAGTCATAATTACTGACGTTAACACACAGTGAAAATGTGTAACAGACACCTCGCAGATACAAAAGTAATATTTTATGTTTTGATTAAAAGTTAGTTAACATTAAACGTCAGCGAAACCCTAAGAATTCACAACATTTTTTACAATAGTGCTCTCATTATAACGTTATGTATATGACAGTAGTTATTAATGTTCTGCATTTCTGTTTTGAGCTGCGCGCGCTGAAGATGACCAGTCGAATGAAGCACCAGGTTTTTAACCCTCTTAGCGCCAAAGTCGCAAAATTGCGACAAGACGTCATACTTAATCAAATAGACTGTAGTTCCTAATATGGTGTAATATCTCATTTGTATTCCCTACCACTAGATGGCATACTTCAATTCTAGACCAAAATTACGTCACCTTCCTATTCAAAGTGTTTGAGGAAAGAGCAGAGCAAGTGAGCTTTCGTGTCATCGATGCAGATGCAGTTCAGTTCATAGCGTGCGGGTAAGCTGTGAGATTTGTGAGAGAAAATCGCCAAATGGCTAATAAAAAGTTGTACCGTGAGGATGTGTTGCAAATGTTATTCGCCGATTCTGACTCTGAAGGGGAATATTTGACTTTTGGAAATGACGATCGGCTGTCTAATAATCGCGCTTCTCCCGGTACATCTTTGCAGCACAATGGT
>NW_015547777.1:6541-11253 GCF_001515605.1 Sinocyclocheilus anshuiensis | reverse complement strand
AGGATAAAAAGACAAAAAAACAAAAACATGCAAATAAGTTCAAACATCAATTCAATATCTACTATTTCCTGAATATGACATTCAAGAGGGCCTATAATTGATGACCCCTGATGACGTCATAATATGCAAATTAGATGAGTATATTTACACCCCACATAAACTTTCGGTCATGCCCAACATTTTTCTAATTTACATTAGATCTCTATCTTTAAGCCCTTTCAAGCCACAAGCTTTTGAAATCTTGATGTCAATTTAAATCCCTGCCGCCAAGATGCTCCTCTGTCGGTCACGGATTATGGAAAGTGAAACTTAAATCTATAGGAGTATTTTTATTCACGCACGTTAAAATATTTATTTGAAGCTTCTTTCTTTTCAGCTTCTTATTTAGAGCATTATTTTAATAGGCTGTATATTAACTTATTGGGAGAAAACCCGTAGTTCTATGTGAAATCAGATATTTGAGCACCCCTATATAGCCAAAATGGCATGATCCTCGTTTCTTAACACCTCTGCGAATATTCGATTTTGAGATTAATAGTTGAATCGAGCTCCTCCTATCGAAGCATCGAATCTTCGACTATTTGGGGGTCACCCCTACTAATGAGCGTCTTCGATTCAAACGTGTCCCTCCGACTTCACAAAGACAAGTTATTTTTATTTTGCCTTCACTTTTAAATCTCATTAATGTGTAATGAGGTGAATCGTAAAATGCTGAAGATTCAACACACCCTGCTGTTTGCACATTAGCATGCTAATGAGAGAAAGTTATCTTCAGCTCAGCGGCGCAGCAAAAGAGCTGCTGTAATTGCCTGCATGGAAATTATTAGGTAATGATATTCTTGCTGTCAAAATCCAGCATTTAAAAAAAAAAAACTGGCGCCTAAAGGGTTAATCAATGGGATTTAACTCGTCATTTATCTCGTATAGAATACGCTTCGTTATTTATACAACATAACTTGAGATTAATAGTTGAATCGAGCTCCTCCTATCGAAGCATCGAATCTTCGACTATTTGGGGGTCACCCCTACTAATGAGCGTCTTTGATTCAAACGTGTCCCTCCGACTTCACAAAGACAAGTTATTTTTATTTTGCCTTCACTTTTAAATCTCATTAATGTGTAATGAGGTGAATCGTAAAATGCTGAAGATCCAACACACCCTGCTGTTTGCACATTAGCATGCTAATGAGAGAAAGTTATCTTCAGCTCAGCGGCGCAGCAAAAGAGCTGCTGTAATTGCCTGCATGGAAATTATTAGGTAATGATATTCTTGCTTTTTTTTTGGCCCCATTTTTCCTCACCAGCGTCTTCTGCAGACACAAACTAGGACATCAGGAACCTAAAATGCAGTTAAATTATATCTAACATTTGATCTGGACTTAATGTTAATTTTAATTTGTATTTTTTTATATATTATTAAATTATCTATATTTTAACTTTATTATATTATATAATAATAAGTATTATAATATTGGAATTATATTATAAAAATTATAACAAAAAGTCTAAGTTTTTATTTCGGTTTAATTATTCAGTGCATTTTAATATAATATAATATAATATAATATAATATAATATATGCATTTTAATATAATATAATATATAATATATAATATAATATAATGATTACAATATTATAATGATTACAATATTGCAATTTTAAAATAAATATTATATATTAAAGTCCTTAAAAGTCCAAAAGTTGTTATATCAGTTTAATTATTCAGTGCAATGTTTTAAACCATGTTTTATAAAATGTTTTGTAAGTATAGTTTCACACATAACTGCTAGATGACGACTCAATCAGCTATAAAACATTTAAAAGATCATTTAAAAAGATTCACTTCAATAAAATCATTTGTTTTACTAAACTTTAATGAATGCAAAAACACAATTCTTTTGAACTGAATCTTCTAAATGATTGAAACTAATTTAAGTTTACTGAACTTTCTTACTTAATTTTCTGCATTATATAACGTATTTTGTACATGTTGTGTTGTTTATGAACATATGAGCCACAGTTTTACGTCAAAACTGTTATTTTAGTATTATATTTGTAATTTTAAAGTATTTCTATTTTATATACTATTGTATATTTTGAATTAGCTTTTGTATTTATATTTTTAGTTTTAAAAAAATGTTAAATTTTAGTAATTTTATTATGCGCTTTTGTCCCTTGTATTGTTATTTTTTTATTTTTTGTAGAAATATATGTAAACTTTCTCATTTATTTTTTATTTCAGCTTTACTTTTAGTAATTTCAGTGCTTTGGTAAAATATTAATACTTTAACTTTATGTTTTTAGCTTTCATTATAAATTTATTTTAAGGTTTAGTAATTTTATTATGTGCTTTTGTCTTTTGTATTAGTTTTTTTGTAATTTCTATTTAGCTTTATTTTTTCAATTTAGTTTTATTAATTTTAGTACTTCAGCTTGAAGTTAATTTTGCTTTTCAATTTTTTAAGTTTTTTGAGTTTAAGTTTATTAACTGCGATACTATAGTTTTTATTAATATTTGAAAAAATATTTTTACATGATAGAATATTTTTATTAGAAGGTTTTATTTTTATATTTTCTGTTTTCATTTCAAGTTTAGTTTACAACTTCAATTATGTTTTTGATGTTTTTAATATAACATTTATATTTTATTTTATTTCAATTAATGGATTTTTATTTATTTTTTTAATAGTTTTAGTTTTAGTTTTAGGTCATCCAGGTATTACATGCATACAAATCTAGTGCAGATTACACCAAGTATGCATGCTACTGCATGAAGTCATGAATGCATTACGAATCATTTTAAAGATTCAGTTCAAAGGAATCATTTGTTTTTGCACTGCATCTGAAGTGAATCTCTGTCTAAACTTTCTTCTGCTGACTCTCATTATGCAGCAGCGGGAGTTGGTAAAGATATCATTACATTATATAATTCAGCTGGTGGCATCAGCAGGCACAATAGTTATTTAAATGAAGTCCCAGCTCCATCTCTCCTTGGACACAGATTTCCATTTCACTCCACTTCAGAGCTGCGAATGTGAAATTAGTGGCTTCTCCACCAGAGGGACGGTTTTTATTCAGATCATCAAAGCTTCGGGCCATTCTCAGGTGTGGATTATATTTATAAAGCCCTCGTGAAATAAATCAATCTGAGCTCTAGACGACAAAGAATTAACTTGACGGAGCTCAAACTCAAAACACACGGCAGCAACAAACAGGAAGAGGAGGAGAGCGAAGCGTGCAGAACTCTCTCAAACTGAGGAAACTTCGTGACCTGATTGCTTTAGTTTGACCTTATAACGCTGACGGCTTTATATGATGACGTTGTTTTGGTGTTTTATGTCGTTTAGTTCAACATCCTCCACCCGTCATATGTCTGTATCAGAGTTCGTTTAGGATCATTGAGATACTGTTATAGTTTGTATTAATATTTTGATTTGGCTTTTTTAGTTTTCATTTTAATTGTATTTATTAATAATTTTTAATGTGATTTAACTTTTATTCATTTTATTTTAATATTTTAATTACTTTTCATTTTCATTTTAATTTAATTATTTAATTATTTTTTTATTTCAGTTTTAGTCATTTTAAGTTTTTAATTTCTGTTTAAAAAATACATTTTCTCATTAAAAAAGAAACTCGCATGGATTAATTGTTCACATTATAGTTAAGTAAAAGTTTTGTTACTTGAAATAAAACAAACTTTCACTGAAAAATAAAACAAAATAAAATATTTATATTTTATTTTGTTGTATTTTATTTCAGCTAGTTGCCAAGTCAACATTTCTCTAGAAGTACTAAAATAACTAAAACTAAATAAACTAAAATTATTATTATTATTATTATTATTATTATTATTATTAACACTGTCCATTAAATATACAAGAGCACATTGTGCACTGAACTAATAAATCTATTCAATAAAATGTAATAATACTTCATAGACAATATAAAGAGGAAATCTATTTTATGTATTGTTAATTCATTTAAAATATTAACAAAAACTAGAACAGTATAGTAATAGAAATGTATAAATTAATACTCATTACTCTTTTCAAAAATTATTATTACTTCCAAAAAAGTACTACTGTCAGGGAGTGAACTGTACACTATTTATTAGGGGTGTAACGATTCTTCGATATGGATCGATACATCGATACGATGTCTGACGATACAATGCATCG
The DNA here is from genome assembly GCF_001515605.1 of Sinocyclocheilus anshuiensis. Classification (NCBI taxonomy): domain Eukaryota; kingdom Metazoa; phylum Chordata; class Actinopteri; order Cypriniformes; family Cyprinidae; genus Sinocyclocheilus; species Sinocyclocheilus anshuiensis. The sequence goes on along the minus strand of NW_015547777.1, from coordinate 7,071 downwards.
ATGCCACACGTAAAATATCGATATCTGTAGTAAAAATAGTATAAATTATTTTGGCACGGTCCACATTTTCACATAAGACTAATGTCCGTCTAAGCATTACCGCCAACGCGTGCATTCTCGCTCAAACTCACGTATCAGGATTCGATATAAAGACTGCCCGAAGGCACAAGGTGAGCATAAAAGACGCTCGGGATTGTTTGCGGAACAGTCGAGCGCTGTGTGAGAAGTTTTCTGCGCACACATCTGAAGCGCGCACACGCACACAGACAGACTCAAGCTCACTTTAGACAAGTAATCAGTCAGCAATTAAATAAGAATAAGAAACTAATTATAAGCAATAGGACACTACAGTAGAACAAATAAATAAAAAATACTACATGCATTGTATAAAGTAATCAAATGCATAAAAACACTGCATATTCTTCACTGTGTAAATTAAATATATATTTATTTTTATTAAAGCTACAAAAGTGATTTAGTCAAGAGCAGTGAGATTTTCTCTCTATTGCTGTGTGATTAACATGAATGAC
>NW_015547777.1:2142-6294 GCF_001515605.1 Sinocyclocheilus anshuiensis | reverse complement strand
TATCGTATCGTATCGTATCGTGATGAACCATCCGATTTACACCCCTAATATATATATATATATATATATATATATATATAAAAATGACAAAAACAACAAAATTACTAAAACTGTAACTAAAATTAAAGTGAAAACAAAATATAAAAACGAAATATATTTTATATATTGTTAATTCATTTTAAAAATATCAACAAAAACTTTAATAAACAAATCTAATAAATAAAATCTAATAACTTTATAGACAATATAAAGATTAAATATATTGTATATGTTGTTGATTCATTTAAAATATTAACAGAAATTAATAACAATTGTAGACACAAAAAAGTAAAACTAATAAAAATGACAAAAACAAACAACAAAATTAAATAAAACGAACTAAAATTAAAATGAAAACAGAAAATATAAAAATAAAATATATTTTAAATATTGTTCATTCATTTTTAAAAATAACATAAACAAAACCTTTAATAGTATATCAGTGATGCTAAAATAACACTGGATCTATAACATGCATGATGTTTGAGGAAAAGTCTGTGTGATGAAGCTCTTTGTTCATTTGTTTTGTGATGCACGTCTCCATGATCTGGATCAATAATTCATTAATGTATGCATTGATGTGTAATGTCAGATCTCAGGCTTGCTGTAATGCATTATGGGTCGGATCGAGTCTGTTTCTCTCTCCTCATCCTTCTGTAACCCTTTATGATATGAAGCCGCACCTCAGAGGTCAAAGGTCACCCTGGAGCAACAGACTACAGGAGATTTCCTCTGTTCCTGTACGATGATAAATGACGTTATATCTGCTGCTGGATCACGTTTGGAATAATAAAAAAGACTTTAATGAGATTTCTATTATTTACACCAGGGCTGTTAAACTCGTTTCAGGTCGAGCTCCAGATCGGACACAGCGTCAAATTATGCTGGACGTTTTTTTAATTTGTTTAGTCTCCTCTGTAGATAATGAAGTCCAGAATAATCAATGTTGCTTTAATAATTAATATTAGTGTAAAACAAGCACACCTTTAGGTCACACATAGAACAGACCTGAACGCCTCTGATGAATTAAATGTGTGTTTAAGCCAATGTTAATAAAAGAAGAAACATTTCTTGTAACTTGTAACATTTCTTGTAACACTTGGTAACTTCAGTTATTTTAACGACAAAACTGTAAAAACTGTAGAAAGCGAATTCAGCTTTTGACGTCTGCTTTAGTGTTTTAAAGCCTAACATTAGTCAGAAAAGTTAGTTTGTGGTTTTGACTCAAAAAAGATCTGGTTCATAAGAGTCATTTGTTAATGAAGCCGACTACACTGGCGTCTGCGTGCGCGTGCAACCAGCATGCACCGTTTATTAAAAGACGTGTTTTTGCCATTATTTTGCGTTACTCTGTCATCGCCGCGGCTGAAAAGTAGCTCATGAAACACTGCTTACATTTATATTTTATTCTGTGATAATGCAGTTGCCCCTCCGCTAGATCCGCCCCTGCGTTGAGGAACAGTGAAAGTAAAGCTTCTGGAAACAAACGCTCCTCAAAAGATCCTGAGGATCAGATTTGAGACTCTAAAACATGATTGATGAAGAATCAAGTAAAGCTGAGCTGCTTCAGTCCAGTAAGTGTTCATCTGGAAATATTACTACAGTTGATTAAAAATCAGTCAAGATTGGACACGTGAAGCTCGAGCTGAAGCTGGACGCTTGTACAATTAGACTAAAAGAGTCCAAACTATCAATCAGAGACAGAAGACACAAGGGCTGGGTTTTGACACAAATTTCACGATTCGATTCAATATCAATTATTTTGGATATTTATATATATAAATAATTAATGATAAAATTAATGTAAAATATACATGAGAGTCATTACGTTACTATAATATTGAAGGTTAAAATTGACTGATTTGTTAAAATTACACTTAATGAAGTATTTAAAATAATAAAGTTACAATTACATAATAATATTTCTACTTCAATTCGTTTTTTTTAAATATAAACATAATGATGGCTGTCATTAAAAACTTGATGGATTTATTCAAACATAAATTAAACATTGAAGAACAGTAAAATTTATAATGAATATGTTATATGGTGCATATATCGTTCCGTAAAAATGAGAATCGATTAATATCGAGATATCGATATTTTTTTTACCCAGCCCTAGAAGACATGCAGTAGATTGAGTGTGAAACAGCAAATGTTGATCATTTCGAGGCCTTAGAAATATGTATCAAATATGATCCAGTATATCTTTAAGGGTTTTCTGTTTTCTGCAGTGAGTACATGTGATGGATCGTAATGAATGTGCAGTTATAGTCACTCCGTGACATTTTTCAGCCCGTCAGCTTTAGCATGTTTAGCGCCTCCAGTTCTCTTCCCGGTCACTGGGGTCAGGAGCAGAGCAGGAATCATGGGTAATTCGGCCGCGGGCGCTGCATTTCTGTGTTCATTAAGGTCAAGAGCACAGCATGCAGGGGCTCGCTGTAGAGTCAGAGCACAAGTCAATGAAGCGCCTTCAGTTATGATTTGGGATTGTTTTCATTTATGAAACGTGTTTCGTGTAACCGCAGGTGCTGATCACTGACATCGACATTGCACTGCAAAAACATGATGCTCCTCCTCAGTATTTTTGTCTTGTTTTTCCAGTACAAATATCCAAACATTCTTAAATCAAGATACATGCGCTTGGGAAGCAAAATGACTTAAGATATAAATTCTTCTTTTTTGAAAAATATATCTAAATTAAGCGTGTTTATGCTTAAAACAAGAAAATAAACCCGTGTGTTAAAGGTTTCATCTCATACATCACATTTTATGGAGATAAATCAGCAATGGCTATAATAACAAATGCACTTTCTGTCATTTTGTTTATTTTAGCACAATTTTCGTTTTTTAGCACAAATTTAGTTTTTCGTTTCAGCGAAGTATTATTAGTTTCTGTTTTTAATTTCATGAAGAAATGTGTATTTTGTTTTTATATATTTCAGTTAAAATAATTATTTAATGTATTTTGAATTAAAAATTAACTGTTAAATTTATTTTGCACTATTTTTAGAATAGCTGTCCATTTTTTGTTTACTTTGCATAAGTTTCTAAAAAAATGTAGTATCATTACTTTTCAAAAGTTTTATTAAAAACTGAAATTGATTTTATGTAACTTTAATAACTTTAACTTTAATAAACTTACTTGGAGTTAAGTGAGTTTTTTATTTTATTGAGTTTTAAAAAAATAATAATTTTAAAATTAATTTTGCATTTATTATATTTTTGGATTAGATTCATTTTTATTTATGTTGCATTATTTCAGTTTATCAAAAATGTTTTTGTGTGATTAATTTTCCTCTTAGTTTTATTTTTTGTTGTTTTGCTCCTTAAAGACTCCAGTAGTAGATATTTTTACTTCTTGAGCAAAAACTCACTTAAAGGGATAGTTCACCCAAAAATAAAAAAATCGGTCATTAATTACTCCACCCTCATGTCGTTCCAAACCCGTAAGACCTTTATTCATCTTCTGAACACAAATATATATTTTTGATGAAATCCCAGAGCTTAAGATTAAATATCTTAAGTCATTTTACTTCTCAAGTAAATATATCTTGATTTAAGAATGTTTCGATATTTGTATTGGAAAAAAAGACAAAACTACTGAGGAGCATCAATGTTCTTACGGTGTGAGTGACATTTTAAGGGGGTTTTACATCATGCAAAATCCCTTTTCCCTTTTGAAATGAGTGTTTATTGCACTTTATTGCATTTGAAAAGTTGCTCTCCAGTTCATAAAGAGCAGGTGAGATGCTTAATTTCGTTCAGTAGAGGTCAAACACAGTCCTATAGAGATGATAATGGGATGCTTTAGGAGTGTTCAGTGACTAATGTGCATCATTTGCTGACTGTGTGTGTGTGTGTGTGACCTGCAGCTTCAGCACCTGAGCAGTCTGGACCTGCGGCACATCTCTGAGCTCAACAACGAGACTGTGATGGAGGTGGTGAGAAAGTGCAGGAACCTGACGTCCCTCAACCTCTGCCTCAACTGGACCATCAACGACAGGTACACACATTCTCTCACACTCTCTCACAGACACATTCTCTCACACTCTCTCTCTCTCTCTCTCACACACACACACACACACACACACACACACACACACACACTCA
>NW_015547777.1:1050-1898 GCF_001515605.1 Sinocyclocheilus anshuiensis | reverse complement strand
ACACACACACACACACACACACGCACACAGCTAAAAAAATCTAGATATTTTTTTATTTCACCCTCTCAACAACAGTTTTTTTTGTCTTTGAAGATATATATGCTCCCATTGTCATTTATAAATATATAAGTAATGATTTTTTAAAAAATTTTAATTAAATTTAATTGAAATTTATTTTGCGCTTATTGTATTTGCGCTTATCGATAGTTGTTCGATTTTGTTTACTTTGCATTATTTCAGTTCATAAAAAAAGTTTTTTTATATCATTACTTTTCAAAGATTTCATTAGAAGAGAAAGTTTCCGGAAGTATTTACATCTAAAATGGATTTTGTGTAACTTTATTACAATAAACTTACTTGGAGTTAAGCGAGCTTATTTTTTGAGAGTTTTAATTTTTTAATTAATAAAAAATAATGAATAGATTTAAATTTGTTGATTTAATTTAATTCAATGAATTTAGCCTTTATTATATGTTTGGATTAAATTCATAAAAAAGTTTAAATTATTAAAACATTAAAGTGCTTTGGGCATTTTACTATGAATCTATTTATTTATTAATGTATTCATGTATTTATTCTTTTATTCCTTCCTAGATTTAAAATAATTGATTGGAAAAAAATCCTTCTCATTAATTCTTATCCAGTAAATCACGAACGACTGGAAAAGTCATGAAGCAAAGTCATGTGCAAATTTGAACAAATTAATTCGTTAAATAAGTCGGATCCCTGAATAACATTAAGCTCTTAAAACTTCTGGAATTCTGAAATGTAATTATTTAAATTATATTTATAATGATTTTAGTCACTTTTGTTGTGTGTGTGTGTGTGTGTGGTTTTTCCCATATATA
>NW_015547777.1:0-1015 GCF_001515605.1 Sinocyclocheilus anshuiensis | reverse complement strand
TTTCCCATATATACAGTATATATATATATATATATATATATATATTTTTTTTTTACCAGTTTTTATTAATTTTTATTTTAGTTATTATAGTACAAGTTAAACTAAAGGAAAATGAAATGTTGCCTTGGCAACTAGCTGAAACATATATTTTTCATTTAATTTAAGTTAACTTTTATGTCAAGCAGGAAAAGTTGTTTTTGTTTTGTTTTTTTTGTTTTGTTTTAATGATTTTAGTTAACTATAAAACAGTCCTGCTATGGACTCATTTTAATCTTATTGGAATCCATATTAATGCATGGACACTCCTAATTCTGTAAATTAAAAAAAAGTTTTTGAGTATAAAAGTGTGAATGTTTTTGTGGATAATGTGAGACGTTGGAGTCATAAATGTTGAGAAGCGCTGTCTAATAATTCACATTCATGATGTTTTGGTGGAGCGCTGGTTTTGTGAGAATCTGTAGCTGATCCTCCTGCGTGACGATGAATAACCTGGACTAATGTTATTTCATCCGCTGCAGTTCTGCTGGAATCAGCGTCTGTGACTGGAGAGTGTGAGGATGTTGTTGATGTTCCTGCTGTAACGCATGGATTTACAGCCGCCGCAGGCGTTAACGCAATATTGAATTTACAGTCCGCCCCAGATACAGTGCCGTTGTTTTATGATTTCTGGATTTATTGGAGCTGAGGATTCTCACCCCTGACCCTTCATGAAGCGCTGATTGATTTCTCCACAGCGTTCCCATCGGGTTACAGGTTTGGGTTGGTGAGGTCAGACTGAGAACATGCTGTAATTTACACTGATTTGACTTTTATTCAACCGCATTCATGAGCGCTGACGCTCAACCAGTCCTGCATCAAACCAGGCTTTATGATGAAAAAATAAGAAATGAAGAAACAAAACTATGAAGAGAAAATAAGACATGTTTGTGTGTTTGATGTTGTTTTGTATAAAGTCAACATTAGGTCAGAATGACCCTTTTTATTTAATTTGTTTTCCTTATTAGCCGAATTTGAG
>NW_015547776.1:736-848 GCF_001515605.1 Sinocyclocheilus anshuiensis | reverse complement strand
TTTATACCACTTCTTATAGTTAATCAATTTCACACGGAAGAGTGCTTTTTTTCTCCAAAAATTACCATGTACAAATGTAATATTGATTTTTTTACAACAGTTAAATAAATTA
>NW_015547776.1:0-290 GCF_001515605.1 Sinocyclocheilus anshuiensis | reverse complement strand
GTAGCAGCCCTATAGTGTATATTGAATTTATTGATAAATTGTAATAATTTGACATGTAAGATGATGCATACATCTAAAAAGGTTAAAAATAGGCCTTTGTAAAGGTAAATATGCAGATTTAAGTATGTAAAAGCTGACAGAACACTGATGAAAATATTGCTTCAGAATAAATTGTTTACTCCACCAAAAATCTCAGTGATGCAGTTATTTTGCAGGGATATTTTGTATGGAATATATACAAAATAATAATTTATTACAGCAATGATATTTTGTTTTCTTTTTAATTTAAA
>NW_015547775.1:0-847 GCF_001515605.1 Sinocyclocheilus anshuiensis | reverse complement strand
TGTTAACAGGTGGAGTAGCAATGGCAAGGGTTACTGGTTGGGTAAGGGTGATGCTATCTGCAGCTGTAAGGCTGTCGATCTCTGTTATGACATGCCAACCAACCGCGTCATCGCCTCTCTCATCTTCATCCTCATTCTCATGTCTGTATGCCCACCCATCCATCAGTTGCTCTTTATCCTCTCTCAATGATAAAAAGAGCATCCATTTGTCTCTTCCATGTGGCCGATAATCTCTCCAAGTGCACACAGCCTCCTTGAGTTCATGGAGCTTCCTATCCAGTTTACCACTTTCGACCCTTTGCTGCGTCCATGGCACTTTACTTGTGCCAAGCGCCTCAGCTCGATCAAAAGCAGACTTGAACTGTGTTACAAGAGCGTCTATGTCTGGCCCTGCATACTTAGACCACAGCATTTCCATGATCTTGCTCTCAGTTTCAAGGAATTTTTGCTCACTGGCATCTCTCCTCGTTACAGCGTCCCGCGACTCACTGTCGGCACCTGTCGGGTCTATCTGGCTCTGTGCGTCAACATACTCATTACTGACATCAAGGAGTTTGTTATAATCGTCCTTCAATTTCGCTAACTCTCCTGACAACTCAACTTCACGTAAACGGCCAGCACTAACTTCAAGGCGGTTTATTCTTGTTGTAAAGATTCGTTGCGCGTTTGAGCGTTCCCGCTTTAAACTCTCCAGATCTGCCATGTCTGTCTCATTTTCCTCTTCCCGGTGATCAGAATCACTAAAATCAGGTTGTAGAAGTTATTTAGCCCTTTAACGGGCCCGTTAGCTCTTGGCTTCGGATCCTCCGTTGCAGTGGTGTTGTTAACGGCCGCTTCCTTCTCAGAA
>NW_015547774.1:0-828 GCF_001515605.1 Sinocyclocheilus anshuiensis | reverse complement strand
GAGTGCACAGTTTGGCTGTTTTGCTGCTTACAGTTTGGGCAGTTAAGGGAAGTAAACCCCGGTGTCAAACATTTAAAACAATGAAGTTCTCTTACGACCGGAACTGACTGTGGAACCTCGGGCACATATTGACCACATGGACCCAAGACTGCATGCAGCTCATGCGCACGCAAGAGAAGGTCCATCACAGACGTCACCGCCGTGCCATAGAGTGCTACCCTGTATTTTTCGACAGCGTGCTTGCGTATTAGCTCAATTTGTTCTGGCTGAGGAGGCGGACTTCTCAATTTTCGAAATTCACTCAGCATATGGGCGACAAACGTAGGTAAAGGTTCGTTCGGCATCTGAACCCTGTCTAGGATACCACTCATAATGCGTTCCTGATTGTCAGATGGGAGAAAAACCTTCTTAAATAGGTCACAAAACTGGGCCCATGTGGAAACATGGGAGCTCAAGACATTAAACCACTTCTTCGGCTCCTTGGACAGAAAACGCGGGAGCTCCAGTAACATCTGGGAATCAGTAAGATCCAGTGAAGTCCTGTATATACCGACAGACTGAAGCCAGTTGTCTGGACTCACCTTTCCTTCACCGTCAAAAATTAAAGGTTCAAGACGTGATTGATGGAGGACAGAGGCCAAGACCCTAGACGTAGCTGACAAATCAGCCGAGGCTGTTTGAGCCACCACAGGCCCACATACATGAGGCATATTAGCAGAAACTGACCTTGAAACGCCTAGTGGAGGTTGCCCTCGAACAAACGGTGTAGAAGCGGCCAAGGGCTTAGACTGTGGTCGTGGCTCAACAGGAACCGTACCATCATCAGGA
>NW_015547773.1:1214-1465 GCF_001515605.1 Sinocyclocheilus anshuiensis | reverse complement strand
TTGTGTCGAGCTATTCATTAGCCTGTTTGTTTGATGAAAAAGGATGAAATGTAGTTGCAATAAATGTGTCAAGAATCCATACAACTGCAGCAGCAGAGGACTATTATGCTACTGCGTGATACTGCGGAAGAAGTGATGATGGCACGGTTTGATCTTCGGCTGACCAATCAGCAGAAAGGGGTGTTTAATTCCTGCCCATGTGTAGAAATCGAATATTCAAGCTGTTTATTCATTTTTCTACCCCTGAACGA
>NW_015547773.1:370-728 GCF_001515605.1 Sinocyclocheilus anshuiensis | reverse complement strand
CGTCTTCATTGTGATTGGGGTTGAATGCTTAGGGACATTTTGCTCTGTTTTGGTTGGATTTAGGAAATGGAATAAAATAAATGACATTGCATATCCTCTCAGGATAACTGGAATTAGTGTTACAAGTACCCTTGGCACACAGTTTTTCCATTTTTGTAGCATAAACACCACCAATCTTCAAGATGGTGCCGCACATGGCAGCCACGATGCTTCGCTCTCCAGTTGTTTTAGTGTTTTTGTTAGTTTTTCCTGTTTTTTGTTTTTCAAACACGATCAGATTAACCAGGGATGAACTGCTGAACATTCGGCAGAACACATCACAAAATCTCCTACCGGTTTTCGATTATTCGGATGTTCT
>NW_015547773.1:0-360 GCF_001515605.1 Sinocyclocheilus anshuiensis | reverse complement strand
CCGATATTTCACCGGTTTTCGACTATTCTGATGTTTTGCTGGACATTGTAGTCGGGGGAGCTGTGGCGCTGATCAAGCACTTCAGGATGCGCAGACGGGGGAAGCGAGCCGGCGCACTCATGAAGCTCAGGCAGCGCGGATTCAGGACGCCGTTGCCTAGCATCCATCTGGCGAACCTCCGCTCTCTACCCAACAAAACGGACGAGCTCCTTCTGCTCTCCCGGACAAATAAGGATTTCTCACACTCTGCTGCTCTGTGTTTCACGGAAACCTGGCTGAATGATGCCATACCGGACAGCGCGTTACATCTGCCAAGCTTTCAGCTCTTCAGAGCGGACCGCGACGCAGAATCAACGGGGA
>NW_015547772.1:287-492 GCF_001515605.1 Sinocyclocheilus anshuiensis | reverse complement strand
ATTTTCTAATTAATTTTATAGTTCCCCCAAAACAATTTGAATTCTATCATCACTCACCCTTAAGATGCTCCAAACCATCTATTCACCAAAGATGTTCACGTTGATAAGTTGAAATCGCAAAAAAAATATCGCCAAAGTAATCCATATGAATTGCGTGGTTTCCTCCAAGTGCCCTAAAGAGACACGATCGGCGACCGCTCTATAT
>NW_015547772.1:0-129 GCF_001515605.1 Sinocyclocheilus anshuiensis | reverse complement strand
GAGCCGTTCAATGGCTCTGGAACCAATCAGGTTTAGTCAGTGTGTTGTTTGAATTTAAACACAAGTAAACGCACAATCGCAAATGTTTTTTTGTTTTTTTTCATATATGATGTTGAAATCCTTGTGGGA
>NW_015547771.1:43366-48415 GCF_001515605.1 Sinocyclocheilus anshuiensis | reverse complement strand
TTAAAGTTAAAGAATATGTGACTTAGAATACAGTAATGAAACTGCAGGATTACAGTACAAAGCTGGAAACCCTGCTGCCAGTATTTTACTGTTAAATTACAGAAAAGTTGTAATTTAGATTACAGTAATGAAAATGTAAGATTACGGTACACAGCTGGAAACCCTGCTGCCAGTATTTTACCGTTAATTTACAGAAAAGTTGTAATTTAGATTACGGTAATGAAAATGTAAGATTACGGTACACAGCTGGAAACCCTGCTGCCAGTATTTTACCGTTAATTTACAGGTAAATTTTTTACAGCGTGTGAAAAACTCTTTCCACACAAATAACATGAATGTGGCTTCTCCTTTGTATGAACTTTCTGGTGCTTCTTCAGGGCTAAAAATTAACGTTTTATCACAATGATCACAAGTGAATGGTTTCTCTCCAGTGTGGATTATCTCATTTGTTTTCAAGATTCCTGACCGACTGAATCTTATGTCGCAGTGTGAACATTTGTACAGTTTCACTGCAGTATGAACTCTCATGTGAACATCAAGACCATTTTTGTGTGCGAAACTCTTTCCACACTGAGTGCAGGTGAAAGATGTCTTGGCTTTTCTTTTCTTAAAGGTCCCATATTGTCAAAACTGAAATTTCCTGGCTTTTTTTTCATAATAACTGAGGTCTAAGGGCTATGTAACTACCATATAAGTTTCAAAACAGTCAATCCACAGACAAATGCACACAGCCTGCATAAAGTAGCTGTGCCTTTTCACGACCCGTTGTGACTTTCGTAAAAAGTTGACGTCGGAACTACACAGTCACCGCCTTCAGTCACCACCCCGAGCACCGCCCACCGTCCCACTCTCCTTTTGCCAAACCCCCAGACAACATCGCGTCCATGCCATTGCTGAGCAACAACAACACGGAAACATGTTGAGAAAATGCTGTTCAGTCAATGGATGTCAGGAAACTAAATCATTGCACAGACTAGGGTTGGGCCGATAGACGATGCCATCGTCCATCCTCCCATCCCCCCTCCCCCTCATATCCCCCGCAATCTGGCCGCATCCCAATACCATGTTTGGAAAGAAAATGGCATGTACTACGGAACTCCTAAAGTTAATAAATACGAGATGAGAGGAAAATATATATTTCAATATTTTCTCTCGCAGTTGTATCATTGGGTAATTATACGGTTTAAATTGCGGGCATCAGGCAGGGAGCCGCAATGCCTGGCATTGAAACTGCATTTGAATGCACGATTTTAGTTTCACTTTCACTTTCGAGATTCACGATCGCATGTACTTTTGGTTATACTATGGAGCGGCAGTACTTACACATTTTACAAGATTAGATGTTTGTCAGTGGTGCTCAGGATCTGCAATTCGCCATCGTCCTCAGTCATATCTCCTTACACTGTTTATGTGATAAATGAAATTTTATGTAGCCTACTGTAATATAACATTATGGAGACAGCATAATCTGAAATTATAGTTTGTAAACGGTTATGCAATGCTAACGTGATGCTAACTTGATGCTGACGTGTTGTATCAGTAGGAAATCAATAGTTACATAGATTACTGCATTCGGTTTTTGAAAAAAAAAAAAAAATTAATTACCATTCTGAAACATCCTGTTGTAAGCGCATTTGATGAGGTGGTTGGTTGTCGCCTGTCATTGCCGATTCGGGGTCTGAGTCCGGCTCAAACATGCAAGGCCTGAAAACATTTCTGTCAGCAGTGGCCATCATTACAGGTGTTTCTATTTTTCTATTTGCCATAGCAGGCTACAGCATACATGACCCTAGTTACCTGTGGTTGGCCTGGCCGTGCGTCACTCAGAAAACAACAGACCACTCAGAAGAGAGGCTACTCAGAAGAGAGGCTCATGAATAGTAATTAGACAGGCCAAAATTGACTAAAAATATATACTGCAAATATATATTCTTAAGGACATCAAAACCTAAAATAAAACTCCAGAAAGGTGTATAATAGGTGACCTTTAAAGTCTTTGTATGGTTTGAGAGCAACTCAAACGTTTTTCTCCAGAGGTGATTTTTCTCCTCAACTTCAGTCAATTCTTCATTCTCCTGCTTTTCTTCAATCAACTCTGAAATAAAAGTAAAAAATTTTCAGTAACTCGTAAAAAGAGAAATTAAGTGAAACCTGATGTCAGGTAGACAGTTGCTATACAAAATTTTGGTAATTTTTATGTATTTTTATAAACTATACGCTACTGCTGGGTGGTATACTGAGTTTCCTAGCACCTGTCGCTTACTGATTGTTTGGAATTATAAATATGAGCGTAGTTCGTCTGTTAATATCACATGCACTGTTTTGTTTGTTGTTTTTTTTGGTTTGTTACTCAGACGCAGGCAGTGCACTGCATTAGACAAAAAAGTAATATAGCCAAAACAAACAATCTTTAGTGTAGATGCATGTTGATTTTATCAGACGATGCCGCGATTTTTAAGTCAATATACTGCAGTATTTCCTCTCAATCAGTAGAAAATATGGTTAACACACAAAAAAGTTTGAAAAATACCGTGATATACATTTTTGGTCATACCGCCCAGCACTACTATACGCCTTTGAAACTTGCAATGAATCAAAGGAACATCGATCTTCAAATGATTCATTTTAAAACATTATAGGCACAAATCCCATGTTTCTATAGGGAGAACTAATACATTTATTTGATCAAAGAGAAAGGAAACATTGAAATCGCATCATATGACCCCTTTAAATAAATAATATTTTTTTCTTGTTGATCTCGCCGCGCTGCGATGACGTCATCACTAGCGCGCGTTGTTTACTCGGTGTTGACTTCTGAGGCGAGGTGAGCAGTGGTGTTTCGTATATTCAAAGTATTAGTAAAATACTTTTTACACAGTTTGTTCATGAAACAATATGCGAGGTCTTTTCTGTCTTGTTTTCATCGAGTACAGCGCGGTTTGTGTGTTTGCTGACTTAAACACTCAGAACAACAGGCAACACGCATGTGAGGAAAACGCGCTAAATTCTTTAAGACCCGAGTGATTTTGTGTTTGTGTGAATAATTGTTTCGATGTTTGGAGTGATAATGTTGCTGTTCTGTAGAAAGCAAAAGCCGAATCCCGGACATTTTGGGCGATTTAGAAATTCCGGCCGGACGCATTTTTTTAGGTCCAAAAAGAGGACATGTCCGGGGAAAAGAGTATATGGTCACCCTAATAAACAGTTTTTTTTTCCCCCCTCCACACATGACAGATTGAACAAGATGGCTGTTTGTCTATGTTAGTAACCCTTATTTTTGTTCGATGTGCTGTTTTATATATGTTTTGTCATTTTAAAGGGGTCATATGATGCTGCTGAAAAGAACATTATGTTGTGTATTTGGTGTAATGAAATGTAACACTCAGAACAACAGGCAACACGCATGTGAGGAAAACGCGCTAAATTCTTTAAGACCCGAGTGATTTTGTGTTTGTGTGAATAATTGTTTCGATGTTTGGAGTGATAATGTTGCTGTTAGTGAATGTCTCGTGATCTGTGAGAGGGATGCGAGTTGTTGCTGCGATTTTATTTAAAACGATATTTTGAGATTTATCGTTACGTTTTGAGGTTTATCTTGGCACATCAAATTTGATATAGTTATTTTACATGGTTAAAATTAAGAACAGACACCGCTAAATACTTAATAGTGAGTAACTTGGGACATTTTAAATCTATAATATGAACACATTTATCATAAAGAAGATTTTATGATCACTGTCAGTTTCTGCACATAAAACTATAACATGTTAATTTAATTACTTTTATTGCTATGAATGTTTTTATTAGAAAATCAAACTATGGTTAAATATTGTGTGCCTCTAGTGTAGTTATAGTTGTTCATGAAGATGGGAGTCATCAAATTCTGCTTTTTTAATTCTTATTGTTATTTATATTCAGAAGAAATTACGTTATATTCCTTTCAATATTTCTAGACCGTTATATTTTAATACAGGAGGCAAAATTATATATATGCCATATGAACAATAGAAATACAAAACAGAAATGCATAGAATGTCAATTACCGCATTGTTACTGAATGAGCATTTTAAATCGATGTGCTTTTTGTGTCGACACCGTTATTAGGGCTGCCACTAACAACTATTTTTATTGCGATTAATCTATCGACTAATTTATCGATTAATCTAAACGATTAATTTCCCACAAAAAATCTACAATTTTACTTAAGAATATTTTATTAAACTATATTTCATTAAACCAAATGAAATCCAAAAGTAAAAAAGTAAAGTGCAACATAAAGTGCAAGAAGCAAGTGTCCATCTCGTAGTCCAAATCACTGAAATTAAAGTTCAGTATTATAGTGTAAGAATGACAACATATCCACGTGTTCTAGTCTACTATAATAACTGCTTCTAATAATACAATTATAATCAAAAAAACACTTTTTAAAGGAGTATTTACCAGAAATGTTATTTACCAGTAAATTTGCAGTAGGCTTGCCGCGATAGACGGTGCTGACGGTGATACCGGTGTTAAGCTGCAACACCGGTTACATCACTTGCCCACCGCGTCACTGACCCCCACCGTCGTTTTGATTTTTTATAGTAATAAAAATTATTTCGTTCAGTAAAAGAACAGACACCACAATTAGAAACTGAGTGAGTCGAGCTGACTGACAAGAAGAGTGAGGTGAGGTGAGACAGACAAGACGAGGGCGGATGATTTAGTTTCGAAACGAGATGCAAAAGCACCTATTTGGCAATATTTTGGATTTTGAAATCCGCTAATTCGAAAGTGAAAGTAAAATGCGCACGGCGCTTTTAAGCTATTTAAAAGTGAAGGAAAAGAGGGAAAATTCAAACGACCTAAAAACGAACAATTGCTTTACGCCGAATTGCTGCTATTTGAAAGTGAAAGTAAAGTGCACATGCAGCTTTTACAAGCTATTTAAAAGAGAAGGAAAGCAAGGAAAAGAGGGAACGCCCCGCCCCCGTGGTGATACCAGTATTACCGGTGTTGTCACACGTCGATTAACCAGTGGGAAAATTTCCTCACCGTCACAACCCTAAT
>NW_015547771.1:41122-43237 GCF_001515605.1 Sinocyclocheilus anshuiensis | reverse complement strand
ATTATTAAAATTTAATGGAACCATTAAAATGGAATCCAGAAAATAATGGAAAACAGAATTTGGTAAAGATAAAACTAAAAAATTAAATTAATTAGACAGGCTTTTTGATTAATAAAATTTAATTTAACCATTAAATCGGAGTATAGAAAAATGAAAATGAAAAAAAAAAAGAATTTTGAAATAAAACTGATTTCATAGTGCCCTATAATAAATTTTTTTGTGGTAATAAAAATAGATGTAAGTGAACAATAGCCTTTAAAATTACTTAAAATACATATATAATAGCAATGAGGCAATAATAATTAGTTCAAATAAAGTATCAAAAGCAAGAAATCATATGGTTTTATTGAACAAAATTGTTAAAATACATCATGTATTATAAACAATAGAGCTAATGTGCATTACGACAAAGGCCTGCAGAGGGTGCCAACGGTCTGACGATTGTTTTTACACATTACTGTGCGATCTAATCCTTGTTTAATATTGACCAAGCACCATTTCATTCAAAGGTCCACTTAATCTTTAATATTTGGCCATTTCTTTACGACAGAAATGCTATAGCCACTGTAATTAAAAGAATATGTGGACATCAAAACGTGTAAACTCAGAGTGAGGGTTTGAGCTTTTACTTTGAAACCGCGATGTATTCTCCTGTGTTTGAGCTTTTATTTTGAAACCGCGATGTATTCTCCTGAGTTTGCGTAGATTTATAAATGATTTACCTTACAAATCTGATGAAATGGCGCACGTTGCGTTCCCAGATGAACGTTATAATAAACCCAAACTCACAACAACATGCAGATATGGAGTTTGAGACGCTCCACACATGTAAATGATAACAGTTCCTGAGGAACTACTGTGAACGGAGCCGCTGTGAGATGCACGTCCATAACCTACACGCATGTAAATAATTAAAGCGCATATACTGTATTAGAACTGCATCGCATATAATTATCTAATTAAATCGTAGCGTTTGTGAATTCACAATTATGCTTAATTATAGAAATGCGCCACTTCCGGTATTTTGCCGGTTAGTCGACGTAAGCAAAATGAAGTCGAGGATTTTTAAAAATCGAATAGTCTAATAAAATCGACGAATCGCGACAGCCCTACTTTTAATAGTAATATAATGATTTACAAAGAGGCAACACTTTGAATCTTTGGAGAGACCAGAGCCTAACAAATACAAAGAATTCTTCACTCTTAAAAAAAATAAATAAAATGAAAAACCTCAGTAACTGATTTACAGCTGATTTTGACAAATGTGCTTCTTCCACACAGAAGTTCAGTGACGCTGCTCCCACAAACCCTGCAGAATGAACTGCTCTGAAGATACTGAAGAACAAAAAGGTTGGTGTTTATTCTTAATGCTTCTTTAATAATGCTGAAGGTTATAAAGCTTCAAGCCGATTTAGATTTGTTGTAACAGGAAAAATCTGTAAGGCTTGGCTTGTAAGGATTTTGAAAACAAGATGTTTGAGGTAAGATGATTATTGTACCCCATTCTGTCTAGCGAACCTTCCTTTCCTTCACATGCACTTTCATTCCTTCCTAAAAGTCCAAACTTAACATCCACATCAGTGATTGTTGTAAAAAGCAGGCTAATTATTATTATCAGGCTGTATTAAACTGCTGGACGTGTTTGATAATGAGAAAGTTATTAAAACTGCATTAAGTTGTGAAAGAGATACCGTTCCCCAGGCAGACTTCTGTGTGCTCCGAGACGGAACAGTCATTTATGTTAAGTGGATGTAAACAGTTGGGAGCAGTGTTGCCAACTTAGCAATTTTGTTGCTAAATTTAGCAACTTTTCAGACTACCCTAGCAACTTTTTCTTCCAAAAGCACCTAGCAACAAATTTAGCTATTTTTAAATTTTATTTGGCTACTTTTAGAAACTTTTGGTAAGTGACTCAAACAATAAAAAGGCACACATTTTCCATCTAAATTTCACAAAAAGAGGAAACCAAAGATGCCTAGAAGTACATGCATCACATGAATTAAGTTATTGCTATTTGCAGTTGTTCAATTTGATAACAATAATAATTTAATAATTGTTCATTTATGATACACCTTGTTAGTAGCTTGTACATGTGATTGTTGATCAGTTAGTACA
>NW_015547771.1:37684-40500 GCF_001515605.1 Sinocyclocheilus anshuiensis | reverse complement strand
GATTTGATGTAGTGACAATTTTGCGTCGTGATTACGTAATGACGTCATCGCGCAATGACATCACAACGTCATTTAGCAACTTTTAGCAACAAATTTACCTTCCTTTAGCAACTTCCCCTGAAAATTAGTTGGTAACACTGGTTGGGAGAAAATCTGATGTGTCGGCATACTGGATCCATACATTAGTTCTTAAAGTGACAGCAGCCTAATAAACCTGCAGCTGTCCGTGTAATTAATGATAATTAAGCAACAAATGAAAAAGAAAAACATCACTCTCTGCTCTTGACTGAATGATTTTAGTAGCTTTAATAAGCATTAATCCATAAGTTTATACAGTGAAGACTATACAGTGTAATTAGCCTACAAGTGAAGACACAAAATATCAGGATGAATTGAAATCTGCAAAGAATGAGTTTATTAAAGTGGACATAACATGCACATCACTACAAAAGTTCAGAAACACAAAGCACTAAAACTCTACATAAAGTGCATTTTTTAGTGTTTAGGGCAAACAGTACAAGACAGTAGAGCTGAACGATTCTGGATAAATTGAGACTTATGATTTTTTTGTCTCAAATAGAGATCACGATTCTCCCACGATTCTGAACTAAACAAAATAATGTGTGACAAAATATTATTGCTGTAGACTATTTAAAAGTGTCTAATTAATTTGAATGAATTATTAAACATTTGAACATGTATGTATTTAAATATATTTAATAGACCCTTTTTCTGTTAGTAAACATTGTGACGTTTTTCTGTGGCAAGGTAAGTTTATTTATATAGCACATTTCATACACAACGGTAATTCAAAGTGTTTTACATAAAAGGAATTAAAATAATCATAAAAAATAATCACAACAATAAAAACAAGGAAATTAAAAACTATTTAAATGATTTAAAAATTGATTTGTGTCTAGACATGAAGATGTGTATATATGTATGTATGTATATATATATATATATATATATATATATATATATACAGCTACATGATAGTAAACTAGGCCAAAGTACAAAAAAAAAGTTAAACATTCAATGTGATGGATATATTATTTGAAGGTGTATGTATCATGTAATGGCCAAATAGTTATTTTAAAGTAGGCTATATACCTCTGTATTTGATTATTCTTTCTTACCAAGTTCTTAAAAATCAACCACAACAATGCATATACAATTACAGATGATTAAGCATATAAATCGTCAGTTTGTTGTTTAACATGCATGCATTCAGACTTGTGAGATGCACAAGAAATCTTTAGATGTGTAACATAAACCATAATCCATAACAACAAAATACAATACTTTATTTAAACTTTTCCGATAAGAAGTGTGCGCTGCAAACGCAAGCATTTTCGACGATAATTTCTGTCCAGGCCGCTCATTTTATCGCGTTTAACCACAGCTGTCGTCGGTTTTTTGTCTGGCAGTGGCAGCAGGTATATGATAAAATTTCAGATTGGAGCCTGTACTATGTCAATTCTGGCGCCCAACATCACAAGATGATATTTTAAGATCCTTATGTAGCCGAATCTGTGCTGGTTTGAATTGGCCGTCTCCAGTTTTCCCTTTGTTTTGCCTCCAGCTAGTGCTGTGACGTAATCGTGACGTTGGCACAAAAAGGGTCTATACACCAATTTTTAATATTAAAATTATGAAAACGTGGTTTGAATGAATGATTCAATGACTCATAAATACTTCACTTGTTTCATTACTGGATGAATCAGAGTTTTTGAACGAATGTCACTGGTCACTGGTTGCCACCTTGTGACGACACAATGCAATCGACACAAATGTTATTTGAAGCGCCAGTTACTTTCAAAAGGGGATTTGCTCTATTTTGATCGCTACCATAGACAGCAGTGTTTATATCTGAACTATAAACTTTCATCCCAGTATTTCTGTGATAATATGAATGACTGCAAGACAGAAATAATACTAAAAAGACTGTTTGTGAGGCTGTTTCTTACGTAAACATGCTAACTGTCTGCTCTTTGTGTCAGCGGCAGCGCGAATGCAGATTTGAATGTTCCGGTTTTTCAAAGGTTTAATAGACACGGGCTAATTGTTGTCATTTAAAAATAGGATTGCATGGGTGTTTGAATCGAGATCGCGATCTTTTAACGTTTAATCGTGCAGCTCTACAAGACAGAGAAAACATTCAGTGCAACAATACAAGACAGCTGGGCAATAAATATAGTGGTAATAAACATATTGGTATTTTTATGGGCAATAAACATAGTGGTATTTCAACACAGTGCAGTAGGTGTGTGATATTGCACATGAATTGACCATATAATTAAAAACACTGTAGCTGTAAACATTCGTTTAAACATTTTTCTAGATGGCAGGAGGGTGAAGAGTGGGTGTGGGATTAGCCACAATGCTGGTGGCTTTGCAGATGCAGCGTATTGCATAAATGTCCATGAAGACCCCAATGATCTTCTCAGCTGTCCTCACTGTCCGCTAAGGGTTTTGCATTCCGAGGATGTGCAATTAATAAACCAGGCAGTGAGGCAGCTACTTAGGATGCTCTTGATAGCCCCTCTGTAGAAAGTGTTTTGGATGGGTGGTGGGAGTTGGGCCTTCCTCAGTAAGTAGAGACTGGGCTTTCTTTGTAATGGAGCTGGTGTTGAGGGACCAGGTAAGGTTCTCTGCCAGGTGAACACCAAGAAATTTGGTGTTCTTGATGTTCGCAACCCTCTACGCACACCTTGGCAATATAATCGCCATTGGCTAGTAAATTTTTTTGTTTACTCGCCAGAATGATATACTATTTTACACACACACACACACACACACACACACACACACAC
>NW_015547771.1:32183-32611 GCF_001515605.1 Sinocyclocheilus anshuiensis | reverse complement strand
AACCCACCCCTACCCCTAAACCTACCCCTCACAGAAAACTTTCTGCATTTTTACAATTTCAGAAGTAAATAAAAACTTTGTTTACTTTTATTTTTATAACAGTTTAACAAATGAGGACCACAAATTGAGGTTTTTGCCGATTTTGTCAGGTTTTGCTCACTTTTGGGTACAAATTTGTCCCCAAAATATGGTTAAGTACACACACACACACACACACACACACACACATATGCATACAAACATCCACACACACATAAATAAACAAATAAACATACAAATAAATAAATAAATAGTACAACACTATAATGAGTAGGAAAAAAACGTAACATAACTGAATAAAAACTAAATATAGAGGAGTGTTTCTGACGTTTTGATGCAAGTTCCACGTCGGCTTTTATTATGAAACATCACATTGGCTTGTGGGCGGG
>NW_015547771.1:16591-30856 GCF_001515605.1 Sinocyclocheilus anshuiensis | reverse complement strand
TTATCTGCTGGGTTCATGAATATTAATCACGTTGTCAGCGTTCGCTCGAACTGATTTGCTGAAATCAAAACAGGGACGGTAATAGATGAGCGCCAGCCAACGAGAGCTGTTCGCGCATTAGCTCCGCCCACTGCCGAGAAACCGGCATATCTTCTGCTTGTTCTTAAAAGTTGAATAATTCTAAATGAACTCTGTTATTTTGACAGGAAAATACAACAAAGAATATGGTTTACATGTAGCGCGTCGATTCAGCATGGTATGCAAGACTCTCGCTCTCTCTCTTTGCATGTGTGAGAAACACAGTGCTATCAGTAAAGCGACAGCGAGGCGTGTGCCTTCACACTAGTTTACGGTACGTCAAATACAGGTGCTCTGCGTGCTACATACTGCGCATCCATTCAGTACATGACATGATCCATTGAGCGCATCCAAATAGTACATATCGCTTGACGGAGAGCGAAACTCTCAAGCGCTCAGTCAGCGTGTTTATCGAGTGAAAATCTGTGTTGAACACCTCTCACACACATACTGGCGTGTAAAATCTAAGAATTTATTAGCCAATGGCTAATGTTAGATATTATTTAGTCGCCCAGAGTAAGATTTAGTCGCATATGCGAGTGATTTACTCGCAATGTAGAGGGTTGTGTTCAGCAGTGAGTGACTGCACCAAGCCTTCCTGAAATCCACAACCATCTCTTTTGTTTTGTCCACATTCAGAGACAGGTTGTTGGTTTTGCACCAGTCTTTTAACCCTTGTACTTACTTTCTGTAAGCCAACTTGTCATTCTTACTGATGATTCAAACCGTGAATTATTGCAGTCATGAGTTAGCAGTGTGAACAGCAGGGGGCTGAGCAAACAGCCCTGTGGGGCCCAAGTGCTGGAGGTGCTGTTCCCAACCCAGACTGACTGAGGTCTCTCGGTCAAAAAGACAAGTTGCAGAGGGAGTTGTTCAGACTTAGCAGGCTCAGCTTTCGGAACATTTGCTGAGTAATGATGGTGCTGAATGCAGCTCAACTGCCGCTCTAGGCAAAACCCTACCGTGCCGCCCCCACTTCACATTCACAATTAAACACGATCTTTAAGATGCATGTGAAAGACTAGAGATTTTGTTTATTGGTACAGCTGCATTAAAATAAAGCAGACACGGGCGTGTTTTCTTATTATGTTTTTCTCCTACTGCAACGTAAAAAAATTAATAAAAAATAACCACTAGTATAGCTGCAAAAGCAAATTAAGTGTAGCCTATGTACAGGCCTGAAGTGGCCATGGGAAGATTTGGGAGAATTCCCGGTAAGCAGCTCGACAAACGTTGTTCAGGACACGGAAAGCACAAGTCTCTGTAGTTCATTTTCACTAAGAGACATAGAAATCTGTTCAAGCAGTGCTCGTACAGCCAAAATCCCTATTCGTAGTCGGGGTGTAATTTGAACAAGCTGGGTCCAGGTCCAGCACCTCCGAATTCCGATAACCTCATTTGGCGGATCCCCCTCCTCACGCACCAATGAAAGATGTTCGTGTCAGGGTTATTATAGTTTGGCATTTTTAAATTTGTTTTTATTTTAATATCACTTTCAATTTTCTTTTATTAGTTTTATTAATAATTTGGTTAATTTTAGTTTAGTTTTTATTTTGTGATTTTAGATTTAGACAGATTTATAGCCTTAGTTTTTATACAGTTTAGTTTCAGTTTTAATTTTAGTTTTAGTAATTAAAGTTTAGCAGAATTAACAGATCACTTCCAGATCGCAGACCAAAGAAAGATTTAATTTAATCTTAGTGACACAAACAACTAGTGACAAAATTAAAGCATGCTGAGATTGATTAGAAAACTATTATTTATTTTTGATTATTATTTTTAGTTAGGTGTTCAATAACTGTTGTTGGTTTCGTTTTAGTTTTTCATTTATTTTGACATTTTTTGATCTTTCTTTCTTTCTTTCTTTGTCTAAATGCCTTTTAATTAAATACAGTTCTTAATACAACATATTTTACTGTTTAAACATGTATACAACATTTCCTACATTTAAACTCGTTTAACAAGCATTTTAGAAGTAAAAATGAAACATTTAATCGTCGCAAAAAGACTGATGCTGGTCATTTAGGTGACTTGGTTTGCTTTGCATAAAATAAAATGATTTACAGCAAAGAAACTGTTTTATAGATCAAATAAAACATACACAAACTTATATTTGACCAAAGAAATGCAAGTCGGCGGCACTGAGAACTACTCTCACCTGAAGAGAATGCAAAATATCTGCGCTCATTACAAACACTGGGTTGTTGCGACTCTCCTGAACCAGGAGCTGGGTTACATAAAAACTACCCAAACACAAAAAAATGTTGCAATAAAATAACCATGATTTTTAGAGTATATGTGCATACTATAAAAGCAACTGATGCAAGGTGGTAATCACTTAAGTGGGTCCACTAATGGCACTTTTCCACTGCATAGTACGGCACGGTACGGTTCACTTTTGGGGGTTTTCCACTGGGTTCAGTACCTGGTACCTGGTACTTTTTTTAGTACCACCTCGGTTGAGGTTCCAAGTGAACCGTACCGTTGCCAAAACGTGTCGTGTAAACTCTGCTTATCACGGATTGGCCGGAGAGAATTGTCACTACCGCGTCACTGAACTTGCAACACAAACACAACAGAACTGCTAGATTTAAATCAGCACAGCCAGCGAAGGATCGAACGCAACTATTTTGAACGAGCGCACCTTTTTTTAAACAACCAAAAAGTGGCTGTTTCGTTGTCTGTTGAGGAAGTACAGATGTTCCTCTCGTTGATAGCAGAGGAGCGGATCCAGCGAGAGCTTGATGGGGTGACGCGGAATGAAAAAGTTTTTCAGGAGTCGCGGCAGTAGAATGTGAATAATCCCGCCCACTCTAAAGCGATACTAAACTGCAGTGGAAACGCAAACCGAGCCGTGCCGAGTCGTACCACGCAGTGGAAAAGCGCCATTAATGATTTCGCGAATGCTCCATTACATCTCCATCCTCTGTTCACTTGCCGGATCCGTCACCCCGCTTTATTCCGGGACCTCGCAATTTACAAATTAAACACTGTTCGTAGCATTATAAATGATAAAGACTAAATATCTAGGCTACCTGGCTAAAAAAACAAAACACGGTTTTGGTCCAAAACCATGTTTTTTTTGGGGGATGTATGTGTATGTAGGCCTACGTGTTTGGATGTACATGGATGTACATGGGCCTATCTAATAGATTACACCAGGGGTGCCCAACCCTGTTCCTGGAGATCTACCTTCCTGCAAAGATCAGCTAAAACCCTGATCAAACACAACTTGAACCAACTTATTAGGATCTGAAGAACACTTGATCATTACAGACAGGTGTGTTTGATCGGGGTTGGAACTGAACTCTGCAGGAAGGTAGACCTCCAGGAACAGGGTTAGGCACCCCTAGATTACACTATACACTTGGTCCACCTGTGTCTCCCCCACGCTTTCTCTCACAGTAGGCTATATTCTTACCTTTCAGAAGCGCGTGTCGGGCTTTAAAACTCATCAGACATCACCAGTAGCGAAAGTCATTCATGTCCGGATAGTTTTATTCATTTTGATGACATTTATGGAAGTAGCCTAGGTTACATGAGGGTGTTTTGCATGTGATATTGACACCACTCAGGTGGGGCACAGCGCCGGAGCGGCATTACTATGAAGCTAAGTTAATTTAGAGTTAGAATAACTAAGGGGTGATAACTTGTTGATGGGTCAATGACGTGACGCCTAAATTTTCTGTCCGATTGCATTTTTTTCAGTTAAAAATAGGTTTAAATGCATAAAAAACATGCCATATATATGAAGGACCTCTCCCATGTATGAACTCACTTTAACTTTTCAAAAAACATTAGTTATTTGTCATTTTTCTGTTATTCAAAATGCCAAAATATCATGTGGTGCGACTTTTCTGTTATTCAAAGTGTCAAAATATCATGTGGTGCGACCGTCCGGCCATAACTTTTTTTTTGTAAACATCTTTGAAATTACCCTAAATTTATTAAAATAAATTTTATGCACTATTTGGCACGATTTCCAAGTGTTTTGTAATCCTGTGTAAAATTGCAAAGCATTTGTATTTATATTTATATCATAATATATAAACAAACTTTGTCCGATGATTTCCATTTTGTGAAATATCATGTGGTGCGACCATCAAGAAACTACCATTTTGGGACTTTTATGTTGAAATCCATTCAAAGATAGGACTTTGCATCTTATACCAATTTGCTAAGGACCTATGGAAGCATCAAGCAAGTTTATAAGTCTCTTTCAAATTTGGAAAACAATAACCTTTTTAACGGCTGATATGTAGTTACCACATTTGGATATCATGTGGTATGACCTCAAAAAACAATGAATATGAAGTTATTTCTGCAAGTATTTATTTTCATTATAAATTTCACAGTGACCTTTTGTGGGAAGCTAGCTTGTTTTGTTAAGGTGGCCAATTCTGTGCTTGTAAATTTTGACTGAATTTGAAAATATCATGTGGTGCGACCAAATATCATGTGGTGCGACCACTGCAGAGTGTATTCCATTATAGATATATGTCCCAGATTGGCAGTTTTTGTGCTTTTATATTCAATTGATGGTTTATATACATAAAATATCTTATTTTAGTATAATTTGGAATAGGTTTTTATGCAATTTGGGTAATTTCAGATGGTTTATGTTTAATCTTTGTACAATATGAGAAAAAATGCAACAAAAAAAAAGACTCAGAGCATGTAATTTTAGTTTGGTAATTATGCATTTATTAGTAATTTATTATTTATTTATTAATAAATATTTAAATCTATTCTGCCAGATTCCACTGCCAAGCAAAGTAAAATAAACGCTCACCATAGGCAGCATGTTAATTCTGACCCTGCACTCTAGCACAAACTCCAGATGTCATTTTCTACTATAAGAAAGATGTTCATGTTGTTATCTCAGAACCTGAGCCAGCAACCTCCCCCTACTCTAAATTGCCCTTTTGCAAAGTCCTGCCCCCCTTAGTTACTGTTGCTACGTCCGACAAACCATGGCACTTTTATGCCATACATCATGTTCTCACGCATTGAAAAATACATCATGGAGCAAAGAGGACACTGACAATGAGCTGACAGACAAGAGCTGGTTACTTTTAGTATGAAACAAGTCTCAGTCTCAGAAAGTCTCAGTGTTCAAATGTTTGTGGCTCTTTAACGTGTTGTGACAGATCGCTGTAGTGCCATCTCTTCATCTTTACTATTCATAGCACGAAATAAACATGAATGAACATCAGAAGGTATCTTGTTTCAACTGTGAAAAGATGTCAATACACACCATGGTTCAAGTTCAAGTCCATCGACGTTAATCTACTCTCCTGTCTGGTTTGTTTGTTGGACAAAAATGACGGATTCGGCATTATAATATGTCAGACTGCCTGTTAATCAAACTCCCGACGAAAGGGTCAATTTGAGCAGCCAATATACAATAATTACAGAAATAACTGGGGCTAAAGAAATGCCTGCAGTTAATGCCACGTGCTGCGCTTTTCACACATGTCTCTTTAAATAGATTTTTAATGATATAAGGTCTTTGTGTCATTTGGAGCGACCACTCATCATGTGGTGCGACCAATAATAACAATAACTGTATTAAAATAAAAAATCTAATTTCTGTGGTTGAAATATGAATCACTGCTACAGTATGCTTAAGTGAATGGTATTTTTAAAACATTTTTATCAGTTTTATACAATTTACAGGAAAAAGAAGTCTGTTAACTACATTTAAGAAGGCAACTCTGAAATTATAGAACAAAAATAAGAGATAATTATTTACAAAAACTCAAATTAAATGCAAATACTTTGTTTTCTAAACACGTTAATTACTGAGAACATTTAAAAAAAATGTTAAGCATGTTAAGGAAATTATTGAATTATAATATAAATCATGGTCGCACCACATGACATTTTTTAAGACTACGGCCAATTCATCTAGATGAAAAAACACTAAAATCACTTCATTTTAAATTTTAATATGAATTTATGTGTACACAACATTCTTAATGTTTGAACAATTACAATAGATAAAAAGTTGGCCTGTCGAAAATCCTTATACGTCAATGACCCTGATATGAGTGCAATAATTCCAAAGAATGTCCTAAAGATAAACTAAAATCTCTGTCCTTTTGCCGCCCTGACTGTGCTGCCGCCCTAGGCTGCTTAGTTCGCCTATATGCACGCGCCGACCCTGGCTAAATGCTATGCCGAGGTCTACAAACATCACTCAAACATATCTGTCCTTACTGTCCAGATGAGTGAAGGCCAGATGGAGTGAGGTGGAATTAGCGACTTCTGTGGAGTGGTTAGGATGATATGCAAACTGCAGCAGGTCCAGTGAGAGTGGCAGCAGGGTC
The DNA here is from genome assembly GCF_001515605.1 of Sinocyclocheilus anshuiensis. NCBI lineage: Eukaryota > Metazoa > Chordata > Actinopteri > Cypriniformes > Cyprinidae > Sinocyclocheilus > Sinocyclocheilus anshuiensis. Next base: position 24,446 of record NW_015547771.1, on the reverse strand, counting down.
TTGATGTGCCTCATAATGAACTGCTCAAAGCACTTCATGATGATAGGTGTGAGTATGACGGGATGGTAGTCATTGAGGCTGGATATGGAAGACTTCTTTGGCAGCTTCTCAGGGCGTTCTCCCTATAGAAACATGGGATTTGTGCCTGTAATGTTTAAAAAGTAATAATTTGAAGATCAATTTATCCCATTCATGGAAGGTTTCAGGGGTGTGTAATTTATAAAATTGCATCAAAATTATTTACTGCTTTCTGCTGTTATATTGAGGTTCATTTTTATCTCCTTTCACATTTCTGTTTTATTTATTACATTTTTTTTACAAGTTAAAACATGAATTGTTTTTTACTTTTATTTCAGAGTTGATTGAAGAAAATAATGAGAATAAAGAATTGAGTGAAATTGAGGAGAAAAATAATGCCAAAACTGGAGAAAAACATTTGAGATGCTCTCAAACCAAACAGAAAGATTTAAAGAAAGGAGGAGCCCAGAAATCTGTCACCTGCATTCAGTGTGGAAAGAGTTTCACATGCAAATATAGTCTTGATGTTCACATGAGAGTTCATACTGGAGAGAAACCATTCACATGTGATCAATGTGGGAAGAGTTTCAAACAATCAGCAAGCCTTAAGAGACACATGAACATCCACACTAGAGAGAAACCAAACAAGTGTTCATACTGCGACAAGAGATTCAGTCGGTCAGAAATCCTGAAAACACACGAGAGGATCCACACTGGAGAAAAACCGTACACATGTGATCAGTGCGGGAAGCGTTTTGCACAAAGAGGACACCTTACAGAGCATATGAACATCCACCCTGGAGAAAAACCTTACAAGTGTTCTCACTGTGACAAGAGATTCAATCAGTCAGGAATCCTGAAAAAACATGAAAGGATCCACACTGGAGAGAAACCGTACAAGTGTTCAGACTGCGACAAGAGATTTAATCGTTCAGCAAATCTGAAAGCACACAAGATTATCCACACTGAAGAGAAACCATACACATGTGATCAGTGCGGGAAAAGTTTTGCACAAAAAGGACACCTTACGACACATATGAGAGTTCATACTGGAGAGAAGCTGTTCACTTGTGATCAATGTGGCAAGAGTTTCAAACAGTCATCTTATCTTAAAGGACACATGAACATCCACACTGGAGAGAAATTGTACGCATGTGATCAATGCGGAAAAGCATTTTTGTGGGCTTCATACCTGAAGAAGCACCTGAAAGTTCATAGAAAGGAGAAGCCATATTCGTGTTCTTTATGCGAGAGGAGTTTTTCACGTCTAGCACATTTAAAAGAACATCAGAAAATACATACTGGTGTAAGAGAGTACATGTGCTTTGAGTGTGAAAAGACTTTTACTTCAGCCAACAGTTTAAAACTGCACGAGAGGATTCACTCCGGAGCAAAACCTTATGAGTGTTCACACTGCGACAAGCGATTCCGTTATCGAGAAAATCTGAAAACACACGAGAGGATCCACACTGGAGAGAAACCGTACAAGTGTTTACACTGCGACAAGAGATTCAGTCAGTCAATACATTTGAAAAGGCATGAGAGGATCCACACTGGAGAGAAACCGTATCACTGCACTGCATGTGGGAAGTGTTTCAATCATTCATCTTCTCTACACAGTCATACAAAAAACAATCACAGTAAGTAGATCATCTTCAGATCCAGCACTTTCAGATCTGATGCCGCGTCCTCACCAAATGTGACACAATAATGCGTCAAGCAATAAAATATCATCTGGATAAATCTGTCCTCACCAGCCATTACAAGTGACGTGACAAAGGAACATCATCTGAAGTTTTCACAGTGAATAAAGTTCATCTTCATCTTCAAAACCGGCAGATTCAACTGTGAGATTCAAATCAACTCATAAAGATGGAGTTTCCTCCCCAAAGAACAGTGTCAAAAACGTTTTTTTTTATTTCATTTTGCTTTATGATTTAAATGATATTATTGTGCTTTCTTATTATGTTTTATTGTCTTATAATGCAAATGTATCACTTGTAGTTTGCTTACTCTTTCATGAAGGAAAGTAGAAGCTTTTTACAAACCGTTCTTGTTCAGGAAGCTGAAGAGGCTGTAACACTTTTAAGAGAGACTGAGTAGGCCTGGGCGATAAAATGGTATCGATATTTATCGACGGTACACCTTCGATATCGATAGAAAAAATGTTCGATATAGTGCACGATATAGGCACGTGCTATGAGTGACGCAGACAGCACACAAACACGAACACATCCTGAATTGAGTGCTGTGCCTGCCTGTGATGAGGAGATTGTGAATAAAAAAATGAATATTAGTCGAATTTAAAATAAACATTGCATTTGAATGCAAAAATAGTACAATCAGCGTCAGGGAGTGTCATCAGTGGAGCACGAGATGCGGTGATGATGATGTAAGTGACGTTGCATTTTAATGTTTTATTAGTCTAGTGCAGCGCAGTTGCTGCGTTATTCATTCAAGATATTAGAGAAATATAGTAGCTCAATGCGTAGAAGATCTTGATTAGGTTAAAACTGAAACCAAGCCAATCACACAGAACTTATATTCAGCGCATTTTTTAGACGGACAGATATGACTGCTGCACTCGCGTCTCAGAAGAGATGTATAGAAAGCCATGCAAAGTTAAAACAGTTTAAACTTTAAGAAAACACGTCACGAATTTGTGGAGGTTTATTCCTTTTCACTGCGTCTCATATGTTTTTAAAGTCAATCTGTGTGATGGGCGATTCGGCTCTTTGTATTAAGCAATGCATAATAGTAATGCTGTTTTGTTCATAATTGTTTATGCAATTTACGAAATTATGTTTGATTTATAGGAGTTAATTTAAACATAATGCATGTTATTATAGACAGTTATTTCCTTGCGTTGACATTGCACTGCATTATTTTGCTCATTGCGCCCTCCTGTGGCCTCGGGAAACGAGCCAAAAGTTTGCTTAAGACACATTTAATCTGCATATAAAACATTAGAAATTAGATATTTGTTTAATTTTAATTTTGTGCTTGACTGTTAAAACAAAACATATTTTTTTTGTTTGTCTCAATAAATTGGATTAATTTAAAAATACAGTGGTTAAATGTAAACATTTTTTCTATTGCTCTTTGTTTTAAAAAAGGTTATAAAAAATGTCAATAATTATCAATACCGAACGATATGAAACATTATATCGTTGATACATTTTTTAGCTATATCGCCCAGCCCTAAGACTGAAATGTATTTTTAATTTGTTCTTCACTGTTGTTTTTAAAATAAATGGTTATTCTTCCACTTAGGATGTATCAAGACAATCCTCTATGTTGCATTTTCGTTAATCACAATCCAGAAGCAAGATCTCTCTTGTACTTACCAACATTCAAGTGTTGATTAAAAAAAAGTGTACATGAAGCTAGAATTTTGTTGCAAAGCAGAGGCTCTGTTCTTTCTTTTGATATTGCATGTACGGATATTCATTTTACAAAATATTCTGTATGTCATTAAACTTTTGTGAAGATTATCAAAAATGCTGGCCGTGACTGGCAACTTTTAAAAAAAGATGCTGGCAGGGAAAGAGTTAATGATAATCAAATGACAAAAGAAATGAGAAACATTACTCTCTGCTTCTGCTTGAATGACTTCAGTAGCTTTAATAAGCATTAATCCATCAGTTTATATGGAATACAGTATTTTACATTTGATTCATTTAATCAGTTTCTTTTGTAGGCTGTTATTTACCTGAATGCTACTGTTAATTAGGGGCGGTCACACTGCACTTTTCGTTCCATTGACTTCCATTCATACGCATGCGATTGTGGCAGACCGAAAACGCGAGCCAAGGAGATTTATAATTTTAGTATTATTTATAATTTTAGTAATTTAGTAATATTTATAATTTTAGTTTTAATATCTGAAAGCCATGAAGTATTAAGGCCTTTTCACACTGAACATGAAAATTTGGCATGAATGTTCGGTGCGATGACGCTTTTGAATCGATACAACCAACAGATCCCTATAATGGGCTATTCTTTTTGAGAATACGAACGTAGACACATTGCCTAAACCACATATTAATATGTTCTATATTTTTTTTAATGAAAGCGAAAAGAGGCAATGCTGTTTGACATCATATTTCGTTTTCTTGTAATGTATGTACGTTCCCTGAAATACATTTCTGCGGCTATTAGTGGTGTTTGATATCATGGAATTGCAGTTTCTGCCAGATCTAAATTACTTAAAACATCACAGACTGCAGCACAGGTATTATGGTCGTAGTCAGCGATATTCTTGTACATATTCAGACTGTCCATGTTCATTCAAGACATGGAATGCTCTACTGATTCATCGAAGTAGAAATCATGCTGCACACTTAGGAGTAAATGACAAACAAAGATCTACCTTCAGTTGTCATTTGTGTGTATGCAGTAATCTTGCAACTGAAAGAGATTACTTTGTTCATAGTCATTTAAAGAGAAATTAAACTGTTCATTGCATGTTTTCTGGCTGTAATTTGCAATCAAATGTATATGGAACTTTCAAGTCGCATAAAAACAGAAAACACAACCCACATTCACTAAATGACTTTAAGCCCGGTGTAGTTACCAATTAAGAGCCTGAAGATGTTCAAGATTTTGGCAGTAGTGAGGCCAGTGATGCTTGAATGACTGCAATGAAATGGCTAACGACTTGCCTGGTGGTGGTGTTCAGAATTTAGCAGCAATGCTATTAAAACTGGAACATCTTGTACGCGTTCCTTCTTTAGCCATTGATGATTTTTTGGAAGAGTTGCATTGCCTGTTAAAGTCTGTGTCAGTGCAATTGTGTTGTTTTGACCCAGCGGTTGGGTTAAATGTTTAACCCAACCTTCTGGGTAGTAACCCAACCGCTGGGTCAAAACAACCCAATTGCTGGGTTTGTCCCTATTTTACCCAGCACTGGGTTGTATTTAACCCAGCATTTTTTAGAGTGTACAGTTCAGATATGAGATTATCAGAGGTGAGAGAGACTTATCAACTATAAGCATCATGTTTACAACAGTGTAAAACTTTGTTCTGTGTGGTCATGTCCAAGACATACAATTTCATGATTACCAAGTTCAAAACTTCGTAGTGCTGAAGACGGAGGTTCTGCCTAGCCAAACACAGAGTACACTATAAAAAATGCTGGGTTAAATATAACCCAGCATTTTTTAGAGTGTAAGAAGACGGACTTGTACAAGGCCTGGGTTATCGTCAACAAGACAAACAACTGTATTCTTACTGTGAACTGCACCTGTATGGCTGAGTATGTAACCAAAATAAGTTTGCGGTCTTAAATGTTCATTATTTTCCATTCAGTGTCAGCAATTTAATCAAACAAAAATTAACTGCTTATTTGCTGAAATCATATAATCATACAGCTGTTGTTATATGTAGCCTAAAGCAGGGTTTTTCAACCTGTGGTCTTTTTCGAATTGGGCTACTTTAACACTTGCCGTGTTTTGTAGTTTTGGGCTAGTTTTGAGTAGCAATTAGGCGGGTTTTGTTGTGAAACCCTGGCAACCCTGTTCACGCTTATTGACAGTGTAAGATTATTTACGATTAGCCGTGTCGGAAATCCAACCACGGATTGGCATGTTGTTATCTCAGAAACAAGCTCAGCCATCACATTGAATCAGGTAAACTGGTTATATATTTATGTTTCAGTATAATTATGCACACTATACCAGGGGTGGTTCTAAACCCTTTTTAGCTGGGTTTCAGCCCCCCATCTGTCACCTTAGCCCCCCAAAACTATCTTAACGATCAGGCCAGTGCTGCTTCCTCAAGAAAGTTTTTCATTCTTGTGAAAACCTGGCAACCCTGGTCACGTTTATTGACAGTGTAAGATGATTTACGATTAGCCGTGTCAGAAATCCAACCACGGATTGGCATGTTGTTATCTCAGAAACAGGCTCAGCCATCACATTGAATCAGGTAAACTGGTTATATATTTATGTTTCAGTATAATTATGCACACTATACCAGGGGTGGTTCTAAACCCTTTTTAGCTGGGTTTCAGCCCCCCATCTGTCACCTTAGCCCCCCAAAACTATCTTAACGATCAGGCCAGCGCTGCTTCCTCGAAAGTTTTTCATTCTCACGTGTTTTAAGTCTTGCCAGTTTAAACATTAAAGTAATTTTAAGTCATTTAAGCCCAAGACATCTCAATGCGGTACTCACGCGCTGTGATAGAGCGATTCTATGCGCACCGCGCACACACTTGAAGTGCACAAACAGATAGCCTTCTCAGACTGAATGTAAACAGTGAAGAAAATGTCAAATGTACATCAGTATAACGGATCCGTGCATTTCTTATGTAAATAATGTTAATCAAGAAGAGCAAAAGAAAAATTGTTCGCTGCTTTAATAGCTTTAATGGGGTCATCATGCTTTTCGTTATCTCTGCGTGCCTGCGACTTCAGTTCCTGCCAAGCGCGTTTTTTCAAGTAACAACACAGTTTTGTATGTTTTTTAAAGGAGATATATTATGCCCCATTTACAATATGTAATATAAGTCTTAGCTGCTGCTCCCCGCCCCCTTTTCCAGAATAGAGCTGCGCCATTACAGCTCGGACCTGCAAAAAACATCTGTTTTGATTCTGATTATCATGTTTATCACGCTGAAATCATGCGTTTTAAACCATATGAGTTTAAGCTTCTGATAAACGGTTTTCTGAGAGCACACGGACAGAAAGCGGCTGTCACAGCATGTGAGTTTAGCATGTTTTGCTCAAACTTTCGCCATGGCATTAGAACTAGTATACTGTTGTCGCTTGCGAAATCAAATGATGGCATAGACGACTGATTATGAATCAGGATTTTTGTGCAGATTAACATCTAACGGAGAGCTAGTAATCTTAATGGGCCGCGTTTCAGTCTCGATTTCATATTCATCAAGTTGTCTTACGACAGAAACAGAAAAAAAACAGTGAAAACAGTTGTATTGAGAATTTGACTGCATTGTAGATGATTATTCACCCTTTATAAGGAAATGTCAGCTTTTTTTTGGCAATAGCACTTAGTATATGCATGTGTACAGTGTCTAATAATTGGTCTTCAGTGTTAGACTTTGAGTGAAAAGCCTATGGATAGTTTATAAGGAAATTTCAGCTTTTTTTTTTTTTGGTAATAGCGCTTAGTATATGCATGTGTACAGTGTCTAATAATTGGTCTTCAGTGTTAGACTTTGAGTGAAAAGCTTATGGATAGTTTATGGGAATGCACATAAATATATTGTATATTGAGAGGACAATCCTGCCAGGATAGGTGGAGCCAGAATTGCTTATTTTTGTTTTTATGTCTTGCCTCATAATGGAGGAGACGGTGATGTACCTCAGGCTTAGCCAAGACCGAGGCCGGGTAAGTTACACTGGTTTGCTGCGTCCTTTGTCAGATTACAACTTTAAATGCAGGAATTGGCTCAGAGCTTACTTGAATAATGTAATGATACAAATGAAAAACTACAAAGTACACACACATAGCAGTTTAAATGCTGACTGATATCTTACAAAGGTGCGATTTTATATAGTTTATTGTCTTGACCATGGTGATCATATGTAGACAATTTTTTAGGCAGTTAAGCATAAAAATTAAATTGAGCTGTACTATGCTCTATTTTTTTTTTTTATTCACAATGTTCAGTGGCAGCTGTCGCAGCTGAACAGTGCTCTGTTTGACGGTCCGAGTCCTTCAGATGCAGCCTCTGATATAGTTAGCAAAAATGTGTTAATATTCTGACAAAATGTTGATACTTTCATTTTCAAAATAATCAGAGGTGGACTGTAAGGAAGTACATTCGTTAAGTATACTCGTACAAATATGAAGTACTAAGTTTTCTTTTTTT
>NW_015547771.1:15683-16363 GCF_001515605.1 Sinocyclocheilus anshuiensis | reverse complement strand
CGCAACACTAAAAATATGGTCTTTTACAACATGATGCATTGTTGTAGATTAAACTACCCAACAGTATATTTAGTAGGCAACTTTAAATGTAATAACCTTGAACATATAGTTTACAGTAGTGCAGCAGTAAAATTTATGCAAAACCATCCTGACAAATTATTTTTTCAGAACAATACTGATTGCTACCTCAGTTGTCCTATAGGGGAAGGATTTTAGTGACCAATAATTTGGTCGCTTCTACTTTGTGGCATAAGATAACTGTGTTACAACCACCTGCTGACCTTTCCCAGCAGGTTCATTTTCTCCAGAATAGTCCTAAAACAAGAGAAAATGGAAACACTTATGAAAAATATTAAGACAGGGGTGCAATCTTAACATTAGACAATATGACACAGCAGGACATGCATACAAAATACTGAAGTGCTAAAGTTTGGTTAAAACATTTGTAGACACGACAGCACTACAAAAACACAACAAAGGGAAAGACTATTGCCTTATATAGTGGTTGTCTTATTGTTTGCGGGCTTTGTGTTAAAAAAAAAGGTATTTGAGTAAATGAAAACACAATACTTACATTTCGATGTGAATTGATCCCACAGAACTCTCACCTGCCCTGTTCTTCTTTTGATGTTTTATGGTGGTTGGCAAACCCCGCCCTGTTCATTGAATATAAACACCGT
>NW_015547771.1:11539-15526 GCF_001515605.1 Sinocyclocheilus anshuiensis | reverse complement strand
CAGGTGAGGGAGTGAGTGGAAGCTGGTGGAGCTACTCAGAGAGGACATCAGACTCCAGAGAGAGACAGAGCAAATAAACCATGCCTGTTAACAACAACAGCACAATGAATTTCAGCAAAAACAAATGTGTATATTAACCTGCGTACTTTGTATTTGTTAAGTCCTTTCCCAGCAGGTTCATTTTCTCCAGAATAGTCCTAAAACAAGAGAAAATGGAAACACTTATGAAAAATATTAAGACAGGGGTGCAATCTTAACATTAGACAATATGACACAGCAGGACATGCATACAAAATACTGAAGTGCTAAAGTTTGGTTAAAACATTTGTAGACACGACAGCACTACAAAAACACAACAAAGGGAAAGACTATTGCCTTATATAGTGGTTGTCTTATTGTTTGTGGGCTTTGTGTTAAAAAAAAAACCTGGCTTTTAACACTTTCGCTGGGTATTTGAGTAAATGAAAACAATGCTTACATTTCAATGTGAATTCCCTCACAGAACTGTCATCCTCCATGTTCTTTGAATATAAATTCCATCGTCATCTGCGCGCATGTGATTCTGGGATATGATAGGGTGCAAAGTGTCCATCAGATGTACACTTCATTGTCCTGGGAAATGGAGGGGGCATTTGAAGTCGCTTTCGAAATACGTCAGCTTTCGTTCGCGCCGCGGTGACGCAATCGGCCTTGGAATGCGGTCTTCGGAGGGTGCATTCTGAATTGGGACAGCCTTCGTCGCGCCGCTGTGACACAATCGTGCTTCAAATGCACACTTCGGAGTCCGCACACTTCAGTTTGGGACACAGCTACTCAGTCACTCACTCACTCACTCACACACACACACACAAACAAACAAAACAAAACAAAAAAACCCTCAAACTTGCAAGCACAACCATGCACATGCAAACAAACAATACACTTCACTACTACACGCACACACATTCACTCACAAATATTAATAAATCTCACTCACTCACTCACACACACAGATTAATAATGTACATTATAAAGAGGTGCAAGGTTTGTGTTATTCAATTATTAATATTTATTTTTCTTGTTGTTATTCTTTTGTTAAAAAGGAAGAATCTAACTTAAGGATGTGTTCATGTCCCATAAAGGTGATGCCTGTTTGAAGAATGCCATTTGGTGGCATAGAAACCATTATACTTGAATTGTTTATTACTTTTTCATATTCTTCTGCAAAGTTTGAGGCATATTGAAACAGCTGTACCTAAATACTTTTCATGCTTTTATGTTGGACTAATTTCAGTTACATTTACATTTTTAGGCTATGTAGTTTTAATTTGTATTTATTTATTTTTAGATTTTTATTGTATTACCAACTGGACACCTTTTGAGTAGAAATGCATATTGCAATTTTTTGTTGCACTATGAACTCCCATAGTCCATACCTACTGTAGTTTTAAGTTATTTTAATATATAAATTCAGTAAATCGTCAAACATTTGTATGACTTGACAGTGACTTGTTTGACCCAAGCTACGACTTTAATTGCTTGACATAAAGCAGTGACTTGACTTGACTTGCTTGATTCTCACAAAAATTGACTTGGACTTGCTTGAGACTTTAAGGTTAAGACTTGAGACTTGCTTGTGACTTGCACATGTGTGACTTACTCCCAACCTCTGCTAATAACAGTGGCATATGAGAAGTTTATACCACAGAAACAAAAAGTAAAATATGCCTTTTTCGAAGCTGCTGTATATAAAAAACAACAAGGTGCCTGAATTTGCATGCTATTTAGGTAGCTGAAGCTTATAGGCGTTCATTATTTTCACTCAATTTAATTAGTTTTTTAATATTGTGCAAAGCATACAGTCATAGTAAACTTCATCATTCAGCTGAACTGTGCACATTTATTTTAGACACTTCACGTCTTGTTTAATTCATGTGATAAACGCATGCCCCTGCTGAGCTGTGGGCTATGACTAATTTCACGGGCAAAGCAGACAAAATTAAAATTTACGTATCGTCATCTTTTTTTTTTTTTTTTACTAATAAAGCTTCATATTATGAGAAGGATAGTATACATTCTACGACCTATCCTGCAGTCATCATGGTGAGATTAGGTTTCTTCAATCTAAAAAAACAAGAATCGAAAACAACAGTGAAGAATCAATTCTTGGAATCGATTCCAAAAATTTCGAAATTGAACAGCCCTACCTCTGAGGGAGAGATTCTCCAGTACGGCGTTCCACAACAATGCTTAGCTGCCCGCAGATGCGCCTGCCTATAAATCGGCCTAATTTGCAGCACAATCGGCCAATGCCGAATAATTTAAAAATGCCAAAAATCGTCCGACCTCTATTTCAGTCCATTGCGGCGTAGTGTGTTACCAATGTTTTGCTTGGTGACTAGATCATTAACAAGCTCCTCCCGTGTAGTTCGGGGCTGATCCCTCACCTTCCTCATAATCATCCTTACCCCATGAGGCGACATCTTGCACGGAGCTCCAGACCAAGGCCGATTGATGGTTGTTTTGTATTTCTTCCATTTCATTCCTTCTCACCAAGCTTCTTGCTGATGGCCTTGTAGCCCATTCCAGCCTTGTGCAGATCTACAATCTTGTCTATGACATCCTTTGGTCTTGCCCATGGAAGAGGTTGGAATGGAAGATGCAGATTGTTTGGACAGATGTCTTATACACCTAACCAGCTGAGATTAGGAGTAATTTATTAAAGTGGCAGGACTAATCTGTGTTCCACATGGGCACATAACCAATCTGTGGGAGCCAGAATTCTTGCTGGTTGGTAGGAGATCAAATACTCATTTCACTCACTGAAATGCAAATCAATTTCTAACCTTTATATAATGTGTTTTTCAGGATTGTTTGGTTGATATTCTGTCTCTAGAAGTTAAAATAAACCTACCATAAAAATTACAAACCCTTAATTTATTTATAAGTGGGCAAACAAAATCAGCAGGGGATCAAATAAATATTTTCCCCACTGTGTGTGTGTGTATACACATATATATAAACTTTTTCTTCTTCTATGCACATGCACTTTTTTTTTTCTGAATACCCTTTTTAAAAAAAAAATCCATAACTGTTGTGTGAGATGTATATGTTTGTACAAAGAATATGCACATAATTGCATTAAAAAAGGCGGTTCAGTATCTTTCATTACAAAAGTCTCTACTGCTGACTCACTCTGAAAAATCGGTCTCTATAATGTAACTAAAATCACCATCATGAACACACACACCATTTCTCAATACAAAATACTATTAAGTACTACCATTATTTATATAAAATATTATTTATTGAATAATAATATTTAATAAACAACAACACAGATCATAAAACTTGCTAGGCAATTCAGTCAAACCAGAACCAGAAAGAACTGTTGTATAAAATATAATAACTATTTGTTTTAAAAGCAACAGTGAAGAACAAAATTAAAAATAATCTAATCAAAGTGTTATAGCTTCCTGAACAAGAACGGTTTGTCAAAAACTTCTGATTTCCTTCCTGAAAGAGTATGTAATCTGCAAGTGACACGTGAATTAGAAGAAGAATGAGCTTTACTGCCAGGTATGTTTACACATACAAGGAATTTGTTTTAGTGACAGAAGCTCCACAGTGCAACAGAATGACAGTGACAAGACAGGACATAGATAATAAAAAGAATAATATACAAATATACAAAATAGACAATGTACAAAATAGCAAAAACAATATATAATATAGACAATTTAATGTATGTACAGGTATGATATGTGCAAATTGAAATGTAAATAAATGTATAGTAGTGTTGTGTGTTCCACGTTTATTGTCAAGTGTTCATGAGATGGATTGCATGAGGGAAGAAACTGTTCCTGTGTCTGGCCGTTCTGGTGCGCAGTACTCTGTAGTATCGACCAGGTGGCAACAGTTCAGAGAGGGAATGTGCTGGATGTGAGGGGTCCAGAGTGATTTTGGCAGCCCTTTTGCTCACTCTGGATGAGTACAGTTCTTGGAGAG
>NW_015547771.1:0-11373 GCF_001515605.1 Sinocyclocheilus anshuiensis | reverse complement strand
TTCAGCTCCAGGTTGTTAAGACTGCACCAGACAGCCAGCTCTTTAACCTCCTGTCTGTAAGCAGACTCGTCTCCGTCCTGGATGAGGCCGATGACTGTAGTGTCGTCTGCAAACTTCAGGAGCTTGACAGAGTGGGGGGAGAGAACACAACCCTGGGGGGTGCCAGTGCTGGATGAGAATTTTCCTAGCTTTACTAGCTGCTGCCTATCTGTCAGGAAGCTGGTGATCCACTTACTGTTTGTTGTAAACGTTTGACTGGTAGTGTAAGCCCCTGGTCTGTCCAGATGTTGTAGAATATAATGCAGTCCCATGTTGACTGTATCATCCACAGACCTGTTTGCTCGGTAGGCAAACTGCAGGGGGTCCAGTAAGGGTCCAGTGATGTCCTTCGGATAAGCCAAAACCAATCTTTCAAATGATTTCATGGCCACATACTTTAGAGCCACAGGTCTGTAGTCAAGGAATGCACATATCTTCACAGAAACTGATATATGATGTTACAGTCTCTGAAACCGCTGCCACCGATCTGGACGAGCTTACAAAGATAGTTTCTGTAAAGCCAGGCTCACGTGCGCTTGCGGAGGAATGTAGACACTCACGAGAATGAACGAGCAAAATTCCCGTGGCGAGTATAAAGGCTTACAGTTAATGAAGAGCACTTCTAGATCGGGACAGCACATCTTTTCCAACACAGTTACATCTGTACACCACCTCTCATTGATGTAAAAGCATGTCCCGCCGCCGTGCGATTTCCCCATTGATTCTGTGTCACGGTCCGCTCTGAACAGCTAAAAGCCCGGGAGATGAAGCGCACTGTCCGGAATGGTGTCATTCAGCCAGGTTTCCGTGAAACACTGAGCAGCAGAGTTTGAAAAATCCTTGTTTGTCCGGGAGAGCAGAAGAAGTTTGTCCGTTTTGTTGGGTAGAGCGTGGAGATTCGCCAGATGGATGCTAGGCAACGCCGTTCGAAAACCGCGCAGTCTGAGCTTGATGAGCGCACCGGCTCGCTTCCCCTGTCTGCGCATCCTGAAGTGCTTGATCAGCGCCGCAGCTCCGCCAACTACAATGTTCAGCAAAACGTCCGAATAATCGAAATCCGGTAGGAGATTTTGTGGTGTCTTCTGCCGAATGTTCAGTAGTTCATCCCTGGTAAAACTGATCGTGTTTGAGAAACAAAAAACAGGAAAAACTAACAAAAACAGTACAAACACTGGAGAGCCAAGCACTGAGGCGGCCGTCCGCGGCACCATCTTGAGTTCAATCTGAATAAGACAATTGAACGTAATATGAAACTCATAAAAACAATGATATAATTTATATTATGAAGCAAAATGATACACAATAATAAAACTTTCTGACATTGTTCTTTAGGGAGGAACTCCATCTTTGAGTTGATCTGAATCTCACAGTTGAATCTGCTAGTTTTGAAGATGAACTTTATTCACTGTGAAAACTTTAAATAATGTGTCTTTGTCTTGTCATTTGTAATGTCTAGTTAGGACAGATTTATCCAGATGATATTTTATTGCTTGATACATTATTGCAGCATCAGACCTGAAAGTGCTGGATCTGAAGATGATCTACTTACTGTGATTGTTTTTTGTATGTCTATGTAGAGCAGAAGAATGATTGAAACACTTCCCACATGCAGTGCAGTGATACGGTTTCTCTCCGGTGTGGATTCTCTCGTGTCTTTTCAGATTTGCTGACACACTGAATCTCTTGTCACAGTGTGAACACTTGTAAGGTTTTTCTCCAGTGTGAATCCTCTCATGCAGTTTTAAACAGTTTGCGGAAGTAAAAGTCTTTTCACACTCAAAGCACACATAGTCTCTCACACCAGTATTTTCTGAGGTACTTTTAAACTTTGTAGACATGAAAAACTTTTTCCACACAAACAACATGAATGTGGCTTCACTTGTGTATGAACTGTCAGGTGCTGCTTTAGGACTGAAGCCCAGAAAAATGTTTTCCTGCATTGATCACATGCGTACAGTTTCTCTCCAGTGTGAATGTTCATGTGATCCTTAAGGGTTGATGAATTTGCAAAACTCTTCTCACACTGATCACTTCTCACACTGATCACAAGGATACGGTTTCTCTCCAGTATGAACTCTCATGTGAAGCTCAAGTTTATATTTGCAGTTCAAACTCTTTCCGCACTGATAACACGTGAACGGTTTCTCTCCAGTGTGGATCCTCTTGTGTGTTTTCAGATGTGTTGACAGACTGAATCTCTTGTCACAGTGTGAACACTTATAAGGTTTCTCTCCAGTGTGGATGTTCATGTGATCCTTAAGGTTTGCTGATCGTGTTTCCACACTGAGTGCAGGTGAAAGATTTCTTGGCTCTTCTTTTCTCAAAATTTTTCTGTTTGGTTTGAGAGCAACTCAGAGGTTTTTCTCCCGTTTTAATATGATTTTTATCCTCAACTTCACTCAATTCTCCAGTCTCCTCATTTTCTTTAATCGACTCTGAAATAAAATAATAAAATTAAAAATTGTTATTTTTTAGTAACTCATAAAAAAACACAGATAACACATTAGCTTGATTATGATTATTGAATGATTATTTTTTATTACATTTATTTATTTTCTCACCTAACATGCAAGTTAGGCGAATTGAAGACTCTAAATTGTTCCCGGACATGTGTGTAAAGACAAGACTTGTGTATGGATCGACTTGTGTATGGATCGACTTTTGTATGGATTAACTGGTTCTCGCCATAGATATAGCCTTAGATGCTGGAATGGCATTAAGAAGGAAATAAACAAACAAACTTTCACACAGAGTGCAAAACGATTGTTCACCTTCTCCTAATTCACGACTGCACACTGGGTGGCGCCGACCAACAATGTATTTTTCCTCAGATATGTATCGTATATGGATTTAACATCGTCCACTGCTCAATATACAGCATTAAATTAAGATAAAGTTTGGTTCTACACCAGAAACACAAACATCTTTAATGCTAACAAGAATATCCTATAATATAATTTAGAGGTACAATTATCATCAAGCTACACTTGAAAATGTATGTAATTATTAATGTATTTGTTTGAAAGTCACTTTAAACCATCATTGAGTGCTTGTAATAACTTCCGATTGTGATCTATAGATGATTTTGATTATAATAGGCATACTCTAGGGCTGGGCGATATGGGCAAAAATTCATATCTCTGTATTTTTTGGCCGATTTGCGATATACGGTATATATCGCGGTATTTTCGTGAAGTCTGTTACGTTTAGCGGAAAATCCCAAAGCAGAAGGCTCATGCACTTCTGACAGATGGAGAATATGCCTGTGAAATGTAAGTTATGCATTCAGGAAGACAGCACATCTCAAACACATTAAACAGCGCGAGTAGCCTAGTGTCTCTGTCAGCGGCACGCACAGCCTTTCTGTCAGAGCATATGACGGGCCGAGACGCTTAAACTAATATGCGAAACGAAACTACAGGTGCATCTCAATAAATTAGAATGTCGTGGAAAAGTTCATTTATTTCAGTAATTCAACTCAAATTGTGAAAGTCGTGTATTAAATAAATTCAGTGCACACAGACTGAAGTAGTTTAAGTCTTTGGTTCTTTTAATTGTGATGATTTTGGCTCACATTTAACAAAAACCCACCAATTCACTATCTCAACAAATTAGAATACTTCATAAGACCAAATTACTGAAATAAATGAACTTTTCCACGACATTCTAATTTATTGAGATGCACCTGTATAAACTATGACTTACCATTTTTTAAAGGCCTTAATATGAAGCTTGTTACATGTTTAGAACAAATTGGATTATGCACTTTCTCCGCAGCAGCTCAGTCTGTGTCCTCCGCTATATTTTCAGATGCGCTCTTATCAAACTACTGTATATCGATATAAATGGTATTGCCTCATATCGAATCACTTATAAAGAAAATATCGATATATCGTACAAACTCGATATACCGCCCAGCCCTAGCAGACTCTTTGTATGTCATCAACATCCTTTATTGTTATAAAATACTGCATGCAAAACACAAACAGAAATTAAAGCAGCAAGCAGCATTGAAAGGGCCCTCGCACCTGGGTTCACGCCAAGGTTATTTTCGTAAACTAAAACTAAGACGAAAACGATTGGTCAAAAAACATTTTCGTAAATATAATGAAAATAAATGAAACACTAAAACGAAACGAAACTAACAACAGTACTGCAAAACTAACTGAAATAAAATAATAATTATCAAAAAGAAATAATCGTTTTCGTAATCATTGCGTCCTCACCCTGTGGCGGAAAAATATATGAGCTGTGTGTCAGTTTAGGGAAATACCTGTAAATGGCGCATACACGTGAGGTTATCTGACGGAGAGATGCAAAGCAGTTTAAAGCAGGGTCCTGCTTGGTAAACCTGCATCCGCAGTACACAACAGAACACCCGACCCGTTATCTGACAGCAGCACCAATTTAATTCTGTGCCCGACCCGTTTGACAAATACCACGACCTGAACCGAGCCCGCATTAAATAAGCTACTGCATCAGTAAGGCAAAATTATTTATTTTCTCATGTAACAAGCAATCAAACCAAAATAGGCATTTTAAGTTGGTGCTTTGATGAAAAATAGACAAGCAGCGCAACAGAACAAAGAACGCGCATCCTTACTGTAAACAATAAAAACTTTTGCCCACATCTTGCGAACAATCCGCCAAAGGCTGTTTTGAACAAATGTGCATAAACTACGAGTTTATAATTCTTCATAAAAGAAAAGAAGATATTTAAATATGCCTTTACTGTTAAATGTCATTGTCTCTCCTTAAACTCTGCAGTGTGTGGCCGTTAGTCCTTTACAGAGCCATTCAAAATAAAATGATGCATAGGCTACAGAAAGCAGCAACGAGCTCTCTCTAAGCTGTCATTCACTTCAGCTGCAGCGCGAATGCGCAACGCTGCAAATCGAATGTTAAATTAACATTATTATTGCAAATAATAAATTAACATTATTATTGAATTTCATAAGTTCCACTTATGATTTATGCGCGTTTGTTCGCGGGAAAGTGAGCAAGACACGACAGTTATGGTATCATGATTATGGTTAAATAAGATGAAAGACATATAATACAAAGAAATTAGCTACACACATTTATCATTCAGTAGTACGTTTTAAATATAATGTAAGTGTAACTTGTGTAGATTTAAAAAGGCATGACTGCTTAATTTTGATGTGTATTTGTATACTTTTACCATCTAATCAATCTCAGCATGCTTTCATTTTGTGTCCCTAGACGAGTGCATCACTAGGTTAAATTAGCCAAAGTCTCTCTTTGGCCTGTGCTCTGGAAGTGATCTGTTAATTCTGCTAAACTTTAATTAGCCTACTAAAACTAAAACTGAAACTAAACTATATAAAACTAAAGAGAAATGTGTTCACAAAATAAAAACTAAACTAAAATTAACAAAATTATTAAGGAAACTAATAAAAACTAAATTAAATTTTATTGCAAATTTGAAAACTATATTAAAATAATACGAATTTAAACCTTAACCTTGGTTCACGCCACCCGGTGGCTTTAGAGAAACTGCGAACGGTAGGCAATACACTTTTAAAATGGTTAATACAGGACTAAGTAATTTATATGTTCCAAACTTCCTGCTGTCAGCTGGTGGCACTATGACTATAACTGGATATTGATGTGTAGATGTAGGTGGTGCTGTGATTATAACTGAATGGTGACGTGTAGAAGTTTTCAGGGCAGGACTTTTATCAAACATGCTAAGTTTGGTGCAGATCAGACACTGCATGTTTAAGTTAGTGTAAAACAAGTAATTTCCTGTTACCAGCAGGTGGCGCTATGATTATAACGGAATATTGGTCTTTAGATGTGTTCAGCCAGGACTCTCATTGAACGATCGGACATTGTATGGCTGAGTTACAACAACTTCTATTTCCATGGCGAAACATTGAACTTTGTCAGGCCGCCACGGACACACCCTTTAACAAAAACTCAAGATTGTTGCAACTTAACATTGCAAAGGCGTTTAGATTAGACTGACCAATTATAATGTTGATGTCAGTAAATCTCTAGAAGCTCGTTACAGCATAAAACATGTCACTTTCTGTTGCCAGCAGGTGGTGCTATGACAATAACTGAATATGAGCATGTAGATCTCTTCAGGTCAGGAGTCTTATCAAACATGTGAAGTGTGGAGCAGATCGGACATTTTATGCCTGAGTTATAACAACTTCCTGTTTCATGGTGAAACATCGAAATTTGTCAGGCTGCCACAGACACGCCCTTCAACAAAATCTCAAGATCTTCGCAATTTAACATAACCAAATTTGGTGTTGATCTGATAAAATCTCTAGGAGGAGTTTGTTAATATACAACGCCTGAAAATGGCAAAAATTACACAAAAAAAAAAAGCACCATTGGCGCTCGGGCCCTAAATATATCGTTATAATCATATGTCTATTTGCTTTCATATGTCATGTAGGGGTGGGAATCTGTAGTCACCTCACGATCCGATTCTGATTCTGGGAGTCACGATCCGATTCCAGAACGATTCTTGATCTACTTTTTTTCCCCCTTATTAATTAATTAGTTTACCAACTATTTTAAAATCCTTACATTTACATATCCTTACATAAGTAAGTACTTTTTAAAATAATTACAAATTGAAAATTATTTTAATTTTAAAATACGAGCTGACGAGCTGCGCAAAAAATCGCGCGAATATGAACGTGGTTTTGCGCAGCTCGTCAGTGAACAACGGCTCTGTGTAGTTAATGCTGCTCAATGTGAAAGCCCGCAGGTGATGGAGATTTACCGCTGATTACAGAACCGGCTTTACCGATAAGATGCGCGTTAAATATCGCATGCGATTTATCGTGCAGCCCTAGTTCGCGGTCTATGTGGAAGCAACCATAGGAATGTGTTGTTTTATTCCAGCGCGTCATCGCAAGCGATATTCCTTTCGCTTTTTCGCGCTCAGTGTGGAAAGGCCCTAATTCATCATTCAGAACTGTAAAGGGTCTACTTTTATCTGTGTGCACTCACAATATCAACAAAACGTTGTGCTTTTATAAAATAAAGAAAACAAACATGATGCGCTTTCTGGTCTTGGTCTTGAACAGGAGCGCTTCACAAAAATTAACCGAAACTCAGAGAATACATGCCTCACAGAAATAATAAATATATCTATAGAAAGCTTTAAATTAACGAAATAAAACAAATAAAAAACAAAAACTCTTTCATTATGTAATCCATAAAGATGCATTTCTCTCTAAAGGCGCGTCAATTGAGGAGATGGTGAGTCAGGATCGGCAACTTTATCCTTGTGACACTGACTCAGAAAACACTAGTTTATTAATATATAATTCAAATATCTCCTTACAATTTCCCCCCCAACACATTCATGGTATTTACTTTTGCCGGTGCTTTGCAGAAAGCTTTAGCCTATTGTTTGCGTTTGAACGCGGAACTCTTCCAGCTACACTGAAGGCACTTGCGCTCGCTGCTGCTGGACACTAAACACCGTCGAGCCGCTCTTGACAGTCGCGGTAGCATGGTCTCGTTTTGTTTCCACCAGCGTGGCAATTTTTTTCATCACAATAATTGATGGATGTCTAAAATATAAAAAAAGGAGATGCCTAAAACAGGCCCAATGCCCGGCCCGCATCTGAACTATGATGTGAAAATTGGCCCGAAGCCCGGCCCTAGGGGCGTAAAAAAGTCGGGGCCCGTTGGGCCTGGGCTGAAATGCAGGACTCTAGCGCCGGGGGCTGTGGTGTGTGGGGTATCAAAAATAAAATTTATTTAATCATAAAATTACTACTGTTTTGCATGAATAAGTGCAGTTTCTAATAATATTACGTTTATTTCTTAGTAATACACATTTGACAGTAAAGCACTGAGCTTGAGATGGGAAGCATAACTCTAGCTTTCGCTATTCTTTTTCTATTCTATTTGTTTTCTTTCTATTTATTATATAAATAAAAAAAACCTTGCGACGTGTATTAGTTAGACTAATTGAGTAACTGAGACTTGTCATAGCACTTGCATATTATTGCTCTTTTGTTGATTTTGATTGCTTCTATTGTCCTCATTTATAATGACTAAAATGACTCAGTTTAACCCTTAAATGCATATCTCGGGTCTTTAGTGACCCGGGACATCATTCTCTACCCTCTCCCTCCATTTTTTTAAGTTAGACATAAACTTTCTTAGTATTCCTCAATCTATTAATTATAAACAATATAACAAGAAAAAAATAGTAAAATATAAAAGAATGCCTGTTTTCTGATTCATTTTTTGTAAAAAGTGTATAGAGTCGCTAGAGACCCGAGGTATGTAAAAGTATTTTTTCCTGCACAACTATATTTACATATCCAATTTCTTATTATTCCTCAATATATTCATTATAAACAATATAGGAAGAAAAAAATAGTCAAATATAAAAGAATGCCTGTTTTCTGATACATTTTTTGTAAAAAAGTGTATAGAGTGTATAGAGACCCGAGGTATGTAAATGTATATTTTTTCCTGCGCAACTATATTTACATATCTGATGACTCAATACGTGCAATGCATATTTTTTCCTCAAGGGGGCACTGTTTGATACACAATGATGACGTGACGCTTCACTCATCATTACCGCAGGCATAAAACAAACGAATATCATCAGCAAAAATTGAACAGGTTTGAATGGCTTTACTGCAGAGCAATTGCTATACGCAATGAAATATAAATGTCACGGCCATTTGATGCTGGATGTGGCGAATAAGCTGCCAGTGATTTTTTTGCTATTGCAGCAGTTAGATATCCATCCGTGCTGGATATATAGGTCCGGGTCGCTAAAGACCCGAATATGTAATAATGATTGGCGAAACATTCATGCATTTAAGGGTTAAATGACTAAATGTAAATGTAGGACTCTCAGGCTGATAATTCTTATAGATTGAAACAAAATAGCTTCAGCCAGGATAAAGAGAATATGAAAAGTGTTTAGAGTTGCTGCAGAAAACAGAAACAGTGAGCAACAGCTGAGCTTCTCTGCCAGCAGGAGGCACTTTTGGAACAGCAGAGACAGCGGTTTCCCTGGTAACGGCTGTACACAAAGCAGTGCTCAGCTCATGAACGCTACTTTATGAGATAACATGAAAATGCCATCGAAACTTTTCTGAAGAAAAGTCGGTTCCCTTCAAAGATATATTCATATAAAACACATGCGCTGCGTTTTGAATTTGAAACGTGCATTGCTCATGTTTATTCAACGAAGTCAACCACCACAAATAAATCAATGTATGGGAAACACTGTATATTGAGATATCGGAAATGTGTTTAAAAACCATATCAGTATTATTGAAAAAAAAAATATATATATATATATTGCGATATATATTGATATTGAATTGTTGCCCAGCCCTAAGTTAGCTTTACTGCCTCTGCGTTTCTGCGTCAGTGCTGTTTGATCGGTTCATAACAGAATTCTGTGCACAATTTGAATGTTTCTCACTAGATCTTGCAGCAACCTTATTCATTCTGCAGGGAGTTCAATGGTTCGGGTGTTTTAAACAAGTGAATCTTGTTAAAAGTTACATGCGGTGGCTGGATGTGCTGGAGCATTTCCTGAGCATCAACCACATCAACCCGGTGAGTGAACAGCAGTATGAAAGCGGCTTCACGAGACTAATGATGAGCATAGACAACAGACAGAGAATAAAATTTAACACTTTTATTTCCAACATGCTCTCATTCATGGCTGTATTATTTAACTCATGCAAAGTTACGTCTTTATTGGGAGAGGACTTGACGGATTATCTTAGCCTACGCGACTCCGACTTCATGAGACGATGAGCATAGACAACAGAGAGCGAATTAAATTCAGCACTTTTATTTCCAACATGCGTCCATCCATGGCTGCATATTATTTAATTCACGCAAAGTTACGTCTTTATTGGGACAGGACTTGACGGATTATTTTACATGACTCCGTGAGTTCGTCTCTATTTCTTCTAGCAAAGCTGCATAAACTGCACATAAGGCATTTATGTAATACATCTAATTTGTGCATTAATGGCTGTTATGTTAAATAAAGTTTACTAACTACAGTAAATCAAGTACCTGTGCACGCCGTTGTTGTTGCCTTGTTTCCTCTCAGACGCGCTGCAATGTTGATCCTGCGCGCAATTCTCAAAACATCCACAAGATGGCGGTGGACAACAAAACCGATATCCGATTACTGTAAAATGCTTAAATATCGGGAAAGATATCGGTAAATCGATATATCGGTCGATCTCTAATTGGTTCCCGAGTAAACCTGAGCTCGTTTGCTGACCAGTTTTGCTTGCGCTGCTCTCGATTATTGGTCCTATCGGTAAGCCCCGCCCCCTTGCTCACTCAGACAAACAAAAGGAGCTGCTAACTGCCTTAATGACAGCTGTCAGTATGAAAATCTTGTCCCAATATGTTTTTGATAAATTTTGGACACAGAGGGACAATCATTTACCTTTGGGACTTAAATATGCCATGGAGGGATATGAAAAAGATTTTAAAATAAATATGTAAAAATACAGATCACAATGCAAACAGGAGAAGCCTAAAAAAAACACAAATGTGACCATCGCATTTGGGAGCACTGCAGTGGAAAGTAGACACTTGTGTTACAAAATCTTCAAATTATTATTTTTAAAATATTATAGACATAAACTCCATGTTTCAATAGGGAGAACTATTAAATATGTTTGTATGTTTGTTAAGCTACACAATTATCTAACATACACAGACCTGTCAACCTTGGATTCCTTGCGATTCAGACATTTTTTTTTGAGTATCATAGGTACGGGACGGGACACAGGGTTTGGGGGGTTCATATATTCCTATATAGCTACATTATTACCTGAAGCTACTTGATGGCTAATGTCAAAATTGTAAGCACAATGTGCAAAATGCAAGATTTAATGTTAAATTGTTAAATATTTTCCAGAGTTTAGCAGGTCACACACACCTTAAACCAAGATTTTCGGTTCGGTTCTGATGGCTTGGCACATCAGAGTATTATTTTTTTTTTTGTGATTCAAATTTTATTTAAAAATAAAAAAAACTCCAGTACGCTTTAATTAATAAAGGTCTTATGGGTTTGGAAGAACATGAGGGTGAGTAATTAATGACAGAATTTTCATTTTGGGGTGAATTAACCCTTTAAAAGAGAGAAACGTTTTGAATGATGAAACAAACACTCTGCGACAACATATAGGCTAGCTTATCTGTGTTCTTCAAGCCATCTGAGGTATTTTCATAATAATTATGCAATATGCATATTTACAAGGTTTACATATAACCACAGTTGGTTTTGTCTAAAATTAAAGTAAACAGTTGAGAGAAAAACGTATGCAT
>NW_015547770.1:7930-11307 GCF_001515605.1 Sinocyclocheilus anshuiensis | reverse complement strand
ATTTCATTTCATAAGTTAAAAATATCCTTCATGTGGGCAAGTTTTAATGTTGCATAAAGTTAAAAATATCCTACATGTGATCAAGCATTGCTCTTAACATTGCAAAAACCAAATTTCTCTTAGTAGGAAAGAACCTTTGCAGCATATGTGGGATTTCGTTCTCTTCGTTTGCTCAGAAGGACTAAGATATTATTAGTGCTCATAGAAGCGCTAAACTAATCAGGCTCTGCATTGAAGCTCTAACCTGACTTGCTCTGTCTAGAACGTCTAACACAGTGAAAAGACTCTTTCTGCATTGCAAATAATATTTCATTTCATAAGTTTAAAACATCCTTTATGTTGTCAGGTTTTGCCCTTAACATTGCATAAACCACCTTTCTCTTAGTGGGAAAGTACCTTTGCAGCATATGTGGGCTTGCTTTCTCTTTATTTGCTCAGAAGCACTAACGCAGCATTAAAGCTCATTGAAGTCGTAAGCTCAGCAGGCTGTGCATTGAGGCTCTAACATGAAGCTGAGACTAGAACTTCTAACACAGTGAAAAGGCTCTTTCTGCATTGCAAATAAGTTTTCATTTCTTAAGTTAAAAATATCCTTCATGTGGGCAAGCTTTACTCTTAACATTGCATAAACCAACTTTCTCTCGCTGCAATATAGGCTTTGCAGCATATGTGGGTTTTCGTTCTCTTAATTTGCTCAGAAGCACTAACAGCATTAGTGCTCATATAAGTGCTAAACTAATCAGGCTCCGCATTGAAGCTCTAACATGACTTACTGTGTCTAGAACTTCTAACACATTTGAAAAGGCTCTTTCAGCATAGCAAATAAGATTTAATTTCATAAGTTTAAAACTTCCTTCATGTGGGCAAGTTTTAATGTTAACATTGCATAAACCACCTTACTGTCACTGGGAAAGAAGCTTTACAGCATAAGTGGGCATGCTTTCTCTTTATTTGCTCAGAAGCACTAAGACTGCATTGCTCATTGAAGTCCTAAACTAAGCAGGCTGTGCATTGATGCTCTAACATGACTGTTTATCCTTTGCAAATAAGTTTTCATTTCATAAGATAAAAATATCGGTAACACTTTAGAATAATGGTCCGTTGTTAACAAGTACCTACGCAGGAAGTAATAGGTAGTACTACATTAACACTTAACTTAATACTATTAACTAATATAGAAGCAAGATTAACTAAGCAGTAAGTAGTAGCAAATTTAGGACAAAGGTAGTTCCTTATTAGATATTTGATAATTACTAAAAAAATATATCCTCATTGAGAACTACTTGCGAACTATGACCAATTAATAAAGAATAACCAATTAATTACTAATCACAACAGTAATGTCTATAAAGTGAACAATTAGATTCTTTGTGGAAAATCAACCCCCCCACACACACACAAACACACACACACACAATATGCTACCAAAGCATGAATGGATATCCATATGATATATTTTAAACTTTAACATATAATAATTAATAATATAATTCATTTACAAATGTAAATAATTAGGAAATGATGCTCATGATTGGATTAGTTCACTATTATGAGCTCCATTAAGTTCAATGTCTCCAACTCCTATACCTATAACTTTAGTGATAGTATCCTGGGGAGGGCTTCTCTTTAGGATGTGACAATAAATAATGATGTTCTCTTGTCAAAACATATTTGCATCCTTAATGAAAACATTGACTGCATTTATAGTGTTAAGCACAAAACAACATCTTCCAGATTACAATGTCTGGTAGAATATCACTAGTGCCTAACAGAAATGTATGGCTGTACAGTAGCCTATGTGTCAGATATAAAATGTTAAATACGTTTATTGTAAATTACTTGTGAAATCCATGTTAACCCCTGACTAATTACTCAAGCTTTACCTTGTCAGTCCGCAGGACTACTAGTGATCTGGACCATTATTTTAAAGTGAAAAACATGTTAACCCCTGACTAATTAATCAAGCGTTACCTTGTCAGTCCGCAGGAACTACTAGTGATCTGGACCATTATTTTAAAGTGAAAAACATGTTAACCCCTCACCAACATGTCACCCTGCAAGAAATATATACAACATAAAAGAACTGCAGTGATTGGGTCTAACATTTTCTTCAATTATAAGCACTGAAACTTTTACATAAAATCGTAAAAGAAAAGACTGCATAATGGACAAAATGAACAACTGGGTGTGCAATAAAGCAGTGCAAAATATGTCCGAATTAACATTCTAAAATTAAATTTGGCACAGTGATGACACAGATAAGAAACTGAGCCACAGTAATATCTCCTAAAAAGACAAGCACAAGCACACAAATGCTCACTCACACAGGTATTAGCAATTTATTTTTGAGCATACTCCAAAATATTAAACTCTGTATTGTCTTCTAATATCTTTTAACAAACGTCCTAGAGGACCATCACGGTGGCTGTGTCCAAGCCAGTATGTCCACTCAATGCATGTCAAGTGTTCCTTCAACAGCTTTTCTGTCCTATTGCCTCTCAACCTCCAGACCTGGTTTTTATATGTTGACCATGCTCGTTCTATATTCTGTGTGTGGCCTCAATGAACTGGGTCAACAAACCACCTGCTATGATTTACAGTGTAGTGAGTGTATCCAAGTGTGGTCAGAGCTCTCTTGTAGGGTCTCCATTCATCACTCAAAATGGTTGATCCCTGGCGAACATGTCTTGTTATCACTGGAATCAGATGATTTCTTGAGCGCTTTTCAACAAGCCGCAAAATTGGTCGTCTTCTATCACCCTTAATGGCCAAGACACCAAAGACCCACTTTTTTCTTCTCCATGTTTTGCCAGCTCTTCCTCGTCCATACTAAAAAAAAAAAAAAACATTCAATAAGTGTCTTGCTTTTTCTTTCCCTGTGAGAAGTGTTGTATTAACACTATTACACTTCCATCTCTGATGACAAACTAAATATTCAATATAACATTACAGTGTCCATACTTTTTATATCTTCGTTTTGTCTTTTAATCATTCAATTAAATAACTGTCTAGAATAGCTAGCATAACTTTTACTCAAGCAAAAAATGGGGGTGATACCATACCATATGGGGTGATACCGGGGTCATATAGCCTATTCCTGCATTACTTGAAGCTCCTTGATGGCTAATGTCAAAATCATAATTGCACAATGTGCAAAATGCTAGACTTCATGTAAAATATTTTTATAGGTTAGTACTCAGAGTCTGCACTCAGTTTGTGATATTCCTGTTATACAGTATTTTAGAGTAAACAGTAGGAATGCAACAATACAGTTAGCCCAAGGTTCAATAAATACCTCAGTTTTTTAAACACAGTTTTCAGTTTGGTTCTGATGGTTTGGCACAACAGAGTTCTTTTTAGCGATTTTAAATGCTATT
>NW_015547770.1:0-1776 GCF_001515605.1 Sinocyclocheilus anshuiensis | reverse complement strand
TGCAAATAATATTTCATTTCATAAGTTTAAAACATCCTTTATGTTGTCAGGTTTTGCCCTTAACATTGCATAAACCAACTTTCTCTTAGTGGGAAAGTACCTTTGCAGCATATGTAGGCTTGCTTACTCTTAATTTGCTCAGAAGCACTAACAGCAATAGTGCTCATAGAAGCGCTAAACTAATCAGGCTCTGCATTGAAGCTCTAACATGACTTACTGTGTCTAGAACTTCTAACACATTGCAAAGGCTCTTTCTGCAATGCAAATAATATTTCTCTTCATAAGATAACAATATCCTTCATGTGGGCAGGCTTTGCTCTTAACATTGCTAAACAAACTTTCTCTCGCTCCGATACAGGCTTTGCAGCATATGTGGGTTTTCGTTCTCTTAATTAGCTCAGAAGCACTAACAGCATTAGTACTCATAGAAGCGCTAAATTAATCAGGCTTTGCATTGAAGCTCTAACATGACTTACTGTGTCTAGAACTTCTAACACAGTGAAAAGACTCTTGCTGCATTGCAAATAATATTTCATTTCATAAGTTAAAAATATCCTACATGTGGTCAAGCATTGCTCTTAACATTGCATAAACCAACTTTCTCTTAGTGGGAAATAACCTTTGCAGCATATGTTTGCTTGCTTTCTCTTTATTTGCTCAGAAGCACTAACACAGCCGTTGAAGTCCTTGAAGTCCTAAACTAAGCAGGCTGTGTATTGAAGCGCTAACATGACTTGCGGAGACTAGCACAAGGAAAACAAGGAAAAGGCTCTTTCTGCAATGCAAATAATATTTCATTTCATAAGTTAAAAATATCCTTCATGTGGGCAGGCTTTGCTCTTAACATTGCATAAACCAACATTCTCTTAGTAGGAAAGAACCTTTGCAGCATATGTGGGTTTCCTTTCTCTTCATTTTGTCAGAAGCTCTAACACACCTTTAGTACTCATAGAAGCGCTAAACTAAGCAGGCAGTGCATTGAACATGACTTATGACTTGCTGTGTCTAGTACTTCTAACACACTGAAAAGGCTCTTTCTGCATTGCAAATAATTTCATAAGCTTTATCTTCATTTGCTCAGAAGCTCGAACACAGCATTAGTGCTCATAGAAGTGCTAAACTAAGCAGTCTGTGCATTGAAGCTCTAAGCTGACTTGCTGTGTCTAGAACTTGTAACACAGTAAAAAGACTTTTTCTGCATTGCAAATAATATTTCATTTCATAAGTTAAAAATATCCTTCATGTGGGCAAGTTTTGCTCTTAACATTGCATAAACCAACTTTTTCTCGCTGCGATACAGGCTTTGCAGCATATGTGGGCTTGCTTACTCTTAATTTTACCCAGAGTGCTACTTCATAACTCAGTTGTCTTAGTTAACAGTACCTAGTGGCTATATTAGTCACTCTGTTTTATTACCAATGACTAAATGATGCAGCATCCCTCTGGTTTGGAGCATCAGGACCATACCTCTCCCCCCACCCTTGACTAGGAGGGAGTAAAAGATCCAGTCTCCATAATTTCTACTTCTATAGAAAGCAATGTTATAAGCATGAGCGTGCAACTGGTTCAGCGCTTGCCTGTGGTTGTCACAGTTATGTATAAAAACACATTTAAAACATCACACATAGAATTTCTCGGGATTAGCATAGTTTTCTTGTCTTTTTTCTTTTCTTTCCGTCTTTTCCGTGGGAACTTTAGTACGGTGGTCCAGATGATGCCAGGTTGTGTTTTCCCCCACTTTGACTGCTGCTGGAGTAGCTCTCATCACTTCATAGG
>NW_015547769.1:325430-330199 GCF_001515605.1 Sinocyclocheilus anshuiensis | reverse complement strand
GACCAGCATGTAAATGTTGTTCTATGAACCAGTAACAAGACACACACTTTAAAGTTGACATGTCAGCTGAAATAAAAGAGTATTTGTATTTTTTATTAATTGATGTATGTGTTTACATTTCATTTCAATAGCATGTGGTGTTAATTCAACCGATGTCTAACTGTTATTCTATGCAAATTCAACCGATGTCTACCTGTTATTCTACGAACCAGTAACAAGACACAGCCTTTGAAGATGAGATAAAATGCTGTATGTTGCTGTATGTAATGTAATATCAACATTGAAATATTCTTTTAGGAACAAGTATCAAGACACACCCTTAGAAATTGAGATAGAAGAGTACATTTATAGGAAATTAATTGATGTATTTGTTCATATTTTAATATCATGTGTTGTCTTATAGTTCTGTGAATAAAACCAACATCTACATGTTTGTTTAGGAACCACTAACAAGACACACCCTTTCAAGTTAAGATAGAAGAGCATATTACTTTACATTGATTAATGTATTCGTTGACATTTCAATATCATGTGCTGTGTTATAGTTTTGTGAATAAAACCAACATTTAAATGTTCGACTATGAACCAGTAACAAGACGCACCCTTTGAAATTGAGATGGAATACTGTATGTTTTAAAAATGAATGTGTTAACAGATTCAAATTTAATTCAATAGCGTGCATCCTGATTTACATATGATAATAAAAGATGGATGTAAATATTGTTCTTTGAACAAGTAACAAGACACATCCCTTAGATTTGAGATTTATTTTTTATACATTTCACAAGTGAAGCATTTCGATGGAATAATTGTGCTATTTGCTCTTCGTTTTGCACTTTTTAGACGGTCCCTATCCTGCACTTTTACATTATAAAGTCTATCAGTTACAATACCTTAAGGCAGATTAAAACAAATAAAACACATTGTGTGTTCTCTTCTACTTTTGAAAACAATTATAACACATTATGTTTCTTGTCCTTGTGCTAAATCATTAAAGAACTATTGAAGATTTCCGAGGCTGAATCTCTGACAAACGACAAACGTCGAACCATCTTTAGATCGGTCATGCTGGCAGGCTTAACAACTGGCAAAATGTAATAGATTAAGTATACAGATCCCTATAATGCCCCCGTTGTGCTTTAAACGTGTCTCAATAAAGGAACGTATAGATTTCTTGACCTGCAGTATCCTGATATCTACAACTACCTCATCAACTTTCCCTCCTAACGTTACTCCGGAGACTCTTTAAAAGCCTACAAAAGCCTGGAGGGGTACAAATGGAGGCAATCTAATTTTTTGATGAATATTCAACCTGCTATGTCGTCACTGGAAGGGTAAGTCAACTGTGTTGTTAGCTAATGTAATCGACCCTAGCAGACCTTGTAGGTAACCAGCATAGCTATATCACTGTGAGTAAAGTAGACATCATAAATGTCATGAAATTTTACCCGTTTAATCCCAAATTTTGTGTTGGTTAGCATGTTTTATTGCAGTGAACCATAGTCATCTATCGGGATCCTTAGGAATACGATAAAATTATTTCCCCTTTGCTTTATGGGACAATCGCGTATATATATAGGAAAATGCGTATTTTTGAATTAAAGATAACTTATAGATTTAATATGGGCTGCTTTTGGTGCTTGACACCTTTTTTATTTAGTAATTTAGCATTTTGTGCGTTTTACGAATAAGACTACAACTGCTTAATTGTGAAGCGGGAGCGACCAGCCAGCAGAGGATTCTGCAGCCTTCCTCGAACAGTTATGTTCAGGATTTTCTGATATACTTAACGAATACTGCGTGAGGGGGCAAGAAACGGGCCAAGGGAGGTCACGTACGGGACACATAAATTAAGCCCAATGTACGGAATGGTTAGCAACCCTAGCTTTCCCCAGCCTGTTCTGGCATCCTGGCGCACAGCAGCCGTCCACCATGTTGAAATAGTAAGATTTGTAAGGTCTAAATAGTCTGTTTTTAAATTATTGTTGTACAACTGTCGATACCAATGCTACAGCCACTCTAGCGCTCTCCTGATTGCCTGCCAAATTGGTGGAGTTTACATTGCGTGATGTCAACCTCCGAAGCTCTATAGACAAATTTTTCATAATTATACTAAATCAGCGAAACAAACGTATGCGGGATTTGCACGCGACAAGAAAGTGGAAGTTGGAAAAGTGGTGCACTGCATCTAAAACAACTACGTTTGATCAGTTACAAGAGCTGATTTTGTTAGAGGACTTCAATAACTGTTTTTTCCAGACAGTTTAGTAATTTACCTTAATGAACAAAAGGTGAATTCTCTTTCAGCTGCTGCAGTGATACCAGATGAATATACACTCACTCATAAGACTGCATTTTCTTCTGCTGCTGGCACAGATTACGGGATGACAGTGTTTTCAAATACTGATAAACCTTTAATGTTTACTCATTCAATGAAACCTGTGGCACGCTCTGCAGAGCAACGTAAGGAGGAGGGTAAGAGCGTTGAGAATAAAAGAGTTTGCTTTTATTGCTTAGACCCTAATCATCTTATTGCTGACTGTAAAGCTTGGGAAAAAACGAACACTGTATCAAAATCTAAAGTGTGGCCAATGTTGTTTTTGAACCAGGGTGTTGAGGACCAAAGCTTTTCAGATGCTTCTGCCTTTACTCCCTACTGTGACACCTATCTCTATTTTGAGAGACACAGGTGCAGCTAAATCGTTTATCCTTGGACGTATGTTACCTTTTTCAAGTGAAACTTATACAGGAAACAATGTTTTGGTTCGTGGGATTGAATTGAGCTGTGTGAAAGTTCCTTTTTATACTGTGTTTTTGACATCTGATCTAGTTTCAGGTCCTTTAAAAGTGGGAGTATATTCAAGGCTACCTGTAGAGAGCGTGAGTTTAATTTTGGGAAATGACCTGGCCGGTGGCAAGGTGTTTCCTCACCCGGTTGTGGCAAAGACTCCTATTTGTGATGCGGAGCTTGGCAGTCAGTTCCCTTTAACATTTTCAGCATGCGCAGTCACTCGTGCACAGACACATAAAAAATGAGTATCTGATTGATCTGTCTGATACTTTTCTTGCTTCTACAGATTCCCCCACCGAGGTGACATCATCTGTACATCCCACTGTGGTTAAAACTGGTAGTGAGATCACTGGTCAAGAACTTTCTTTGACAATGGCGAGAGAGCAACTTGGTAAAGCCCAAAAATCTGACCCTTCTTTGACACGGTGTGTTGAGGGTAAGCAAGGAGATAATGCTGATGGGGTACAATACTTCTGGGACTGAGGCATCTTGATGCATAAATGGTTGTCTCAGAATGCTAAAGAGACTGGATTAAGTCCAGTATTACCTTCTGGTTATCAAACAACAGTTCTTTAACTTGCTCATGATCATCCGTTATCTGGTCATTTAGGAAGTAATAAAACTTTCACGCAAAATATTTTGATTGGCCTGGTTTAAGATCTTCTGTATCAAAAATCGTTTGTGTCAGAGTGCGTGGAGTTTGCCTTGTTTGTTACTTCCTAAGGCTGACTCATCTGTTTGTTTCTGCACTGACTATCGCATGGTCAATTCAGTGACTAAACCTGATTCTTTTCCACTTCCTCATATGGAGGACTGCAAGGATCGAGTTGGTCCTGTAAAGTTTGTGACAAAATTAGACCTCCTGAAGGAAAGGGATAGTGACAAGTCCCTCTTACTCCTCGAGTGTTGGAGATTTCAGCTTTTGTTACCCCTGACAATTTCATGCAGTACTTAGTTATGGCATTTGAAATGCGCAATGCACTGTCAACATTCCAGTGGTTGATGCATATTGCATTAAATGGAATTGAGAAATGTGAAGCCTATCTAGACGACGTTGTAATATATTCTTCTAGTTGGGAAGAGCATGTGAGTTCCTTTCCTTGTCTTGTTGATGCTTCTCTGACCTTAAACTTAGCCAAATGTGAGTTTGCTAAGATTATGATGGTGTGCCTGGGGAAAAAGGTAGGTTAGGGACAAGTACGCCCCGTAGATGCAAAGATTTCAGCTGTTATGGAATTCCCTGTACCAGTGAATCAAAGGAAGCTGCATAGATTTTTAGGTACGGCAGGATACTACAGAGGATTCTGTCTTAACTTTGCCAGTGTTGTATCACCCCTAACCGATCTTCTCAGTACAGCTCGAGATTTTTGTGTGGTTAGTTTTTGTGTTGTTAAAGTATCGGTAAACCAGACATTTGTTGTAACCAGTTGACCCAAGTGAACAATTAAAGTGTAAGTTATGTTTGTTACGATGGGCTCCTCTATTACTGACCATTGTAAAAGTGGAGCATGGTAGGGAGGTGGGTGCCTGTTTGTTTTGTTTGTTTTCTCCTGTTTATGTTAGCAGGGAGGGAAGAGTTTGTATTTTATTTGTAATCTGTTTTCTAGGTTAGTTTGTAATCGGTAGTTAGTTTTGTTTCTTGTAATTTGTTTTCCTAAACGTAAATTCAGTAAGATTGTTATTCATGTCGGCACTAATGATGTCCGACTTCGCCAGTGGGAGATCACTAAAAATAATGTTAAAGAGGTAAGTGACCTTGCAAGTACGATGTCAGACACTGTAATATGCTCTGGTCCCCTCCCTGCTTATTGTGGTGACGAGATACATAGCAGACTGTCGTCATTCAATGGCTGGATGTCTAAGTGCTGCCCGCAGAACAACAAAGGTTTCATAGACAATTTAACAAGTTTTTGGGGCAGACCTGACCTGAAAAGAGATGGTCTTCATCCCTCCAGGGATGGTGCCGCTCCTCTCTCTA
>NW_015547769.1:323811-325126 GCF_001515605.1 Sinocyclocheilus anshuiensis | reverse complement strand
GTAACAATTTAATTGATGTTCAACAAATAAAAAACGGATATAATACAGATAAACAATTGATAAAGCTTGGCTTAATGAATATTAAATCCCTTTCTACAAAAGTGCTTTTTGTAAATGAAATGATCACAGATCATAACTTCACTGTTATAAACATGAGCCACGTCCAAAAGGTAAAGGGGGAGGTGTTGCTACAATTTATAACAATAGTTTCAGCATTTCTCAGAGGGCGGGCTTCAAGTATAACTCATTTGAAGTAATGGTGCTTCATATAACATTATCCAGAGAAACAAGTGTTAATGATAAATCCCCTGTGATGTTTGAACTGACTACTGTATACAGGCTACCAGGGCACCATATAGACTTTATTAAAGAATTTGCTGATTTTCTATCCGAGTTAGTGCTGGCTGCAGATAAAGTTTTAATTGTTGGTGATTTTAAAGGGGTCATATGATGCGATTTCATGTTTTCCTTTGTCTTTGGAGTGTTAAAAGCTGTTTGGAATCTATATTTTTATATAATATAAACGTATTCAGCTGCTAAACTAGCGGTAACTAGAGGTATTTCATATTGGATGGAGGGAAAGTACTTCTACTATTAGAAAAGCTCTAAAAACGGCTAGATCGGCTTACTTTTCATCTATTTTAGAAGAAAACAAACATAACCCCAGGTATTTATTCAATACAGTGGCTAAATTAACGAAAAATAAAGCATCAACAGGTGTTGACATTTCCCAACAGCACAGCAGTAATGACTTTATGAACTACTTTACTTCCAAGATCGATACTATTAGAGATACAATTGTAACCATGCAGCCGTCATTTACAGTATCACATCAAATATCCTCTTCTGACTACTATTAATTTGTCATTGTCATTAGGATATATCCCCAAAACCTTCAAACTGGCTGTTATTATGCCTCTCATTAAAAAACCACAACTTGACCCCAAAGAACTAGTTAATTATAGACTGATCTCGAATCTCCCTTTTCTGTCCAAGATACTGGAAAAGGTAGTATCCTCACAATTATATTCCTTCTTATAGAAAAATGGTATTTGTGAGGATTTCCAGTCAGGATTTAGACTGTATCATAGTACTGAGACTGCTCTCATTAGAGTTACAAATGACCTGCTCTTATCATCTGATCGTGGTTGAATGCTTCTATTAGTGCTACTGGATCTTAGTGCTGCGTTCGACACTGCTGACCACAACATTCTTTTGCATAGACTAGAAAGCTTTGTTGGCATTAGCATGTAATGATTTATTGGGTGGCTGTTCTGCACACTTAATAAACAAACTCCAGCTTGTCCAAAATGCA
>NW_015547769.1:322519-323730 GCF_001515605.1 Sinocyclocheilus anshuiensis | reverse complement strand
TATTAAACATCGTATAGATTTTAAAATCTTGCTTATTACTTATAAAGCCCTGAGTGGTTTAGCACCTCAGTATTTAAACGAGCTCTTATTGCATTATAGTCCTCCACGTCCGCTGTGTTTTCAAAACTCTGGCAATTTGATAATGCCTAGAATATCAAAATCAACTGCGGGTGGCAGATCCTTTTCCTATTTAGCGCCCAAACTCTGGAATAACCTACCTAACCTTTTCCTATTTCGCACCCAAACTGTGGAATAACCTACCTAACCTTTTCCTATTTAGCGCCCAAACTCTGGAATAACCTACCTAACATTGTTCGGGAGGCAGACACACTCTGTCAGTTTAAATCTAGATTAAAGACCTAGATTAACCTGGTTTACACATAACACACTAACACATTTCTATTATTCAAATCCATTAAAGGATTTTTAGGCTGCATTAAATAGGACAATCGGAACCGGGAACACTTCCCATACCACCCGATGTGCTTGCTAGAAGAATGGTTAAAAGAATGGCATCTACGCTAATATTAGTCTGTTTCTTTCTTATTTCGAGGTCACCGTAGCCACCAGATCCAGTCTGTATCCAGATCAGATGGTGAATCAGGACCTAGAGATGACCTCTACAGCCCTGAATGTCAGCGGAGACTAGGACAGCTAGATGAGCCCCAAAGACAGATCCCCAGTGAAGACCTTGTCTCCTAGACGGCCACTGGGACAAGACCACAGGAACCAGATGAGTCCTCTGCACAATGTGACTTGCTGCAGCCTGGAATTGAATTGCTGGTTTCGTCTGGCCAGAGGAGAACTGGCCCCCCGACTGAGCCTGGTTTCTCCCAAGGTTTTTTCTCCATTCCGTCACCGATGGAGTTTTGGTTCCTTTCCGCTGTTGCCTCTGGCTTGCTTAGTTGGGGACACTTAATATCCAGCAATATCGTCGACTTGATTGCACAGATACTATTTAAACTGAACTGAGCTGGATGATGACACCACTGAATTCAATGATGAACTGCCTTTAACTGAAAATTGAGTGTTTACTATTATCCTTTTGCATTATTGACAAGTGTGTCAAATAGTGATTTCCCTAATTAATACTGTAAAGTTGTCACTATATAAATAAAAGTGACTTGATTTGACTTGACAAATGACCTGCTCTAATCATCCGATCGTGGTTGCATTTCTCTATTAGTGCTACTGGATCTTAGTGCTGCGTT
>NW_015547769.1:316578-322385 GCF_001515605.1 Sinocyclocheilus anshuiensis | reverse complement strand
GTTTGTATTTCTCTGTTAGTGCTACTGGTTCTTAGCGCTGCGTTTGACACTATCGACCAAAATTATGTTGGCATTAGTGGAATTGCATTGTCATGGTTCAAATCTTACTTATCAGACCGTCTTCAATTTGAAGCAGTAAAATGACAAGGTATCATATCGATCGCTAGTACAGTATGGAGTGCCACAAGGCTCAGTACTAGGACCCTTGCTTTTCACACTTTGCAAGTTACCCTTGGGAGATATCATCATCAGTGATATCTTTCACTGTTATGCTGATAATACTCAGCTCTATATTTCTTCACGGCCCGATGAAACCTACAAATTTGCAAAACTAACAGAATGCATAGTTGATATAAAAAACTAGATGACTAGTAACCAATCTCTTTAACCTGGCATACACAAAATACACCATTACATTTATATAATTCAAATCCTTTAAAGGATTGTTAGACTGCATTAATTAGGTCAGCCAGAACCGAGAACACTTCCTATAACACCCGATGTATTCGCTACATCGTAAGAAGTATGGCATCTAAGCTAATTTTAGTTTCTTTCATTCTTATTCCGAGGTCACCATAGCCACTCAGATCCAGTCCATATCCAGACCAAATGGTGGATCAGCACCTAGAGACGAC
The DNA here is from genome assembly GCF_001515605.1 of Sinocyclocheilus anshuiensis. Classification (NCBI taxonomy): domain Eukaryota; kingdom Metazoa; phylum Chordata; class Actinopteri; order Cypriniformes; family Cyprinidae; genus Sinocyclocheilus; species Sinocyclocheilus anshuiensis. The sequence goes on along the minus strand of NW_015547769.1, from coordinate 321,750 downwards.
GTCTACAGCCCTGAATGTCAGGGGAGACCATGTCAACTAGATGCGCCCCAGAGACAGATCCCCTGCGAAGACCTCGTCACCTCAACGACCATCGGCACATGACCACGGGAACCAGACAAGTCCTCTGCACCTGTGTTGCAGCCTGGAATGAAACCACGCCATGCTGGTATAAAGGTGACTTGACTTGACTTTTGGCATTTACCCCTCTCAAAGTTTATGTTTTATTTACTCTAATTTAATAAACTTTTCTTGCAATTTAAGTGTTCTGTGGTTAAAGCCTTGGGAATGAGCGGGAACTCCGGGGATCTTCTGAAGAGGATCCCTGTTAGTTGTTACGGCTAACTTTATTTATCTTTGAGTAGAGGCTTAATCTAATTCGTAACAGTACTGTATACTCACTCAAAGCCTTTGATGGCAGCATTCCTTCATCAGTCACTCTCCTCCGGAAAAGTTCACCTGTGTCTCATCTGTCCCTGTAACCATTACCGCGGGAAGTAGGGGTGCTGGGGGTGCGGTGTTAAAAATAAATGAATGAATGATTAGTAAAAAAAAATAATAATAATAATAAAATGTATTTTTATTCATTTGATTATTCATTAAAATTAATTGAAAAAAAGTAGCCTAAGCCTGACAAGAAGCAACTGTTAAACATGAGTTAAGTTGAATAAAATTGACTGTGAAAGTTGTTTTCAACTTAAACTGACTTAAAAATAAATCATTTGTTGCCATGATTTTTTTATTATATTATTACCTGTAACATGTCTGTGCCGTAACCAAATTACGAATTAATGACCATTTCTACAGACATAGCAAAGAGACCGCAGAGAAAGACGAGAGCGTTTAACTCAGCAACAAATCTCGCATTCTCACAACTGTAGCGCTTATTTTGATCTTTAACGTTAGGCCTTTCCTATTCTTGAAACAACATTAATGATTAATGATTGATTCAATATTACTCTTAATGAAAAAAAACACACACAACATCAGCAATGCTACAATGACAAAGTCGCTTATTAAACAAAACTTTTGTGAACAGAACGAATAAGACTGATGTACCCGCATTGTAACACAAATAAATGAAAGGTTTTTTAATTTTCCCCTTACTTAAGCGAATGCTTGGCTCATTATTATTAATGGGAAAAAACATAGGCTATACAATAAAATAGTACAATGACAAATTCACCTATATTAAACTTTTAACTTTTATTAACAAAATGAATAAGGATGTTTTACCCGCGTTTAACACAAATAAATATGGATTTCCCCTTTAGCCTATACGATCGGCTAAATCGATCGTATAGTTTGTGGTTTATTATCTTATTAATTAAAACACAACAGCCATAAAATAGTACAACAGCAAATTCGCATATATTAAACATCTAACTTTTATTAACAAAATGAATAAGATGGATAGCCTATAGCCTTGCGCTGTAACCCAAATAGCCTAAATAAGGTTTTCCCCTTATTTAAAACGAATGTTTGTGGTTCATTGTTCATTTTTTTTTTTTATGAAAACCCAGCAACAATAAAGACACTCACTTATATTAAATGAAGAAATTAAAGTTTTATCAACAAAAGTTGCGCTTTTGGATCCGCTATCATAGGCCGTTTCTCAAACGGAAGGCCGCATCCTCTGGAGGTCGCATTTGCAGGCTGCATACGTCATCAAGCCTGGTTTATTTAAGTTAACCGAGCATTACATTTGCGAGTCATAAGCATATTACAACAATTTACGCTCAACTAAGAATAATGGTCAAATATATAACTGTTAATATTCTAAAATAAGATCTTCTTTATGATGTATGCAGCCTACAAATGCGACCTCCGGAGGACGCAGCCTTCCATTTGAGAACGGCCATAGTGTCAGTCTTCTCGCATCACTCTTGTCCCCCCCCCCCCCTCCCTTTTATTTCTCAGCCCCCCCTACTCAAAATACGTTTGAGTGTTTGAGTGTTGAGAGGCTATGCCTGTGACATCCAGACAAGATTTAAGTTACCGCTGTGATTTATGTGCTCAATACTACATTTAAATGTTGAGGTAGCTGATGTGTTTGCTCCTCAATTTATCAACAGTACCAATAGACAAATGAAAAAGATAACTTCTGTTAAGTTACTTTATGTAGATTTGTTTATTAACATTACTTACATTCATCTTAATGTAAGCAGTGTTGACAACAGTGAATTCTTCTACATAATAGCACACATACAGTACATCACTCACTCAGATGTCTATTTCATGTCTATAGCTCATTGCAAAACTTATCAAAGATTTTCCTTTCAGATGTTAATTGACATTTAGTAGGTGTCTTAAAGATGTATTTCGTTTATCTTAATCCACTTTGGAGTGGTTAATCCATTTAGAGTGGTTAATCTACGTGTGCTTACTGGAGCTCCCCTGTTAGCTATACATAATAATAACATGTTTTCACAACAAAATCCCAAATATAATTTACTATTTAGCGTCTTTACACCTTCAACAATTCAACAGTTTAAGTCACCTTTATTTATATACAATACAGATTGTGTCAAAGCAGTTTTACAGTCAAACAGGAAAATCTTTTTTTTTTTTTTTTTTTTTAACAGTAGTTCAACAAATGCGATTTTAACACCGTGTAGGAACCGTGTTTTTGGTTTATAATACTCACATTTTTTAAAATAACCTCATCGCTGTTCTCCGCCCTGTTTGATTATGATGTATCCTCTCCCGTGGCCTCCTGGGATAGAAAAGTGTCTTTTTGCCTACTATGTAGTAGGGAAGTATGAGGTTTCAGACACAGCCAGTGTGTCCCAAAGCATAGTATGTTGAAAAGAGTATGCCAGAAGTCCCCGGATGGTCTACTATATCAGGTAGATTTTTGAAGTGTGGATCTGTGCACACTCTAATGGTTAATATTGCCCACAATCCATTGCGCTTAGGTTTTAAATTCTCTAGCTCATTATAGCCAGTGTTGGGGGTAACGCATTACAAGGCTTTTATATTTGCCAAAAATAGAACTTTTTTATTTTGAAAACAAACAAGCAAGCCCTGTCCAGATGTAAAAAGTAACGCAAAAGTAACGTAACATTACTTTCCATAAAAAGTAACTAAGCAACGTAATTAGTTACTTTTGTTATGGAGTAACGCAATATTGTTATGCATTATTTTTAAAAATAACTTTCCCCAGCACTGATTATAGCAGGATTGATTCTGATTGGCTGTCAATGTTTTTATCGTTCATCAGCTGGAAAAAATCATTCTGAAAGTGATTCCAACTATATTGTTTCTCTGTGCCATTATCGTTATAGCTGTGGTGTGGACTCTGCTATTCTTTAATATTGAGAACGATTTTTAGAACTGCTAAAAGCCATCTTTATCGTTATCTTTATAGTTATCGTCCTTGGTGTGAACAGGCCTTTAAGGATATCTCCTCAAAGTCTTGGGTATATAGTTTCTGTAGTCTTTGACTACAAAAACAAATAAAAAGCATTAAAAAACTACAAACATGGCGGATGTGCACAACCAACGGTTATAGAGTAGAAAGGTTTAGATAAAGGGGTTTGAGTTACTAATAATCAACATTTAACCTGGTAAACATATTTATATAATGTTATCTGTGTTATAATTAATCTACAACAACAATGCAAACTTTTATAAACATACGTTTGGCCATTAACTTTTAAATGCATCATTATGCAAAAAATATGAATGAGTTCTCCGCATAAAGACCCACGACTCGCAGATCAACGTGTTACTTCATTTCTTTCCAATACAGTAGGAAGTTAAATTAAATTAAATATAGAGGACATTAACTGTGACAACTTGATTGACAGGGCAGTTTACAGTAGGCACATTTCCATTACCATTCAAATTGCGCAAATTGAAAATACGCCTAATGGAAGTGCGTAAATTTCGCAAAAAATGTCCATATATCGCAAAAAAGTTTTTACACTCGCATGAAGTGGTTTTTCAGGCAATTTGAAAAAGGAATATTTCGCAAAACTGCAATGGAAACTTTTTTTTCCTGTTATATGTTCATTCTTTAATGTACTATAACCTCCAAGAAACACCTCCTACATGGCCGCTCTCAAGTATAAGGGGCTTTCGTTGCCATTAATGCTTCAATATATGATATATGCTCTTTAATACCTTGGCTCACCTGCCACTGGCATCGCAAAGTACAGCCTTGCAGACAATGGGCTACATAGCTTAGGATTTATATGTATATATGTAAATCAACCAAAATACGTCGCCATGAATTATTGCGAGAGGAAAAAATTACGTTTTAGTCGTATAACATCAGTTAATGGATATGATGACATTTCACAATAGTTTTATAACTGCATTTATAGAATATCGCAAAAGTTTTATGCAAATTTGCAATGGAAACGTGCCTAGTGACAGGGTGTGTGTAGTCTTGCGTAGCCAGACTGACGGCTGAAGGTCTGGAATACATGGCAGCTTTCATTGGCCAAACCCCGCCCATGAGGCCGTTTGATGTTAACAGTAGCAAGACAATGTTTTATACTTTTGACATGACACAGAATCAGTTTGATGAAGTCCATCATGACATGCTGAAATGTTAAAAAAAGAAAGTTAGGTTTAGGGTGGACAGAGCAAGCAAGCTTGCTTATATATACACCGATCAGGCATAACATAAGGTCATAAGACCACTGACAGGTGAAGTGAATAACTCTGATTATCTCTTCAGTCAGGGTGCCCATGCTGTCCCCTAGGCACGTGAGCATCAGAACTGGACCACGGAGCAATGGAAGAAGGTGGCCTGGTCTGATGAATCACATTGTCTTTTACATCACGTGGATGGCCGGGTGCGTGTGCGTCACTTACCTGGGGAACATGTGGCACCAGGATACACTATGGGAAGAAGGCAAGCCGGCAGAGACAGTGTGATGCTTTGGGCAATGTTCTGCTGGGAAACCTTGGGTCCTGCCATCCATGTGGATGTTACTTTGACAAGTACCACCTACCTAAGCATTGTTGCAGACCATGTACATCCTTTCATGGAAACGGTATTCCCTGATGGCTGTGGCCTCTTTCAGCAAGATAATGCATCCTGCCACACTGCAAAAATTGTTCAGGAATGATTTGAGGAACATGACAAAGAGCTCAAGGTATTGCCTTGGCCTTCGAATTCCCCTTTGGACAGCGATCAGTGATCAAGGGGTCTACAATTCC
>NW_015547769.1:307633-315926 GCF_001515605.1 Sinocyclocheilus anshuiensis | reverse complement strand
TTTCTTTGACACCTACCCCCTACCTAAGCATTGTTGCAGACCATGTACCCTCTTTCATGGAAACGATATTCCCTGGTGGCTGTGGCCTCTCTCAGCAGGATAATGCGCCCTGCCACAAAGCAAAAATTGTTCAGGAATGGTTTATGGATCTGATGCTAACATCTTGGTGCCAGATATCACAGTACACCTTCGGGGGTCTAGTGGAGTCCATGCCTCGACGGGTCAGGGCTGTTTTGGCAGCAAAAGGGGGACCAACACAATATTAGGAAGGTGGTAATAATGTTATCCCTGATCGGTGTAAATAATACATAATTCCACAGGGCAGGCAGATCCAATATTAAACATTAACATTAAAGGAACAGTTCACCAACAAATGAAAATTTGCTTAAACATTACTCGCCCTCAGGCCATCCAAGATCTAGATGAGTTTGTTTCTATATGTATGTATGTATGTATGTATGTGTATATATATATATATATATATATATATATATATATATGCATACATACACACACACACACATAAAAAACTAAGTTTTGTCTGACATCTGGACACGGTACTGTGCTTCTGTCATTAAATACTACATATTTATACAGAAATATGAATAGTGGTTTGCTTTCTCTATAGCTGTCAAACTTCTTGTTGTTGACTACACAAAGTCTCTCAAACCATCTCTCAAAAAGATGGTTCTTTACATATAGTAACGTGTCTATTCAGAACCATAGCATCCTGAAGAACTCTTTTATGCTGAAATGGTTCTTTGTGTTAAGAATTTAGTTTTCTTTATTCCTGCCTTTTTGTTTTTCAAATCTGTAACTGTCAAAGCACCTCATTACTGATTTTCTGGAGTTCAGTAATCAAACTACACAGACTGCCAACACACTCTCAAAAGGTAAATTATTTCATTCTTAAATTTAAATACAAATTTAACTTTAAAACTGTAACTGGAGTCCAAACAAACATGTTTTTTTTCTCTTTTTAGTTTTTTGGTCACATGTAAGTTTGAGCAGCTCTGTTAAGCTGAAGATACATCTCTGCTCCACTTAGTAAGTAACAGAGAGAGTGAATTTATAATCCATATTGTTAGAATTTTTTAATTATCAGTTGGGTTTATGCATAACATACACAAAAATATTAAAGCTATTTCACGACTTTATATCACTTTTTTTTTTCTTTTAAGATTGTGAGTACTGTCCATTTTTGCTTTTGGCCTTCAAAAACATAACTGTTTTTACATGAACAAATAGACACACTATAACTCTAAACTCAATTGTGTATTTCAGATGCATCACATCTAGGGATGCACCGATACTGGTTTCGGTCAGGAGCCACGACTGCCCGTTGATTTCCTGTTGGGGAGAGACCCACAGCTAAGAGAGGGTAGTGTGCATGACTGGGTCTTGGAGCATCAAACGAGGCTCCAGGTGGCCTTTGCAGGTGCACGTGAATGGTTGCAGGTCATTGCTGAAAGGCGCAAGGCCCATCATGATCAGCATATCCGAGATGAACCACTGGTGCAGGGTCAGCTGGTGTACCTCCGTGATTATGGGGTAAGGGGCCGCCATAAAATCCAGGACCTGTGGAGCCCAGTGGTTTATCAAGTGACGAGGGCACCCAAGGAGGGTGGTGTAGTGTACACTATTGCGCCTGTAGATGACCTGACCAAGGTAAGGAATGTGCATCGTTCACTATTAAAGAGTCGAGTCTGTAAGGACACTGTTGCTGCTAATCATGGCAGTCCTTCACATGACCCAGTGGTGGACACATCCTCCGTGGTTGAGGAGGAGGATGATGTAGATTTGCTAGCTTTGGTGCAAGAGCGGGACCAAGTCGATGTTGAACCAGAACTTGGTGGGCTGGCATCTGAGATGGAACTTGGTCCATGGGAGTGGGTGAGTGTTACAGGACCAGTTCCTGCTATTGGGCCAGGACGACAGGTTCCAGCTAGGGATACAGACAGTTTGCAGGAGTCGCAGCCTGAAGGCCTGTGTAGGCCCGATGAGGGTGCTTTACGCAGGACAAGACGTGTAAACGCGGGCCAGCATCCAAATCTATACCATCTTCCCCGTGCAGTGGGAGAGACTGGTGGGGCCTCTCTGCAGCAAATACATGGTATGGTGGCAGGCATTTTTAGGCCTTGGGATTAGGTTAAGATGATCTAGTAGTAGGATCGTCGGGGCGACAATCCGTGAGTGGGGGGGTAGATTGTAGTGGGATGGACAGTGAGTGTGTTGGTTCTTTAAATATGCCACGAATGCATGAGTTGTCCAATCATATACTTTCACGGGTATATAAAAGGGGACTTTTAAGGCACCGTTGTGTGTTGGAGCACCGATTGTGTGTCACTGCCCGAGGCCCGCCCATTCTAGTTTTGGCTCTTCCCGTCTCACATGTATGTGTCTGTTAACTAGTGAGAATCGAGAGGTGTGCTTGAAGTAACCAGTTTTATTCGAATTGTAGTTTTCCGACGGGCAAACGTCATAGTGGTTAGTTGGCGGCTGCCTTTCTCATCCAACATGCTCCGGCTGTAATCCCGTGCCTTTTCGCCGGGTTGATGTCTGTTTGCGTGTGCGACCGGACTCGTGACCATAGCGACAACATGAAGGTATTTGCAACTACCGCTATTGAGGTATAGTATTTTAGGTGGTAACTAATTTCACGGTTAATTCTTTTCAGGAGGAATAGTTCGATTTAGGATCCATTGCATTCAGTGCAGCCTGCGGAGCAACATTCTTTGATGCTGCTGCTTTGTTGACATTAGTCCCTGTAACTTAAAACTGCTCTTTGGCGTGTGTTTGCGCTGTGTATCGGCCTCCTCCGTTAGACCAGTTTTTCTATGTGCATTTGTTTTGTTTATTGCTGATTTATTTACTCTTGCTTTGTGTTTGTATTTGTTCTTTAGTCCATATTTGCTTTTGTGTTTCTTGTATTTTTGTTTCTTATGGTTTAATCTTGTTTTAGTGTGATTTTGCTTTATCTATATTTCTTTTTGCTCCACTTGACCTGGGTTTGTTTGTATTTGTTTACCTTATTGGTATGTTTATATGAAATTGTAAGGAACATCCACCTCGATTTGATGAGACATTTAACCTCAGAGGAGGTGTTTTGATTTTCTTTTGGATTTTGTATTTAAGTGTAAGCATTGTACAATTGTTAGCATTATTTCTTTTGTTTGAGATTATTTGGTTAATTTTGTCTTCTATTGCAGGAACCGAGGCTTCCAGGCAGGCCGGTAGTAGGCCCTCGTGTGTGGTGGTGAGACTCTGTCACGGAGTGCAGTGTTCACGATTAATCTTAGTGTGTGTGTGTGTGTGTGTGTGCTAGTTCCACGGTTTCAGAACAGATTGCAGAGGTGGACCTGACTGCATTGCCAGAATTAGAACAGGGCAAGGTAAGGGCCTTGCTTAGGAAGTATCAGACCGTGTTCTCTGAACATGATTGTGATTTGGGATGTACAAGTCTCATCTCTCATGATATCCCACTGTTAGATGATGTGCCAGTGCGGCAGCGACATCGCCGTGTACCTCCCTCTGAGTATGAGGTTGTTAGGGCCCACATTAATCAGCTGCTGGAGTCTCAGATAATCAGGGAAAGTTGTAGCCCGTACGCCTCTCCAATCGTGTTGGTAAAAAATAAGGATGGTGGTCTACGCTTGTGCGTTGACTACCGACAGTTAAATGCCAAGACTAGACGGGATGCTTTTCCCTTGCTTCGGATTGAGGAGTCGCTGGATGCATTGACAGGGGCCACACAGTTGAACTCTGAGTTCTTGTCATATTTTATTACCAATTTTCTAAACTATAGTGAATAAACTGTGATAATGTGAGAAATGTTGAAGGTGTCAATCAATTTTGGTTTGACTGTATCTATTTGATAAATGAAGTTAACCAACTAACATTATACATACTCTTTTGGTTTCTGTACCCAATATTTTAAAAATTTACAAATGCAATAAAAAAATATTGGTATCAGTACTCGGTATCGGCAAGTAGCAAAAATAAAAGTATCGGTATCGGGCGAGTACTGGAAAAAGTGGTATCGGTGCATCCCTAATCACATCCCACAACCTCATCATCTGCAGAGAGCAACTGCCACTCAATCACACCAAAATTATGGACTTAAAAGGTATCATAGAGGATTGTGAAGATATTTCAGTGGAACTTGGTGTTCATCACATCTATTTTTTTGTTTTTATTTTGTGTTTCTTCTTTATGTTCAATCTCAAATGTCATTTATTAATGTATTCAGCTAATAACTGTTGTTAAGAGCACTGACATTTTTGTCAGTCAATAAAAAAGTACCTGATTCACACAACATGTGGTTGCTGTTGTTGTTCTAACTTAAAACACTAATAGACGCTACTCTCATGTCTCATTACTGATTTTCTGGAGCTCAGCCATCCAGCTACACAGACTGTCAACAGGTAAATTATTTATTTATTAAAATGTCTATAATTTTTACATTTCAAATTGTAACAGGTTTCCTACCAGTCATTTCTTTTTCTCTTTTTAGTTTAAGAGAACATGTAAGTGCAAGCAGCTCCATTCAGTAAAGGATACTTCTCTCCTCTTCACCACCAAGTAAAAAATATATTTTATTTATTTTGTTACTTGGGTTTATGCATAAAAAAAGTGAATGGAATAGATGTAACTGGGTATATCACTTTTTCCTCACATACTAAGTGCTCACATACTACTTTTGGCCTTCATAAATAATTGTTTTTACATAAACAAATAGAAGTAGACACATTGTAAATATAAACTCAATTGTGCATTTGAAATGCGGTCACATCCAACAACATCGACATCTGCAGAGAGATACTACCATTCTATCGCACCAAATACACATAATGATGGACTTCAAGGCATCATAGAGTACTGTGAAAATACAGTATTTCACTGGAACTTAGTCTTCATTACATTATTTCCTGTTTCCATTTTGTTTTACTTTAAGTATTTATGTTCAATGTCAATTGTCATTTATTAATGTAATCTGCTAATAGCTGTTGTTAGAGTACTGTCGTTTGCAATTTGACACATCTTAAAAATAAATAAATGAATAAAAGTACCTAATTGAAACTACATGCTGTTGTTGTTGTTTTTATCTAAAACCCTAATAGAGGTTACAATATATTTTAAGACCAGGCAGATAGAGGGGTAAAAAAACGATATGAATAAACAATATATACTAATAATATTAATAATACTAATATTAATAATATAAATATACTAATATTAATGAAAATGAACTATTATTGAAAAGGTTATTTGTACTGTCCTCATGATGCTTTGCTCTGCAAGGCTAGACAGAGCTAATATGAGAGATGAAACTCCAATAATGCCTCAAGGTGTAACATTTCTTGGGTTTAATTGAAATTCCCTTTTCCCTTTTTATATTGTAAAACTGAAAATACAGAACACACAAAATACACATATCAATATACATGCACACTAATATAAAGCAAAACAAACTACTGGCAGGTATATTACACATTTCTGAAAGCAACAATGACACTTTCTTAAAGGAGACCTATTATGCCCCTTTTTACAATATGTAATATAAGTCTCAGGTGTCCCCAGAATGTGTCTGTGAAGTTTCAGCTCAAAATAATGAAAATGCTTATTTTGAGAGGAAGAAAAAAAAGCTGTTTTCGTGCATGTATCTTTAAATGCAAATAAGCTGTTGCTCCCCGCCCCTTTTTCTAGAATAGGGCTGTGCCTTTACAGCTTGTACCTCAGATACTCTGATTAAAAAAAACAAAAAACATCTGTTTGGTTCTGATCATCATGTCTATCGTGCTGAATTCATGCGTTCTAAAGCCATAACAAAGTTACAAAGTTACCATTATAGCACTTAAACACGGAAAAAGGCAGATTTTCATATGTCACCTTTAATATTAATTTACATGTTATATTGCATAAAACTGTCCTTAATATGAAAATAATAACTTTCAGTCACTTACAGATAAACAGTGCCCCAGGAACAGCATAAAGATAAAACTTGGATGCACCATCTATCAAGCCATGTGCTCTGGCTACTCCTTGCTTTTGAATAAACAAAATGGCTAAACAGAAACTAGATGGCAGTGTAACCCAAATAATAATTTCAAAATAAAATTCCTGATGAAGTCATAAAGAAGGCAGCACATTATTTGTAACACCATTAAGGTCCTATATAGCATTATATAGCAACCCTATAAAAAGGGTTCTATTTAGCACCAAAAAGGGTTGTGCTATTGTTATACGCTGAAGAACCCTTTTCTGGTACTGTTTAGAACAATTTTTCTTAAAGAGTGTATGTGTGTGTATATATTAGGGCTGTTCATCGATAATTTTTTTTTATCTGATTAATCACATCCTTTTTCTGTGATTAATCGCACACTTCATGAAATTAAGCATACACCATGTATCTTGTTTCAAATGTTTATTTTTGTCATCATTTGGTATATCCAGCAAAGTAAACCAAAAGACTGAAGGGTGATTCTCAAAAATCTGTATTTTCTGCAAGCTTTTTTCAAGATAAATTTAGACGTCTTTCCAAAAAAGGACACTTAAACTCCAAAAGGACACCAAAGAACCAAATGATATAAGGAGCCCATAAAAGCACATATGAAAGAAGAAAAAAAATCTGAATTTTATAGTATGTGTACAGTGCAACAGCAAAGAGCTTTTTTACATTTTAGAGAAGCCAAGTTGCCAGGACCACAGGACCACATGGAGATGCAAAAAAAAAACTAAACCAACCGCCTGCTGACTGCATATATCTACTACAGCACACGGATCCATTCCGTATAACTAAACACAGCAACATAAACATGACAAATCAAAACATTATCGTGAATGTGTGTGGAAACAATGTGAATGTACGGAAAAGTCTGTGTGCATAAAGAGCACTCATACACGCATTATTATAACAGACTCACGCGTGCTTACTGTACGACTCCTGTACACCACCGCAATCGTCTTTACCTTGATTGCAGTCTTCATCCATCAAAACTTTACTAGCGAGACTGGTTATCAACTCGAGAAACCGTAGTTTGCGTCTCATCTGGCCATACAGCGGCGGGATGTGTTGACAATCCTATCAGTCTGTACTTCACACAGTGCGTGTGACGTGACGTGTGATCGCTCGCGCTCTTCAGAGACATGACAGAACTCGTGTTTTAAAGCGAAACACACTGAAATGAATAATTCACTTAAAACGCAATGCGAGTCTCTGTTCTCTCTGCAATCTCTGATATAATCAGCCTGGTTCCCTTTCGATACTTCACTCGTACTGCGTCTGGAGCCTATGGCGACGAAGCCCGCCAAAGCCCGCCAGAATGGGCGGGGCATCTGGCTATATAAGCGGGCGCTTGCCAGAGGATTCTCAGATTTCTTCTCCTTCAGCGACGACTCTACATCTCAAGCTGATCCGAAGACGCTTGCCATTGACACGCTTTCGCAGCTGGGATCTGGACCTCTCAGCTCGGCTGACCTGCTTCTCCGCTTCTCCAGCGACGCAGCAGTTCCGGTCCGGTTCCCCTGCTGCCATCCGGCGACTTCAAAGAGCTTCTAAAAGAACAGCGGCATTGTTGCAAATGCCGCGCCGTTATTGCGGCTTGTGCAGGTCTCCCCTGCACGCCGATGACAGCTACACGGAGTGCGTTTCCTGCTTGGGGAAACCCCATGCAGAAGCTGCGCTCACGGGAGCTAATTGCTCTCATTGCGAGAGTTTTAGTCTCGCCTTTCTCTGCTCACGGATCGCTTTCTCTTCAGAGAGCGACTCCGCCCCCCGCGCCCTCCCGTTTTCTTCCTCCCAGGGACCTGTGAGGAAAAAACAGCGGGGCAAAGGGGTCGAGCGATCGGCCACGAGCGAGCTCACACCGGCCCAGATCCCGCGTGCCTCGCTCTCGCCACAGGAAGAGGATGGGGTCAGATCTCGCCACGGCCGGACCGCCCCTCAAGCAGACTCTCTTACACCTATTGACACCCCGTTCAGCTCCGGGTACATAGGGAAATGTGTTTTGTGCAAACAACGGGCCCGTTCATGCGCCCAAACATCCGACCGCTTTGATAGCGGGAAAAATAATAAAACACAAACATTTTCAAAAAGAGAGCAAACTTCCTCTCCCATCACTCGTATGTGTTCTGCCCCCGTGCGGCCAGTCACCCGAGTTAATTCAACCCCTCGTCACGCGGGTCGAGGCCTGGCAGGCCATCCCCGGGGTGTCGGAATGGGTTATGGGGATAATAAAGCGAGGATATTCACTCCAATTCGCTCGAAGACCCCCGCGCTTCAGCGGCGTGGTCC
>NW_015547769.1:304616-305034 GCF_001515605.1 Sinocyclocheilus anshuiensis | reverse complement strand
CTCCAGCCCAGAGCGAGTCAGGCTTCTACAGCCGTTACTTCCTCGTCCCCAAAAGAGATGGTGGCCTCTGGCCCATCCTCGATCTCAGACACCTGAATCGCGCCCTCATAAGGAGGTCGTTCAGGACGATTACACTGAAACAGATCTTCGCGCAAATTCGCTCGAGAGACTGTTTTTTTTCCCTGGACCTGAAGGATGCATACTTTCACATCCAGATAGCCCCTCGTCACAGGCCATTCTTGAGATTCGCCTTCGAGGGTGTGGCTTATCAATATACGGTCCTTCCCTTCGGGCTGTCCCTAGCCCCCTGCACCTTTACGAAGTGCATGAGGTAATTGATCTGTCTCTTTCCCCTCTGAGACAGATGGGAGTCCGTATTGTCAATTACCTCGACGACTGGCTTGTCCTGGCCCCGTCG
>NW_015547769.1:304132-304602 GCF_001515605.1 Sinocyclocheilus anshuiensis | reverse complement strand
GGAGGCAGAACTAATATCTCACAGAGCCCTCCTCCTCAGCCACCTGGAGTGCCTGGGACTCAGGGTCAATTTTGCCAAAAGCTCATTGCTTCCCAGCCAACGAATCTCGTTCCTGGGAACAATCTTCGACTCAGTTCAAATGAAAGCTGTAGTCACGCCAGAATGAGCTCTGGCTATACGGAGGCTGGCGACCTCCTTCAAGATCGGTACCGCTCGCCCTCTCAAAGGGTTTCAAAGGAGGCTAGGCCTCATGGCAGCAGCATCTCCAGTGCTACAGTTGGGTCTGCTGCGTATGCGCCCCCTTCAGCGCTGGTTGAAACCACGGGTTCCATTCCATGCGTGGCGTCACGGACGCCTGCATATCAGGGTGAGTCAGGCCTGTGTATCAGCCCTGACCCCCTGGAAGAACTCCCGTTGGATGGAACAGGGCGTGGCCATGGGGATGGTTCACAGAAGGACAGTTGTCACGA
>NW_015547769.1:302977-303370 GCF_001515605.1 Sinocyclocheilus anshuiensis | reverse complement strand
CAGATGGGAGTCCGTATTGTCAATTACCTCGACGACTGGCTCGTCCTGGCCCAGTCGGAGGCAGAACTGATATCTCACAGAGCCCTCTTCCTCAGCCACCTGAAGTGCCTGGGACTCAGGGTCAATTTTGCCAAACTTCCCAGCCTTCCCAGCCAACAAATCTCGTTCCTGGGAACAATCTTCGACTCAGCTCAAATGAAAGCTGCAGAACGAGCTCAGTTCAAATGAAAGCTGTAGTCACGCCAGAACGAGCTCGGAGGCTGGCGAGGCTGGCGACCTCCTTCAAGATCGGTACCGCTCGCCCTCTCAAAGCGTTTCAAAGGATGATGGCAGCAGTGGCAGCAGCATCTCCAGTGCTACAGTTGGGTCTGCTGCGTATGCGCCCCCTTCAGC
>NW_015547769.1:302866-302944 GCF_001515605.1 Sinocyclocheilus anshuiensis | reverse complement strand
CCTGGAAGCTGGAAGAACTCCCGTTGGATGGAACAGGGCGTGGCCATGGGGATGGTTCACAGAAGGACACGACAGACG
>NW_015547769.1:287552-302810 GCF_001515605.1 Sinocyclocheilus anshuiensis | reverse complement strand
TAGCAGTATGTCGAGCCTGTCAGTTCTTCCTGCCAGTCCTGAAAGGGCACCATGTGCTAATCCGATTGGACAACATGTCGGTTGTGTCCTACATAAATCGCCAGGGAGGCCTCTCTTCAAAGCGCCTCTTCATGCTAGTGGAGCGCTTCTTAGAGTGGGCTCAACCCAACCTACGCTCGCTAAAGGCAGCGCATATACTGGACAAATTGAACCGAGGAGCGGACATGTTATCAAGGAGCAATGTTCCCTCAGGAGAGTGGACGCTCCATCCGCAAACGGTTCAGAAAATCTGGAAGATCTTTGGCAAGGCCGAGGTAGACCTCTTCGCCTCAGAAGACAACTCTCACTGCCAAATTTATTTCTCAAAGACCAGGGCCGCGTTGGCTCACGATTGGCCCAACCTCCTTCTTTATGCTTTCCCCCCGATCGCTCTGATCCCACAGGTAATCAGGCGAGTGAGGGAACAAAAACACAGGGTTCTCCTGGTAGCCCCCCTGTGGATGAACCAGCTGTGGCTATCAGAGCTGACTCAGCTACTGATAGCGGCCCCTTGACCTGTTCCACTGAGACGGGATCTCCTCTCTCAAGCGAACGGGACATTATGGCATCCTCGGCCTGACCTATGGGCCCTGCACCTCTGGTTCCATCCACGGGTTCCATCCCATGCATGGCATCACGGACGCCTGCAGATCAGGGTGAGTCAGGCCTGTGTAACAGCCCTGGCCCCCTGGAAGAACTCCCGCTGGATGGAACAGGGCGTGGCCATGAGAATGGTTCACAGAAGGACAGTTATCACAACAGATGCCTCCAACTCAGTATATAGCCAGATGCCCCGCCCATTCTGGCGGGCTTCGTCGCCATAGGCTCGTGCAGCTCTGCTGCCGCGCCATTGGTTCGTTTTTAAAGCCCTGCACGAACCAATGGCCGTGCAGTTTCACTGTGCGAATGAAATAGGCTTCAGTTCAGGAGAAAAAAGGCTTTTTTCCCATATGCGTCTAGCAAGACGCAGTACTCGTTCCCGTATCTCAGGGAACCGAGGTTACGTTAGTAACCGAGTACGTTTCCTTTATATTAGCGCTGTTTTGGACGGATTGTTTGAATGCATTCACTTACTGGATCATTGGACTGAAAACTTTCCCGGAGTTTAGCAGCTTCTAATAGCAAGTAGAGAAGCAAAATTGGGTTAAAGGGTTAGAATAGAAATTGTGCTTCAGTAATTTTGTGTTAATTGCGTTAAATTATTTTAACGCGTTAAGGATTGTAAAATTAATCACATGCGTTAACGATGACAGCCCTAGTGTAGCCTATATATATATATATACACACACACACAAGACCAAGAACTTATTCAAAGATTTTGTTTTAGCAGGGCTGAATTGTTGAAATGAACTGATGAATTATTGTGTGATTGTTTCACAATCTGTGTAATTTCATTTTCTTTTTTTGGCTCAGCAGTCATTTTTTATCTATTTGTTGGAGCCAGTAAATTTAAGTTTGTAACCACAGCATCATGAATGGTGTCTCAACTATCACTGCGGTAGAATGTGTCAGCGTTGACACTGGGTGTAGCTGCACCTAGTAGTAGTTTCAGAAAATTTAAACATTTATCACACCAAACTTTTTTAAGTCCAGCTGGGGCAACCGGAGTTCAGTCGACTCCAACCTTTGGAAATGACTCTTCTCAAGAGTCCCAGCCCCGCTACATATTTCCATGCAGGAACACAGAATATTTGCTTCCCAGTGCTAGATCCGCTAGAGCCGTTTATTCTGACATATGCAGCTTGTGTACATGATAGCTGGGTTTGGGGGACTGAACTACAGCAACTGATACAGGAAATCAGCAGCCTAATAAATAGGGACTGACAAAGACTGGCATAAGTATTTTGTATTTTGAAATTTTGTAAACTTAAAAGTAATTAAATACAAATTACTTTAGATTAAAAAAAGGCTTTAAAATACAAAATACGAAATAGTATTTTGTATTTCAAATACGTATTTTAAATAAATGTATCTGAAATACTGCCCATACCTGCCTGTGAGATAAGATTCAAACCAGTTGAGTGGAGTTCCTGTGATGCCCAGTGATGAGAGGGCGGACAGAAAGATCTGATGATTTACGTTGTCAAAGGCAGCAGATAGATCCAGCAGAATGAGAAATAATGATTTGGGATCAGCTTTCGCAATCTGCAGAGCTTCAGTGACCAACTGTAATGCAGGGTTGGAGACCCTTGGTCTACAGACATTCACACTAAATTCTTGCTGGACAAATGTTGGTGTGATGTCTAATATATATTCTGTCAAGAATCCCCAAATCAGTTACTTCATCCAAATACTTTTTATTTAACATAAATAATTATAAATATTTCCATTTTGGCCTAATATTTTCCCTTACATCAGAGACTGATTGTTTATATGTAAATTAATTTTGGGTTACAGTGTAACTATGCATTTAAGTACTGAGTAATATTAATTAACTACATGTACTTATTATAAGGTTAGGGTTTGGCTTACGGTTACTTGCATGTAATTATGCATAATTAATTGTTATTATAATAGTAAGTAAATGCAACATGTGTAACAAGGACACTTTAAAACAAAGTGTTACCAAATTCTGTTTATAAAAACACCTAATTCATAAAATTAGAGATTTAATAAATAGTCATGGCATTAATTTAAGTGTTTTGACAATGAACGTAGAACAATGTTTAGTTTGATGTGAAAACCAAAATACAATTATGATTTGTGTTGTTACTAGACACTAGTTAACTTCTGAAGCACATTGAAGGTGGGAAATCATTACAGGCTTCTCAGAAATAAGGTCAAGGAGAATGGAAGTCTCATTAAAAAATTCATCAAAGGGAAAAGTGATTGCCCATGCTGTCCTATAGAACAAGCTTACAGTCCAAAAACTTTCCAACATAAACTGGTGAAACCTGATACAACATCAACTTCTGGGAAACAATATTAAATATTAATATTGAGACAAATATTTAATATTAAATTCAATATTAAAAACAATATTACAGTAATGTTAATGTTTTAAAAGAACTATGTAAGTACATCTCAAGCGGTTCACACATTAAATTTCATCTACTTATTTTCAAGGTAATCTACCTAAAGATTAACACATGTAAGAGATGCATTGGAGATCAATATCAATCACAGCTTAACTGGCTAGTGATTACTGCAGACAGCTGGTGGTGTACTGGAAAGATGCCATCTGTACACGCTTCTGTAAGCGTTCCACATCCAAGTCTCTGAAATAATTATTTTCGTCATTCTGAATGATGACCTTCTGCAGCTCGCCAATCTCTTTCTCAGTCTTATTTCTTAACTCTCTTTTCATTTTCTGCAGAGCCTGTTAGAAATGCATACTTTTAGAACAAATTATTTAGGAGGGGAAAAAATTACAGATTTATGTATACATACATATAACAAATATATCAGTTATAGATGCGCTATATTATATATTGGATCTCTCTCACACACACACACACACACACATATATATATATATATATATATATACATACATATATATTTATATTACGCAAAGGGGTATTCATGGTACATGGAGTCAGCACACACTCACCTTTTCCTGTGCTTTCTTACGAATTTGTATGTCCTGCCTTTCATGGGCTAAGGTTTCGGCCAATAAAGAAAACTGCAACAGGACAAAAAGTACTTGATACATTGTATGAACTACAATACAGGGCCAACATAATTTGAATCAAAGCACTAAATAAGTGAAAATGACAATATAGCCCTAAGCAGTAATCATCGGGGTCCAAGGATCAATGACCCATGTGGATAACTAGCGATCCAATTGAATGTTGAATCCAGTTGTATCTTATGATGTGGTTTTTACAACAAAGTTTATCTTGAATCTTCACTGATAGGGTTTGATAAAACAGCAACACACAGGTGTCAAAAAAAGCAATGAACTTCCAAAAGAAATCACTCCCTTTAAAAAAAACAGCCAGGTTGCATTCATTTGATCAGAAACAGTAAAAAAACAACAACAACAAAACAAAACAACAACAACCCTTTCGTCTGTTGTAAGATATGTGATTATAATATATGTGGTGTATATGTGGTCATAGGATGTCATAGGAAAATTTCAAATGAATGTGAAAATATAATTTGCAGTTCAAATCTATATCTAAAGCATTATTCTTAAGGTTCTTTTTATTTTAAATCATTCATTATTTATATTATATGTGTGGCCTTCTAACCTCTTAAACTGTTTTTCTGTCAGGACCACTATCGTCAAAGATGATTGACAATTAGCATACAGTTTGGATTGGCGGTATGGTTCTGTTCTGGGCAAGAACTCCCTGCGCATCCATGCAGCCTAGCATGGATGAGAGCAGGGAGAGCAGCGATAACATGATGTTTATGCATAGACTCTAATTTTGCAGAAATGAAACTAAAACCAAGAAAACACTTTTAATTAATACACTATGTAATATTTTTGGACAAATTATAATATAGTATAATACTGCAGTGCAGAAATACTAAAGAGGCAGTTCCAGTCATTTTGATCACTGTTCTAAATTAGTGTGCAACTTTTAAACATTTGTAACCTGTTACAGTTGCATACAGAGTGAGGCAGCTATTCTAAACACTTCGTATTTACCTTTCTTTGCTAAATGGATGATTTTTGCGTGTCACTTAACTTATTTGGTGATTATGACAATTGTGATAAATGGGCCGATGCACAAGATACACTGGACGAACTGGAAATTATAATGTTAAATGAGAAATGTAACGAAAAACGGCACAAGGAATTTACACCAGCAGAGCCTGGAGGGCCATTGTACTGAAGAGTTTAGCTTCAACCCCAATTAAGCACACCTTAACCGGCTAATCAAGATCTAACTAAACCAGGGGTGCTCAAACTCAATCCTGGAGGGCTGTTGTCCTGCAGAGTTTAGCTCCAACCCCAATTAGACACACCTGAACCACCTAATCAAGCTCTTGCTAGGCATGCTAGAAACTTCCAGGTAGGTGTGTTGAGGCAAGTTGGAGCTAAACTCTGCAGGTTCTTCTGCACACCCATAAGGCTTGTTAGAGAAGTTTGGTTTGACATACAGCTGTGTGAAACCGCAACCTATCAAAAAAAATCTTTCATTCTCCAGCAAAGGTGAAAATGGGATGAAGTACCTGACCCTGACACATAACCAAGAAAAAAAAAATCTCACTGTAATGGATAGCGAAAATTCAGAGGATTTATGTTTGCCAGCCCTGGCAACCAACTTTGTCCCATTAACAGCTTTAAAAAACACCTGTCAAAGTGACCAGTCAATGCCGGAGGTATCATCAGGTGCATACCTCCATGCAAGCCACTAACATATGGTTCACCCGGGAGCCAATGGGGGTCAACTACCTTGGCAATATGCAACATTCTAAGAGGTATTTTTAGCCTATTGTTACAAACTGCCAGGCTCAAAGCAGCGTAACATAAATGGGGAAGCCACATGCAAATTAAGTTAACACAAAATATATATTTATTAAAATAATCCATACTTATAATAATCCAGCAAACACAAAAGGGAAGAGGAAAAGAAAAAAACAAAACAAAACAATATTATTAAAGGACTGGTGCTGGAGAGGTGTCAAGCTCAAGAGTGGCACCCCATGCTGGAAAACAGAGATCTTTTATCAGTCAACTCATCACCGTTAACCCACTGCACCTGCCGTTTGACTCCACCCAGCAAACACACAAAAGAAAAAAAAAGAACACAAACAAATCGGACTAGTTTCGTGGGCTAGTTTACAGGCTAGCAGAAGTCGATGACGGAACCCGTTAACATAATCCAGCAAATTCATGGGTTTCGCTCCAAGCTATAAAACAGTCCATAGGCTTCTGTAACAAGTTTGTACGCTTTGAGCACTGCTTCTTTTACAATGTCAGACACCTTTTGCTGAGATTTTGATATGGTAATATAAGCCTCCTGCGCCTTGCCCACCAAAACACTCTGCAAAATTAAGGTGCGCTCCACATCAACCCACACTCTATCCTCAGCAAAGTTTTCAAATAATGAAAAAACACATCTGGGTCTTTTTCATTAAATTTAGGTAAAAAATTGACCATATTCTAAATATTGGAGAATTGACAATTCAAATCCAGCTGATAATTTGGTAAACTCTCAGAACCAACAGTACCTGGCATTTTATCCTCAGCAATCAAAGACGTTCTGTTTCGTACGCTAGTTTTAACTCCTCTAATTTGTGTTGAGCCTTAAATTTTTCAAACTCTCACTCACAATCTCGTTCTTTACTTCTTTTCTTTTCCCATTCCAGTTGACAATCTAATTCATGTTCCTTACTTTACATTTCTGACAGTTCTTTTTGCTGCTCAAACGTCAAAGTAAAGTTCCTGTAGCGTTTGGATCAATCAGACACACAATTATTCATTATATTTAATGAATAATCCAGCAAACCCCCTCACCCAAAAAAAAAGCAAACTGTGTGAGAGTTCTGTGGACAACCCCCAAAGTGCAACTAACACCCCAAAAAGGCAGAAGAATTGGCAAGCAATGACAAATCATCTGATAACACTGATTTTATTGCTCAAAGGAACGCGGGCAGAGCAACTCTCACTCAATTCTCCATAGGAAAGACACATAATTCCCATAAAACTCTTCCCTATTCATTCATAGAAAACCTTCTATGAATGAACATGCCTATTTCCAGGACATTGTGTGTATGATTATTACTTTCTTGTATATTGTCTTTTGTATTGTATACTGTTTTATGTATGCTTAGGAAAGAACCACTAGTTAATGTAACCTCACCTTTACCATGTTTGGTATTTATGAATTTGTATTTTGATGATCTAAATAACAGTGCATATTATATGTTGATACCTATGCAACATCTTAGTGTTCTAAGAATCTTTAATAGTTTTTGCATCAGCACCCAATCCAGTTACAGATGCAAAATACCATGTTCGAAGACAAAACTATTTCACCAGTGCACCCTAATTCTAGAAATAAACAAGTTCTAAGCATTTATTTAGGGATTACACTTAAAGATTTTTTATCCTGCAGGTCTATGGAATTACTTTTGTGCCAATAAAAATGAATGTAATTTTTCAAGAAACTTATGAAAATATGAATTGAAACTGAATAAAATGTATTTGAAACTAAAGAAAAGATCAATCGCAGGAAAAATCTTTGACTTTGTTTTTAATACACTGCATGTTTTGCTGTTTTCTCCTCTTTCTTTCGCTGATCTGTACTTACAAATGCTTACAAATACCAGAGTTTTCGTTTACGCTTCTGAAGTTTTCATTTATGCTTGTGAAGTTTTCGTCCGCCATTCTGGCACAAATCTCTCATGGGGGCAGGGCTAGCAGTAGTGTGTTCTCATTGGCTACTGAGTTTTTGATTGACAGTTTTTTTTACCTGGAAGTGAAGGCGCCAGTGTTGCACCTGTGTGGATGTGAGCATCTGTTAGCGGCTTCCTATTTCATTTTAGTGATATAAAATGACAACAAAGATTTTTTATTATTATTTTATCTGTATTTATCTGCCGCTACACTACATTGTTGAGATGATATCTTAGGAATAGCACAGACAAATTATATCATCATCATTATCATCAATCATAGTCGTTATCAGGATACTTGCGGTAAGTTGTCTTGATTTAGCCCAATCATTACAGGACTTCATTATCTACATACAGTTACTGTCTTCAATTAGATCATATTTGCTTCGATTAGTTCATATTAAGGGAATAGTTCACCCAAAAATAAAAATTCTCTTATCTTTTACTCACCCTCATGCTGTCCCAGATGCATATTACTTTCTTTCTACAGGTAAACACAAATTAAGATTTTTTTAGAAAATAATCCATCTCTGTGAGTCCTAAAGATGCTTTAAAAACCACACACAGCGACCGTGACAGTAATCCATCTGACCCCAGTAGTTGAATCAGTGTCTTTTGAAGTGAAACAATAGATAAGAAAAACACTAATCATTTAAACTGTTTTGACTATTAACAATCGCTTCCGATCAACTGTCATACATGCATGGGCTAGAATCCACTTGTGTTATGTGGACTCACAGAAAAGGATTATTTTCTGTGGATTCACAGAAAAGGATTTATTAGAATTTTCATTTTTTGTGTGGACTATCTCTGTAAAGACTGATATTGCACTCCATTACATAACATACTCATTCACTGTTCAAAGGATCATTGCAGTGTTTAAAACAAATATGAATTTTAAACATATTCTGTATATTATGTACTTGTGCATTTTGTATAGTAATGTAAATTACATTTACATTTACTTTTAGTCATTTAGCAGATGATTTTATCCAAAGCGACTTACAAATGAGGACAATGGAAATCAATCAAAATCAACAAGAGAGCAATTACGAGAATACTGTGCATTACATGCATACTATGCAGTTAGTGTTTTGTGGATTCTGGTCTTTCCTGTCACAACATAATTGCATCCACAACTTTCACTTTGATACTTGTGTATTTGCTGTAGTGACAATAAAGAATTCAATTTTATTTGAATTAATTCATATTTTCAATTATGTTCATTCAACTGGTTTATAAAAGTCACACTTGAAAGAGTAGATGATTGCTAAAAAATGTATTTCCAATTGTAAATGTTAGATGATAATGTTAACTAAATAAGATAACTAAACAAAATGATCAGCATGATAAAAACAATTGGTAGCAAGAACATTCTTTGTGTGGAATATGTAATGAAATGACCTTTGAGGTCTGTACCGTCTGACAAACCCCAACTTTAATTTTCATATTGTTTGAATTCTTAAGAATTAAGTGATCATTAATTGTGATGGTGTCAGTGCATATGCAAGTGTTATGGCCAGGGTTGTCAACCTTGATTACCTGGTTTTAGTGAGACTTTCTTGACATCTGAATTTATCACACACATACAGATGTGGCCTTTAAGAACGCGTCTTTTATCACGCAGCAGCCTGCAATTCGCCACGCGTGATTACGGAGTTCCCTGCAGGCGCTTTTTCAGATTTTTTAAAAACATTGTTGTGCTTCACACAATATCCACCTGGTGGCGCAAGGAACAACATTCTGTAGTTAAACACCACGGCCAGCTCTGGGGTGCATTTCCCAAAAGCATTGTTAGCCAACTATGGTCGCAAGTTCCGTTGTTACCAACATAGTTCAATGATTCGGTGTTTCCCGAAACCATAGTTCAAACGAACATTCGCAAACAGTGTTGCAAACTTACGTGGTTGGAACTACAGCTCTCGACCTGTGGTTAGAAGCATAGTTTCTTTTTAGTAAGATATGTGGGCTTATATAAATTATGTTTTTGGGCACAATCAGCAAGCTAACATGCAGTACAATCTATATCTTCCATTCTATGTAAATATGAATGCATTTTAATCTATGTATTTTTGCACATCCTCAATAAGTGCCGTTTTTGAAGAGTGTGCATGTGCATAAATGCCTAAGGGAACCCCAGAGTATGACATAAGAGGGAACCCGCGATGAATCAAACATCAAATAAAGCAAAATGACGGAACAAAAAATATTAAATTAGTCATCAGGTCATCAGTTCAATATAGCTGCATTTTAGAGATCTCTAATCAGGAATTAGTTTTCTGATAGTTTAATAGCCTACATAAAATAGCCTATTTATATTAGAATATCACTTTAAAATATAATTCACACAAATATAAAAAGAACTTGGAAAACCCATTTACGGTTTAATTATTTGAAAACGCACACTTTATTGGGCTTTCCGCAGGCATTGGCGATATGTAGGCTACTAAGCTAGTCAAGTCAGCACGTTGATTTAATTAGTCTTACTAAAAGTTAATTAAAAAACATTTGAGTGATGCAAAAGTGGTCATTCATACATATTTGCATAAAGTGTTATATTTAGTTTTCGATCTGACTGTTTATTTCAATTCCATATTTCAAGCTGCGTAATATAAAAAAGTAGCTATATGAATGATGTTCTACTATTATGACCAAAAACAACTATTTAAGTTCTTATGCTATTATAAGAAAATAATCCAAGTGAATGCGCCGGCGCGCTCATCCAAGACTAATTTATTTGTCAGAATTAAAACCCTATTTTAGAACAATGCCAGTCAGGTATGCCAAAACTCTTATTTATAAAAGTCAATATTTCATACGAAATAAATAAACAATTACTTTCTAAAATGGTGGCTGTAATATTTTTTTAGGATTTTTGTAAGGGGCATGGTCGAAACATTGCTCTGAATAATTTGTACCTTTCTTTTGGTTGAAATGTTTTTTATTATTTCCATATTATTTTATTTTTTAAGTGTTTTGAATGTATTTCTCCTCTTTTTGCTTATTTTATAATCTTTAATGGTGCATTTTGATGATTTATTTGTTTATGTAAAGCACTTTGAGATGAAACATTTAAAGGCGCTAGAAAATAAAGATTATTATTATATTATTATTATGAAATTATTAAAATGGCCAGCTGTAGTTTTCTTATTAAAATCTCTGAAATATATAAATGTCAATTACAATAAAATCTGTACCATTCAGCGTGACCACAGCCTCACTGTGTTGTTATTTGTGAATGATGTTTTAAGTATCCATTATGTGGCGAATGGAAACATTTGGATTCGTGTCGAATGAGAGAGGGCTTCAGTTTTTAACTTTCAATTAATTAGTTTTGGCTTGAAATTTATATAGCCTGAATACTGTTAACTTTAGACAATTTGAGTAGTGAGGGAAAATATGGCCTATAGTTGTTATAGTGTTAAAAATGATTTCTAAATGCAAAATGCGACGTATGTGTGACTTACCTTTTTTTCCCCTCCCAAAATCGCAATTTTATAGTAGTGTATTTTTTAACATTGCAGCAAACATTTAATATACTGTAACTTGAAAAAAAAGTTTAATTTCCGCCAAAATGTTATAAATCAAGATAAACGTTAAAAAAAATCTAAGATAATATTTTTAGAAAAAAAAAAAAACAAGAATAAAGTTGTAGTAATACGAGAATAAAGTCAAAATATTTTGAGAATAAAGTCAAAATTACAATAATTAAGTTGTAGCAATTAGAAATTAAAGTTATAATATTTTGAGAGTATTGCGCATGCAAATGGCCCGGATTGGGAGCACCGGGAGAAATTCTGGTGGCCATCTAGTGGAGAAGACTAATGATAAGATTCACGTTAATCAGATCTTGTTTTAAATGTGTGCTGAAATAAATACTGGAAAAGATCGATTCGCGACTTAGGAGAATCGATATCGAATCGTCGTCATTTAAAAAAAAATGGCAACTGATTTGAATATATGTTGGATTATTAGCAGAAATCATAGCATGTGTCATATTCTTGCAGCAGGGA
The DNA here is from genome assembly GCF_001515605.1 of Sinocyclocheilus anshuiensis. NCBI lineage: Eukaryota > Metazoa > Chordata > Actinopteri > Cypriniformes > Cyprinidae > Sinocyclocheilus > Sinocyclocheilus anshuiensis. The sequence continues at coordinate 291,462 of NW_015547769.1, read as the reverse complement.
CAGTATGCTTGGAAATTTCAAGTCTTCGATTGCATTTATTATGTGTAGTGCGATTGCCCCCAATAATAGCAATAAAGCTTTGTGCTTTTCACAAAAAAAAGTGTAATTTAATGAAACGAATGTCTCATTGTAATCGAAAAGATGATCGACTCACATGCAGCTTTAACTGAGGCAAATATAGTGATCTGTCACGCCACATTAAAGAGCGTAAAAAACACTGTAAAAAATGGTATGAGCTATCTAATTAAAAATGATGGTAACAATATTCTTAATGCTTATTTTTTAAGGCTTGTTTTTTATGGAATCTACCTGAATAAATCATGTAAAATCTCCTAAATTATTTAATCTATGACAACAAATTTAATATGATACGTGAAATGTGCTCATTTATTTTAAGTTGATTCTCAAAATCTGTGATTTTGAGTAAGGCATGTTTATATTTGACTTTTGAGTTATTTTGTACAAATAAAAGACTGTAGCTCTGCCAGACAGCTCAAGTAGGAAAATACTTGATGAATACTGGAAAATAATGGGCTATAGGCTAATTGTAGCACATATTGTTTGCATTTCGCTACAAAACTGACAGAATTTGAAAGAATTTATAAAGTACCAAAAGTACAAATCAGTTGCCAGTTGCTCCAACTCCTTAACTTATGTTAGCCTGTATTGATGTCTTTTCTGAAGTAAATAACGTTATTTGACTATTCACAAGCTGTTTTATTCACTGTATAATAAATTATTGGAAATAACATTTCATGTCTTCAAATCCATATTGTTTTTTAGTTATAAAACTGACAGAATTTGAAAGCTAATAAACAAAAAAAACTCATATAAAAAACTCATATAAAAAGCCTTAAAACTTTTTTTTAATTACAAAAATAAATTGATTTCAAAACAATGTGCAGTGTGAGTAAATCTTTGATTGTTTTTTTTTTTTTGATGCATTTAAAAGTAAGATGCTTTTAAAAGTAGGCTGAATGCCCAGCGGACAAGCGATATGCATATTTATACTTGATAAAAAGTAATTTTTCATCATTCAGACTACTTTATTGTAAATAAATAAATAATATTAAAAATAAATTTTACATACTGATAAAAAATGTATAGCCTGAATGCACTGTAAGTCGCTTTGGATAAAAGCGTCTGCTAAATGCATACATTTAATTTAATTTAAATGTAGACTTTAGGCCTACTTGCAGGATTCAAAAATAAATGACAAGATGTATTTTTCAGCATTGCGAGATTTTTATTGGTATTATCCACTAACATATAGTAACCATGCTGCAGTGATGCGCAAGCTCCTCCTACACCAGTGGTCAGTTATTATTAAACATATATGTATCACACAAGAACTCCGCCTAAGCCGGTCCCAAGCCCGGTTAAAAAAAGGAGGAGGGTTGGGCGTAGGGCTAGCAACCCTACCCCGTAAAAACCACTATTGCTAAAGAAACAGCAAGCAAACCAAACAAAAATGATCAGCAAGATGATGGTTCATTCTACATTATGACGGAGTCGGAGGAAAGCCGAAAGGAAGTCCGGGTCCCGATAAAGAACCAGATTCTAACTGCTAGGAACCTGACTAAAATTGGAACATGGAATGTGCAAACATTGTATCAGGCTGGAAAACTGCCACAGCTCACTCGGGAATTCAACAATTATAAGTTGCAAATTTTGGGCATCAGTGAGATGAGATGGACTGGAAGTGGAAGAATGGTCAGCGATGGCAAGACCATACTGTACACTGGCCACGAGGAACGGCACGTGCACATGCATGTTGGCATGATGCTGAGCAAAGAGCAACATCAGCTCTTATTGGCTGGAAACCTGTGAATGACCGTATAATTGCCACTAGATTCCTCTCATGACATGCAAAAACCACCATTGTCCAAGTGTATGCACCAACGGAAGATGCTGAAGAAACCGAGAAGGATGCTTTTTACAATCAGATGCAGGATGTCATCAGTGAAGTGCCTCGTTACGATATCACTGTGCTTTGCGGTGACTTCAATGCACAAATCGGTGCCAACCGGCAGGGATTAGACCACGTGGTCGGTCCATATGGCACCAGTCGTCACACTACCAACAATGGTGAACGTTTGCTTCTCTTCTGCAACACGGATGGCCTACGTATTGGCAACATGTTCTTTGCCCACAAACAGATACATAAGAAGACATGGTGTGCACCAAATGGTTTGACCAACAATGAGATCGACTACATCTGCATTAGCAGATGTTGGAGATCAGTGCTACAGGACACGCGTGTCTATCACGGTGCTGATGTTGGGTCAGATCACCATCTTCTGAAAGCGGTGTTAAAGCTGCGACTGAAGAAACAATGAGCAATAAAGTCAAAACGACTGTTTAATGTGGAAAAGCTGAAGAATGATGCAGTCAAACACCGGTACCAGCAGTGTCTCGCAGATGAGTTCCAGAATTTTGAGAATGGTGGGGTGTAAGATCAATGGTCATCATTTAATAACATGGTGATATCCTGCACCGAAGAGGTAGTAGGCAGGCGAAGGGGAACACAACGTGAACGCTGGATCCAGGAACATACCTGGAAATTGATCGATGAATGTAAAATCACCAAACAAATGAGGGAACAAGCCAGGACTGATGAAGAAAGACAGGAAGAAGCAACGAGATATCAGATACTGGACAAAAGAGTTAAGAGCCACTACACTACTGTTAGTGCATGTAAGCATCCTAGATGCAGTTGATGTACTGTTGCGAGAAGAGCAAGCAGGATTCTGGCATGGCCGGTCCTGCACAGAGCAAATCTTCACCATGCGTAACATCATGGAACAGTGTGTTGAATTTCAACATCCTCTCGTGGTCAATTTCATTGACTTCGAGAAAGCATTCGACAGCGTTCACCGCGGTTCACTCTGGCAAATCTGTCTAGTATATGGCATTCCACAACGGTTTGTTAATATATTCAAAAACATCTATCATAACTCAAGGTGTTGTGTGCGAACCGACACAGGAACATCTGAGTTTTTCGACGTTGTGACAGGTGTTAGGCAGGGGTGCATTTTGTCACCCATGTTGTTCCTGCTTGCCATAGACCAGGGGTGTCCAACCCTGCTCCTGGAGAGCTACCGTCCTGCAGACTTTAGTTCCAACCCTGCTCCAGCACACCTGTCTGTAATTATCAAGCAACCCTGAACACCTTGAACCTTGAACCCTGAACACCTAACCCTAACCCTAACCCAAATTAAGAGATTCTGCGCAGGGCTAAAACTCATAGACTTTCCTCTACTGTGTCTGAGCGTCGCATCAAACTGGCAGGGCACATTCTGCGGCAACCAGAACAACGCCTTGCAAAAATTGCACTGACATGGATGTCATCCAATGGATGTCGAAGGCCAAAGAAGACCTGGTGAAGTACATTCAAAGAGGATTTAAAGCGAGCTGGCGTTAAATGGGAAGAGGTTGAAACCCATGCAGGCAATCGCTATCAGTGGAATTTGCTTGCTGCCCAATGTGCCCTGTAGCACAGACGGACCTAAGAGAAGAATGTATCACAAGACGAACACTCTAATCCATATTACGAATTAAACTATGTGACGTAAACATAAAAAAAACAAAATTGGATGTAAACTAACTCAAAAACTCTGAACGCCGGTCTATGCAATTACACTATTAGCTGAGGTACCTCACGTGACCTAAGCTAGTGGTTACGCTTTCTAAAGCATTAAAACCCCAGACCAGGGCCGGAGTGGGAGTCATTTTCAGCCAAAAAACAGACCGGCCCACCGGGAATTCTCCCGGTTCTCCTGATTAGCCAATCCGGGCCTGCCCCAGACCCTCTTATCTCCCATTAACAGACCATCTGTAGCAAGAATTGACTAAGATTGGTGGGAGCCAGGGCTTAAAAAGGAAAAAAAAAAAAAAAAAAAAAAAACGG
>NW_015547769.1:285784-287453 GCF_001515605.1 Sinocyclocheilus anshuiensis | reverse complement strand
AAAAAGAAAAAAAAAAAAAAAAAAAAAAATCGGTTCACTCTGAGCAGAATCAGTATTTTAACGTTTCTGTTCTTGCGTTCACTATTACCGTTCCGAAACCGGTTTCAGTAAAAGACATATAGGTTAATAACATAATTTTTAAAAAACTTTTTTTGTCTATAATAGTAATAATTATAATAATAATAATAAAAAAAATACAAAAAATAAAATTGGAGTCTTAGTCTAGTATTTTGCGTCTAGTCATGGCCAGTACAGCATAATTTTTTATAACAAGATTTTGACCAAATGTATTAAACGAACAGAAAAACTTTAAACGAAATTGAAGTATTTTTTCAAGATATTTACAATGTTTACTGCATGGTCAAAAATTATGCTACTCCGTATAAAACTTCGTTTTAGGAGGAAAAAAGATCAAGTAGGCTTTACGTCGCATTTTATTAATACATTCAGAAATAATGTAGGCTAAAATACCGGTGAATAAAGCAAAATGTTTACAAAATTTGAAACATTATAAAAATAGCTATAGGCTATAGTTCCCTTCTAAATTATAAGTTAACAGCACAGTGAGGTGGTGAACAGGTTGTACTATGGACTATTTAAATTGAGCAATGTCAATTTTTATGTTTCTTTAACCGTATTTTATTTTGATAATGAACAGGTTGCGATGTCAAGTTAGCAAAATATGTTGTGTGCGCTTGAGGCGCCGATGCAATCACTCAGAGGAATTTTTTTCCTCTTCTGAGGAAACTGTTACTCCGTAATTTATGGTCATACAGACAGAAGCAAAACATAATTCAAAACCGTAAAGCTTTTGCAAAAAACAAAACAAAAAAACAAGCAGGATGCCGCTTAATTTCTGCAGTCTCGTATCCTTTCTGCAAACTTCAGAGCGCGTCACAATGCCGCTCAGCACATTTTTTTTCTTTAGTTTTTTTAATCTGTAAATGACTTAAGTGAAATATATTTAGTGTATAGGCCTATATATTCTTACCACATTAAGTTACGTTTTAGATTGTGATTTTAAATGATCAACAACGTATGCTATAGCGGAGCATAATACAAATAAGGCTGTAGAGTAATACTTTTGAAATGATTTTTCAGTGATCAAACTGTCATGATAAACACATGATAAAACTATTGATAGCATAATTATGCATATTTTATTGGCCTTCGTAGTACATGCAATAAACTTCAATAGACTACAGCTCGCCGTGATTAATGTTCTCTGCCGCTTCAGTTCAGTACGTTACATGACTGCCCCCTACTGATCATGTCTTTCCTGTGTTAGAGCATTCCCTGTGGCCCTGCATAATACACCGTGGTCACGCGTGATCCCTTTCCTCTGCGCACGCATTCTCAGTGGCCAGATCTGTATGATACTAGTATTATCTTTAAATTGTAACAGCACAACCTAATTAGACCCTACAATGCAAAAGAATGATCAGCAATAAACAAATATTTTATGAAAACTTTGGACATTATACAATATTTTCAGTATTATATACAGTATATCTAATCAAACCTCAATAGTAGGGCTGCACGATTAATCGCATGCGATATTTAACGCGCATCTTTTCAGAAAGCCGGTTCTGTAATCAGCGGTAAATCTCCATCACCTGCGTGCTTTCACATTGAGCAGCATTAACTACACAGAGCCGTTGTTCACTGA
>NW_015547769.1:252982-285711 GCF_001515605.1 Sinocyclocheilus anshuiensis | reverse complement strand
GCTGCGCTAAACCACGTTCATATTCGCGCGATTTTTTGCGCTGCTCATCAGTGAACAACGGCTCTGTGTAGTTAATGCTGCTCAATGTGAAAGCACGCAGGTGATGGAGATTTACCGCTGATTACAGACCGGCTTTACTGATAAGATGCGCGTTAAATATCGCATGCGATTAATCGTGCAGCCCTACTCAATAGACCTTCATTTTCTCCCATGTTTGATCTCGTGCACTCCTAAAAGCTTACGTCAACAGAGTAATACAGATACAGATTAAATTCAAGAACAAAACTCCTAACTTTGTATCACAAAATTACATAGAAATCAGAGATGGGAAGTAACGAAGTACAAATATTCTGGTATCAGTACTTTACTTCACAATTTATTTTTTTGACAACTTTTTACTTTCACTCCTTACATTTTTACACTGAGAGCCAGGGCTTAAAAACGAAAAAAGAAAAAAAAAAAAAAACCCGCTTAACAGCTTAAAAACTGTTCTTGCGTTCCTTCTGTAGCCTATACTATTACCGTTCCGAAACGGGTTTCAGTAGAAAACATATAGATTGATAACATTATTTTTTAAAAACTTTTTTGTCAATAATAATAATAATAAAATTACTTTACTCAAAAAAAAAAATGGAGTCTTAGTCTGGTATTTTGCGTCTAGTCATGGCCAATACAGCATGTTTTTTTATAACAAGATTTTGGCCGAATGTATTAAACAAACGGAAAAACTTTAAACGAAAAATACTTTAAGTATTTTTTCAAGATATTTACAATGTTTACTGCATGGTCAAAAATTATGCTACTCGTACAAAACTTCGCTTTGAGAGGAAAAAAGATCACGTAGGCTTTATATCGCATTTTATTAGGCTAATATATTCAGAAATAATGTAGGCTAAAATACCGGTGAATAAAGCAAAATGTTTAGAAAATTATAAACATTATAAAAATAGCCATACGCTATAGTTCCCTTCTAAAATATAAGTTAACAGCACAGTGAGGTTGTGAACAAGTTGTACTATGAACTATTTAAATTGAGCAGTGTAACTTTTTATATGTTTCTTTAGCGGTATTTTATTTAGATAATGAACAGGTTGTGATGTCAAGTTAGCAAAATGTGTTGTGTGCGCTTGAGGCGCCAACTCGATCAGCGCATTTTTTCCTCTTCTGAGGAAACGGTTACTCCGTAATTTATGGTCATACAGACAGAAGCAAAACATAATTAAAAGTGCAAAGCTTTTGCAAAATAAAGAAAACAGGCAGGATGCCGCTTAATTTCTGCAGTCTCGGATCCTTTCTGTAAACTTCGGAGCGAGTCACAATGTCTCTCAGCACATTTTTTTCTTTCGTTTTTTTAATCTGTAAATTATTTAAGTGAAATATATTTCGTGTATAAGCCTTTTCTTCTTTTCTTAATTCTTACCACATGAAGCTACGTTTTAGATCGTGATTTTAGATGATCCACAACGTAGGCTATAGCGGAGCATAATAAAAATAAGGCTGTAGAGTAATACTTTTGAAATGATTTTTCAGTGATCAAACTGTCATGATAAACACGTGATAATACTATTGATAACATAATTCTGAATGTTTTATTGGCCTTCGCGTAGTACACGCAATAAACTTCAATAGACTACAGATTAATGCCATGATTAATGTTCTCTGCCGATTCAGTTCAGTACGTTACATGACTGCCCCCTACTGATCATGTCTTTCCTGTGTTAGAGCATTCCCTGTGGCCCTGCATAATACACCGTGGTCACGCGTGATCCCTTTCCTCTGCGCACGCATTCTCAGTGGCCAGATCTGTATGATACTAGTATTATCTTTAAATTGTAACAGCACAACCTAATTAGTCTTGGCAAAATTGACCCTGAGTCCCAGGCATTCTAAGTGGCTGAGGAGGAGGGATCTGTGGGATAGTAGCTCGTCCTCTGACTGGGCTAAAACAAGCCAGTCGTAGAGGTGATTCAGAATGCGAATTCCCATCTAAATACTTCGTTACTGTACTTAAGTAGATTTTTCTGGTATCAGTACTTTACTTCACTATTTATTTTTCTGACAACTTTTTACTTTCACTCCTTGCATTTTTACACAAATATCTGTACTTTCTACTTATTACATTTTCAAAACAGGCTTGTTTAGTTTTAATCTGTATTTTCGCCATAATAAATCTCTAATAAATCATGAATCAGTTAGTCTTGACTGGCAACGCTCCGATTCTTCAAATTTCTGCGCATAATTCTACACATTCCTGCACGTTTATAATGCGGGAAATTCCCGGATTATTCCCGGATACTGCACTATAGCATGTACAGTAGATTGAATCCAAACAGATTATAAGAGCAGTTCAGTCATTTTAAAACTTTCTGTGAGACATAATTTCACAAACAGATATCTTTAAATTGTAACAGCACAACCTAATTAGACCCTACAATGCAAAAGAATGATCAGCAATAAACAAATATTTTATGAAAACTTTGGACATTATACAATATTTTCAGTATTATATACAGTATATCTAATCAAACCTCAATAGTAGGGCTGCACGATTAATCGCATCTCTCTCTCTCTCTCTCTCTCTCTCTCTCTCTCAAAATGCACAAATGGCCTCTCATCCATAGTAAAACTATGGTTACTATACTTTTACTATAATAAAACCATAGTTAATTTTCATAAGGGAAAAATATGACTCATGATAATGCAATAAGATGTTCAATATTAGGATTTTTCTATAAATATATTGTCATGGTGTAGTTATTGTTGTACTAATTTTGACATTTAGGCAATTTAGAAAATATAAAAATATGCACGGCCCCAGCCTAAGGATTTTAACCTTTTTTATGTGATGGCCATACAAAAAATAGTGTTGTCCATGGTTTCAGAATTTGTTGTGGGTGCATGGGATGGCCTGGATGAGTGAAATTCTGTCCCATTCTGGCCCTGTTCTACATGGTGGTCACGCTTTATGTAGTCAGTACTTCAACTTTTACCACAGCATTTTTAAACATGAGTATCTGTACTTCTACTTGAGTGAAGGATGTGTGTACTTTTGCCATCTCTGATAGAAATATGCTAACAGTGGCTCACATCCACACCACACAGGCGGCAGGGGCAACACTGACGCCTTCACTTCCAGGTCAAGTAACTGTCAATCAAAAACTTCGTAGCCAATGAGAACACACCTCTGCTAGCCCTGCCCCCATGAGAGATTTGTGCCAGAACAGAAGCGTAAATGAAAACTTCAGAAGCATAAACGAAAACTTTAGAAGCGTAAATGAAAACTCTGGAAGTGCATTTGTAAGTACAGATCAGCGAAAGAAAGAGGGGAAAACAGTATGCAAAACATGCAGTGTATTAAAAAGTCAAAGATTTTGCCTGCGATTTATTTATTTTTTTGTTTGTTTCAAAGACATTTTATTCAGTTTCAATTTATATTTTCATAAGTTTCTTGAAAAATTACATCCATTTTTATTGGCACAAAAGTAATTCCATACAGGTCCCTCTAGTAGACAGCAATATTATTACAGCCTTCATCTTTCAATAATTTACTGTTAGCCTTCTGAGCATCATAAATTTACTAAATCTACTTAACATCAGTAAATCTACAGAAATCTACCAGCATGATGTAGAGCTGACATATGCAAAGTTATGTGAAAATCTGAAAAACAGCTTAATATATATATAAATTAGAATGTAGGATAAAGCTTACAAATAATCATAAAAATCAGATCACTTGTTAATGGATAAATCAAGGATTCAGAAGTATATTCATTCAATCATACACATATCCTGAGTTACTGTCAGAAACTGAAAACTGAATACTGAAACTGTCAGTCTGCAGCTGGAGTGCCCAAGATGGCCACCAGAGCGCACTCCTGTGTTTTTTTTTGTGAGCACATGGCTTGTGTTGTGGTTGTTTGGTGCCATGTGCTCTCTCCTGTCTTATTGTCTGTCCCCTCCCATCTTGTCACCTCATTATTTTTTAAGTTGCTCCACCTGTGTCTCCCCCGTTACCCTCCTCGTTTGTTTCCCTATTTATTCTCCTGGTGTCTGCAGTCCTGTGCTGGTCCGTTGTTTTTCGTCAGTTGTGTTCGTGGTTTGTATTATGTCAACCCGTATTGTTGTTCCTGGCCTGCCTGCCTGTTTTTCCCCCTCGGGTAGTTTTTGTTGTTGTTTTGTTTCATTTTATCATTAAAAGACCCCTTCTTCCTGCAACTTGAGTCCTCGCCTCATCTCTCGGCACGCACCGTGACAGAACGGATCAGCCATAATGAGGACTCAGCGGAAGAAGGGCTTGCCCCATCCACCTGTCTCCACTCTCTCTAGCCCCCTCTACCAGCGCATGCTCCAGCTCAATGCCTTGAGCTCCCTCTGTCAACAAGCGCCTGATCTGAGGGAGTTTGCCCTGGAGTTTAGGGGTGCTGCAGAGGGGCTGGGCTACAATGACTCCACTCTAAAGGACTTATTTAACTACGCCCTTGATGAGCCCATTAGTTACTGGAGGATGTTGGGTTGCGAACATTTATCTTTTGAGGGGTTTGTGGAGTACCTCGTCCACAGTGGAGGGCAGTGAGTACTGCAAAGAGAGGTGCCTTCTCATGGGGTGCCTTTTCACAACATGGCCGCCACATCAGAGGCTCTTCATAAGATGGCCACCAGCCCAGAGCCCCACTAAAAGATTGCAGCAAGTCCAGAGTCTCTTCACAGGATGGCCTCCAGTCCAGAGTCTCCAGCCATCATGGCCTCCACACCAGAATCTTCAGCCATCATGGATACCACTTCAGTGTTCTTGGGTATTATGAACATGCCGCATGAATTCAGAAAGGTGGGCCCAGGGCGTTTGAAGCTGGTGTCCAGTTTGGCGGACCCACAACTGATGTCAGTGCGAGCAGCTGTCATCTCTCCGGTGATCATAAGTCCGGTGGTCCTGGAGGACCTGACTCTGGTGGTCTCAAGTCCAGTGGTCCTGGAGGACCCGACTCTGGTGGTCTCAAGTCCGGTGGTCCTGGAGGACCCGAATCTGGTGGTCTCAAGTCCGGTGGTCCTGGAGGACCTGACTCTAGTGGTCCCAAGTCCGGTGGTCCTGGAGGACCTGACTCTGGTGGTCTCAAGTCCAGTGGTTCTGGAGGACCTGACTCTGGTGGTCTCAGAAGTCACCACAGAGCTGCCCGATTTCACTGCTGCTGCCATAATCAAGAAGGCCATCTTTGCCTTTCACCTCATGGCTGTTCTGTGGGCATGGGCTGCTTCAGATTCCACTCCAGAACCAGCTCCAGTCTGGGAGCCTTCAGAGCCGACTCATGAACCCGCTCCAGTCCGGGAGCCTTCAGAGTCCACTCATGAACCCGCTCCAGTCTGGGAGCTTTCAGAGTCCACTCAAGAGCCAGCTCCAGTCCAGGAACCTTCAGAGTCCAGTCATGAACCCGCTCCAGTCCGGGAGCCTTCAGAGTCCACTCAAGAGCCAGCTCCAGTCCGGGAGCACTCAGAGTCCACTCAAGAGCCAGCTCCAGTCCAGGAACATTCAGAGTCCAGTCATGAACCCGCTCCGTTCCGGGAGCCTTCAGAGTCCACTCAAGAGCCCACTCCAGTCCTGGAGCCCTCTGAGTCCACTCCAGAGCCAGCTCCATTCCAGGAGCATTCAGGGCCTGCTCCAGTTCCTCCCGAGGTGGCGGATTCTGCTGCAGAACCTCCCGAGACAGCGGCATCCACTTCAGCTCATCTCAAGTGGTGGTTCTCTTCTCCGCCTGCTCTGCCCTGGTGGACTTTAGATCCGCCCTGGTGGGCTTCAGCTCCGCTCTGGTGGGCTTACACTCCACTAGCTCCACCCTGATTCCATGATCTATCTCAGGGTCCAGGCCCTCTTCCCCTACACAGGCCTGGCCCGCTGTCCCTCCTCCTAGTCCACCTCCTTTACGCCTCCCTCCTGGATTCCTTTGACATTTGGTGGAGTGTCTGGAATCCGCTCCTTAAGGGAGGGGTTATGTCACAGTCTGCAGCTGGAATGCCCAAGACAGCCACCAGAGGGCACTCCTGTGTTTTTTTTTTTTTTGTGAGCATGTAACCCTTGATATTTCTATCCTGTTTTACTTCTTAGTCACACTTCTTTAAAACCTGGTACTGCCCCTTTAAGAGGTTGGGTAGTTCATGCGGGGAGAGAGTGCACAGCAATAGCGCACGAGTGAATGTGCATGAAGCACGGACAAAACGCATAGCGTGTGAGTAATTTTGACTATACTGATTAAAATAAGCATTTATATTGCAAGTTGTCTTTGAATAGCTGGTTTATTGTTTATATGTCAGCTGGGAGGTTGAATTTGAAACACTGTGGAAGAGAAGTCGAAGACTTATTGCTTTCCGTGACTGTTTTCTGAGACATTCTGACTGTTTTTTTCCCTTGGACTGTTGTTCGGTGATACATTTGGACCTGAATCATCTGAGTGGATTCCTCCGGAACAAATTCTCTTCATCATCTCGTCGCACTCTATCAACTCTTCTGCTCTTCGTCATCTCGTCGCACTCTGTCAACTCATCAGCTCTTCTTTCTTTCGTACTTGATTAACTGAATGGTATTCCCGGTGAAGTGGTAGGACTGAGATATATATATATTTTTTTCCCCACACATTACACGGGACTGAGATATTTTTTTTACACACACTACATGGGACTGAGACAGTTTTTTTCCAAACTTGGGATTTTCAAAATCAATTTCCTTGGGTTACAATTGCATTGTTGTTATCTGTTATCAAGCTCAATTAATTGCTGGAGATTGAGTGTCATTCAATGTTCATCACTTTGGTTTTAAAGTGCCAGAACAAAGAGCATTTAAATTGATGGACTCACAAAATACATTTCTGGCTAACTTAAATTATTGTGTGAGGCATTATTTTATTGTACTTTTTCATGATATTTCAGTTGTTCATTAAAATTTTGAGAATTTGGTTTAAAAGGAAAAATACCCCAAAGCTCCTTGAACGAACTTAGACAATTGATATTTTCAATTAAATCACAAATCCCTGAAGTAAACCCTGGGATTAAGGGGGTTGTTTGGTGCCATGTGCTCTCTCCTGTCTTATTGTCTGTCCCCTCCCATCTTGTCACCTCATTATTGTTTAAGTTGCTCCCCCTGTGTCTCCCTCGTTACCCTCCTCATTTGTTCCCTATTTATTCTCCTGGTGTCTGCAGTCCTGTGCTGATCCGTTGTTTTTCGTCAGTTGTGCTCGTGGTGTGGATTATGTCTACCCGTATTGTTGTTCCTAGCCTGCCTGCCTGTTTTTCCCCCTCTGAGTAGTTTTTGTTGTTGTTTTGTTTCATTTTATCATTAAAAGACCCATTCTTCCTGCAACTTGAGTCCCCGCCTCATCTCTCTGCACGCACCGTGACAGGAAACGTGCAAATAAAGGGGAGGTGATAGTATAATAAGATCCCTTTGCAGAAAAAAGCTTACCAAAACAAAGTTACTGGGTTAATCTTTTTCATGTTTCCTGGGTTGGTAGATGCACCGGGGACCCGATTATAGCACTTAAAACCGGAATCAGATTTTCATGATATGTCAACTTTAAATCAAAAACTGCTCATCTTTGTTTGGATCGTGATGAAAATGCAGTGGTTGTCTCTAATTTTAAATTGCTACAGAGTTTAGCCTGTAATACAGAAAATAAACATCTTGTTCATATACTCATAGTTTAATTCTTTCTTGCATATTGTTTGAAAAAAAAAAATACATTTCAAAATCGGCAGATCGGTATCTGAATTAGCCCATTTGCTTGTAAAAAAAAAACATCAATAGGAATTGACGAGTGCAAGGAGCCACAGAGATTACAAGGTGCACTGGAGCATTTTTTGCTGGAAAATGCTGATATTTCTTAAAAAATATCCAATTTAGCGCCCAAACTCTGGAACAGTCTTCCTAGCATTATTTGTTATCTTAAATCTAGATTAAAGACCCATCTCTTTAACCTGGCATATACATAACACACTACCACATTTCCATATTTCAAATCTGTTAAAGGATTGTTAGGCTGCATTAATTAGGTCAACCGGAAATGGAAACCCATCCCATACCACCCGATTTACGATTCGATTTACGACAATGTATCAACATTGTAAGAAGAATGGCATCTATGCTAATTTTAGTCAGTCCATTTCATTCTTATTCCGAGGTCACCGTAGTCACCTGGATCCAGTCCAAATCCAGACCAGATGGTGGATTAGCACCTAGAGACGCGACCTCTACGGCCCTGAATGTCAGCGGAGACCATGTCAACTACAGTAGATGCACCCCAGAGACAGATCCCCTGCGAAGACCTCATCACCTCGACCACCATCGGCACAAGACAACGGGAACCAGACAAGTCCTCTGCACCTGTGTTGCAGCCTGGAATTAAACCACGCCATGCTGGTTTCGTCTGCAGGAGAACTGGCCCCCCAACTGAGCCTGGTTTCTCCCAAGGTTTTTTCTCCATTTCTGTCACCGATGGAATTTTGGTTCCTTGCCACTGTCGCCTTTGGCTTGCTTAGTTAGGGACGCTTGACTGATTGCACAGACACTATTGGAAGAGAGCTGAACTGCATGATGACATCACTGAATCATCAATGAACTAACTTTAGCTGGAAAACTGACACTGTTATTGTCTTACATTATTGACAAACAAATTTTCCTGTTTGACACTAAAGCTGCTTTGACAACCAGTATTGTACAAAGCGCTATACAAATAAAGGTGACTTGACTTGCCCTCTAGTGGAGCTCATGGGCACTCCAGCTGGTGATCGTAACAGCTATAGAGACTCGAGCCTTTAGTATTTTAGCATGCAATGTAATAAAAATTATGGCATGCAATGAATAATTTGTTTAAACTAATTGTAGTTGTGGTCACAGATTTGCATATATTGACTATTTTATATATGGGGTATAAATTAGACTATAAATTTGAATAGCATTATCTTTGTGGACATCCATAGAGTTATCAATTAAAAGAAAAAAGTTGAGTTAAAGGGGTCACGAACTGCATTTTTTTATTATTATTTTATAATGTTCTCTGAGGTTCACTTATAATGTTAGTGTGATTTTACATTAAAAAACATCATAATTTAGAAGTAATAGAACAGACAATGGAACAGACAATGCAGTAGTGGTAAAAGCACGTTTACTCACATTGAGTACGTTTACATGGAGAACAATAATCCGATTTTAACACGATTAAGGCAATACTCTGATTAAGAATCTACCATGTAAACAGAGATTTTTGATTACCTTACTCCGGCTAAAGTACTATTTGAAGTAAACAGAAATCGAATTAAGACATGTGGAGAATTCCTATTTTAGTCGCATTATTGAAGTGCAGTATAGACATGTACACACCTTAATCACACTATTACAGCATTTTGCGACAGGATACACACACGGCAGTGGTCAACCGTTTGACAGCCAACAAAAGATGCTTCAACAACGCCATCATCTGTTTGCACGTATAGTATGACAAAGAATTAACTGCACTTGAAGCTTTCGTAAAATAAAAAATTAAACACCCAAAACTGTATATGGCATCATAACGAAGACAAACTATATGTTTATACGTGAAATTCTGGGTTGGATGTCGGATGGCGTGGTGTGGGGACGTAATGACGTAATGACGTGTGCCATTAATCGATCTATGTACTATAACATGTAAAACGGGAACATGAAAGGAATATTCTAAAAGCAACTCATGTAAACACCTTAATAACAATATTGTCTTATTCAGAACAAGGTAAATAATCAGATTACTGATGTCCATGTAAACGTAGTCACTTATTGTATTGCAACATTACTGTTGGATCCACTATAGTCAGACCAAGCGCTGCATCATTATTTACTGACAGTCTCTCTGAAAAGCCTGCATCATACTGTCTTGTTTAAAAATGAATCCGTAGCAAAGTAAAGCAAACAAACAAACAGTGTTTCACTGACACGATCTGGAGCTCTTTGCTAATTTTACTCCGTGGTTACATCGGACGCGAGTGGCTTAATGCGACTATAGACAACAGAACCTATTATAATTCTGTCTACACTGGATGCTGTATGGATTGACACAACAAATCCCGACAGTAAACTGATGTCCCGCTCTACGCCTGACATACAAGCATTCATGCCGCTTCTGACCTGAAAGAGAAATTGATTCGCAACATGACGCAACAGCGCTCGCATCCGATGTAGATATGTTAGGATCACAAGGAATTCAAAGACTATTTTTAACAACTTACACTACGCAGTGTCTTGTAATCTTGTAATGCCATCTGTATGGTCCTGTTGATGGAGTAATACGGTGTTTGTGTCTCTCTAGTATTTCCTCTCCTCCTACTACAAGCGGCTGTCAGTGGTTGGGGCTAAAGAGGCAGTGATGTAGAAGCAGGTGTTGATCTTCTATTGTGGAGGCGGTGCTTAGCCACACTATTATGTCATAAAGTGGCACATTCGACAACGAGTCGGTTTCTGAGCTTGGTTTCAATAAAAGCTGTTTTTAAACGAACGAGAAAGTTTTGAGTTTTGAAACTTACAGGATGTTTTTATAGTACATTGACCTGTTATATGTCAAAAGATCAAGGGAAATTTGATTTCTCAGTTCATGACACCTTTAAAAGTGCCATTAAAAATGTAAAGCTTTTACCTTACAAAATAGTCCAAAAATCTAATAGTCTTAAAAGGACCTCCTACATGGTTACTCTAGATTAAATTTCCTGCAAAAATAACTACTTTGCAACATATACTGTTACTTTGATCTTGAGCATTGCTTGCTTTCAAAGAGCAAATACTCACTGTCCATTATCAAACAATGTGACCTCTTCTAATTTTAAAGACAATCTGTACAATATGTTAACACACACATGAATAAATACTGTTTTTACCTGGTCTCTGTAGTAGTTCTCCATGTCCTCAATCTCATATTTGTATTTGCGGTAATTCTCCTGACGCAGTTCTTTAGTATATGCACGCTGCTCTCTCAGATGAGCTTTCTGTAGTTCCAATCCTTCTTCAAAGATCTGCTTGAGCTTCTGAAAAAACACACACAACTTTTTTCCACTGATTAAATTATTTGCACGACAAGCTCTTATCAAAGCAATACAAATGTGCATATATTGTAATGTATTGTATTGACACAAAAAATAAACATTGATAAATTGTTCTCTCTCTTTTCTTTTCTTGCTAAGCAAAACATCTTCTACCAGACCTGTACAGCATACATACAAAAAGTGGTTACTTCATGCAATTGCAACTTGTAACTTTGAGGTGCTATTTCTATTTTATTTGACCCTTGATGTAACTTTGTAAGACTGTTTGTATCAGCGGTTTTCATAATCATATAATTTTCATAATTCTAATGCCAAGGATCCCCCTTTGAGATCATTTCTTTATTAGACTTAAAATATATTATATTATGAATGCAAAATGAAGCATTTCAACGGATATCTACTAAATAATTTAAAGAAATGTTTTATAGTCATTTAAGCCTCCCTGAAACACAGAAACACACACAAACACACAAATCTGTTTTAACTTGCACACATCATCTGTGGTGGGTGTGTAATTGTAAATGTCTTGGAGTTCCCTTTCATTTTGGTTCAACTTGACATTGAGTCAATAGCTGATGCTATAAAGGAAACACCTTTCTCCGAAAAGACTGAAGCCTTATTGAATCAGCCAATGGCATTCAAATGCGCAGAATGCAGGCTGGCACTGAACGCCAGTGCCTTAGAATCTTTTTCCTTCAGACACCTGCTCTGTCTGTGCCCATGCTAAAGCAGTGTTGGATAAATCATCCTGCCCTCACTGCAAAGTGATGAGAGTCAGGATTTTCCGCCCCCAAATCGCCTTTGTTCTTGATGATCTCACCACCCATAGTCTCCCACAAGATTCCATTGCCGCCATTATAGATTTACAGTGGAAGAAGCAGCGGCACACAGATGTGGACTATAAGGACTCATGAGCTCAAGCCAGCTCAAGTTTCCGCATTCCTCTCAAAAACGCTATGCATTTAAAAGAAATGCCTATTATTCACTACATGTAAATACAACCCAAATCACCACCAGGTGACTCAAATGGATGGTTGACACCATTGCTCAATAAAGCTGGAACGGTGACATTTTCACTTGTGAGTAGAGAAATTTTTTTTATCAAATAAATGTTTAATGTTCCAGCTATTTGACCACAGTTACGATGAAATATTACAGTGACGGCAGTGCTTGAGGTGTTCCTTACTTTTTACTGTACAGAACCAGTCATTATTTTAGACTACTTCTTTGAATGTTTAGATTACACTTAAAGGGTCATGAAACCCCCCGTTTCAGCACTGGTTAGTTCTCACCACAGTTTTAAAAAATGCTAAAAAAAAGTGGGCGTGGTGCACAGCGGAGTGGACTCAGCGGAGGGGGAAGAGGGGAGACAGATAACACACACAGCTTCGTGTTCAGACAGTTTCATTTCGCTCATTCTGCATCGAAACCATATATATGAACGCGCTGTTGCACCTCTGAGAACTTTTAAGGCTTATTCTGTGGCATTTATATAAGCCTTTTGAATGGTTGTGTCACAGAGCTGTAAAAACGGTTATGCTCACCAAGTGAATATACCGCGTTTGTGCCGAACTCTTATTACAAAGCAAAAACAAACACTCTTCTTCGATCCATGAACGTTTCTCTCAGTTAATGTGCGCTATGTCATCTCACAGTCTGAAACGTCTGGCATAGCAAATCAACACATGCTGTTGTGAATAATTAAGCGAAGCGTCTTCTCATAGGATAAGAACACGTAGTCTCATGAGTAATTTAATGGACACCGACGCGTCATCGATGTACTATAGAGACAGGAGGGGGGCAATCCAACGCTCACCATTGACTTTCTATTGCGGGAAGCTGCCTCCTCGTCATTTCTGACTTATAACGATAAACAGAGCAATGCCTAAAAGCTGCTACGTGACAAGGTGTACAGTAAACAAGCTAAAAAACCCAGAACTATGTTTTTATAAGCTAAGTTCTGCATGGGAACAGTTAAACTTATTATTGCAGATTTTCATATAGAGTTCAGTGTTTGTATTCCCTGTGTGATTTGATGCAAAATGTGGAATACAAAATATGATTTTAAAGTCTGTCATTTGTGTATTTCGTTAAAAAAAAACCCTGAATTAGTCAATACAAGTTAGTATACATGTTAGCCTTTTGTCAAAATGACTTTTGAAGATCAGCCAAACTCATCTGTGGAGATTTGACCCATTTCTCTGAATGACTACAGAGAACAACCCCGGATTCACAACATTCATTTCAAAACACAGAAATAAACGTGCAGTTTAGCTTTGCGGTGTCCAAAATGGTTTATATTAATGATGGTTTATATTCACAATAAGCTACAGAAAACATGTAAGACTGAATCTATGAAGGACTAATAACGACAGTGAGACGTTTGTTGATTATAATGAGAGAACTTGTGGGTTTAAACGTGAGGACATTTGATTAATCTGACCATTCTTTTCAGTTTCACTGTTTTAGCTAAACTGTGGCCAAGTTTTAATTATTTGTTTCTTATTTTAGTTAAATAATGGGAACAAAATAATGGTAGCCAGTTCAGATTTGTATGACATTGCAGACATGCTGGGTCTCTTTCGGCCAGTTTCTTTGTCTCTCTCGCTGCCCGCCGTGTCTCTCTTGAAACAAAACAAAACCAAGCAGCACAAAAAAACAAAAACAATAAACAAGTGAATAAAACAGCTCTGTAACTCCTGCTCCACTCACATTCATAGTTGGTAGGTATGCTTTACCTAAGCAGGTAATGTTTAGATAATATAAAATAGATGATAATCATAACACACTGCTCAAAAATCCAATAAAACCAGTTGAACACTTGTGTCGAACACATCAATTAAACACTTTCATGTTATACTTCATCATTTTATTAGCTAAATACAACATGCTCACGTTTTTTACTAAAATAAAGAAAAAAATTAATAATAAAAAAAAAAGCACAAGGATTTCCTAATTCATGGACATTCATAATTCTTTTACCCACATCATGTAGTTCTCTGTCAAAATAAAGGACTGATAACGAATAACAAAATATTTGAAAATGCATGCCGTTTTATTAGCAAAATTTTAACATTTCAAACATTTGTATTTGTGACAAGTATTAAGTAATGTGACAATTTTGACATTTAGCAAATCTGAACTGGCTTCGATGCAAAGTAAACCACTGTTTCTTTTTTACGGTAATATAACATGATTTATATGATATAAATAATACTGCACACCTCTTAAATGTGTAAAAATCTAAAATATCATGTAGTACTGTGTAGCACAGAGAAAACATAAGCACAGGTTCACAGGCCTGACATTTATGCTGCTTAAT
Source organism: Sinocyclocheilus anshuiensis (assembly GCF_001515605.1). Classification (NCBI taxonomy): domain Eukaryota; kingdom Metazoa; phylum Chordata; class Actinopteri; order Cypriniformes; family Cyprinidae; genus Sinocyclocheilus; species Sinocyclocheilus anshuiensis. The sequence goes on along the minus strand of NW_015547769.1, from coordinate 271,343 downwards.
TCGTTCTAAATAACAAATGCACATAAGTGCATAAGTACTAAAGTTGCTTCTGTGAATATTACTTATTTTAAATACATTGTTTTTCTTAGATTTTCTGCCGCCTGTCATATGTAACCCCCATTGGCAAGTCGAAGCTGACTGCTACTAGGGGAAATGTGCTTTAATTTGTTCACCTGATAACTTGGGTTTGTTAAAGCGCCACTCAATGGTCAAAAGCTGCAAATGCAATAAATAAATAAATAAATAAACAAAATAAAAGGAAAGCAAACCTCAAACATACAATATTATAGGCAGAACGAGCAGGCCCCGTTTACTTTTATTGATCTTATAATGAACGCGTCTTATTATAATAAATTACAACTAAAATGTGTTACATCACAAGCAGCTGTACAAAACCTAAAATAAATAAATAAATAAAAAAACACTTAATTTAAAAACATTGAATTTAAATGTGAATTTGAATTTAAATATGATGTGAACAATATTTGAGAGAAATAGGCCTTTTGTGTACATAGAAAAAGTCTTAGATCTTTGAGTTCAGCTCATGACAAATGGGGGCAAAAACAAAAGTGTTGCGTTTATAATTTTGTTCAGTGTATATACACACACACACACACACACACACTTCCAGTCAAAAGTTTTTTAATGTAACGATTTTTTATGTTTTTTTTTACAGGAGTTTCTTATGCTCATCAAGGCTGCATTTGCAAAGCTGAATTTTCAGCATCATTACTCCAGTCTTCAGTGTCACATGATCCTTCAGAAATCATTCTAATATGTTGATTCATTATCAGTGCTGGAAATTGTTGTGCTGCTTAATATTTTTTTGTAACCTGTGATACTTTTTTTTCAGGATTCTTTGATGAATAAAAGTTAAGAATAAAAGTTAAAAAGAAGAGCATTTGTTTAAAATAAAATCTTTTCTAACAATATACACTACAGCTCAAAGAAGTGATAGCAAATATTTATATTGTTAGAAAAGATTTATATTTTGAATAAATGCTGTTCTTTTTAACTTTTTAAACATATTTGGCAGCACAACTGTTGCCAACACTGATAATTCTGATAATAAATCAGCATATTACAATGATTTCTTAAAGGGGTCATAGGATGCTACATGCACTTTTACAAGGAACTGAGAGCGCGCCGATAGAAGCAGCAGTTACAAGTGAGGAGAAAATAGTTGTTAAAAAATTGTTAAACGGATATAATCCAGGCTGGTTATCAACTCGTGGACCTGTGGTGGTTTCAGTTGTGTGACTGCACAGAGTGGATGACTTAATTCAGTGTTTATATTAGTGTTTTGTTGCTGCACATGAGAGATCTCCGGTGGGGGAGGGGATTCAGGCCTACTTCAACGGAGATTGAGCGTAAGTTAATTTAAAATATGTTTTGAAGACTGTTATAATGTAAAATAATACAGTGTAATACATGTATGGAAGGAACATGCAGTAATTGTTGTGTATTATACTGTTAAGAGGGGAGAACAATGATGTGAGATCGCACATGTGCCAGTTTCCATGTGATTGATAATCCAGAGGCTCATATAAGAGTGAGTTTTTCATTTATTTCTCCCAAAGTGTGTTTACGTATATGGCATGAAAAGTATTGTACCCTGTATAAAATGTATACTGTTACCTTTAGTCTATTTACTGATTAATATGTTTAAAAGAGGTTAAAATGTGAACTGTGTATAATGTGGGTGGTGCATTTATGTGGCAAGATGTGCAGATTGTTCATGTATGCTCATGCTGTTGTTTTTTGTTTTTGTCTGTTTTATCAGGCACATATAGGCCACTGCCATTGTTTTGCACACCTTTATTGGTTCTTTAACATTGGTTGCATTATTTCAAGTCAAATTGGGCTTGTGATCTGGTGTTTTGATTAGGGGTTATTACTGTAAAGAACTTATTTTTATTCTTTACATTTCTTCTACTACCTTATTTCGTTTTCTGTGCCCATTGAAGTGAATTGGGTGTTTGTTTTGTTATTCTATTTTATACGACTTCTCTTGTTCAACTGGATCGGAATCCTGAGAAAAAAAAAACTAAAACATTAATGCTGAGTCTCATTTGAGGCTCAGTCAGGAATAATATAATCCTTTTTTATTAGGTGTCTTGGAATTGTCTTTTTCCATAGTATATTAAAAGGACGTTAAGCCGGCCACATCTAATTTTGGTGTCAGAAGTGGGATTTCTTTTTGTTTGGGGCTGATTTTTATTTGTTACGATAGTGCAAAAGTAGAAGGGTGCAAACAACGGTAGTGGCGAAAGGCGACTGAGTGCTGGAAGGACCTGCAGTGCCATCCTGACAGGTACAATAAAGGCAGTCAAAACTAACAAAAGAGCAACAATATATAAGTGCAAATGACAAGTCTCGGTTAGCCTAACGCAGTACACATAGCAAGGTGTATATATATATATATATATATATATATATATATATACACACACTATATATATATATATATATATATATATATGTAACCAGGGCAGGAATAGCCCAATATTTAATTCCCCTGGTGATTTTTCCCCTTTAAGTGTTTGCTATGATGCAGTTATGCGTGCTGAGTTTGAGTATGCGCACGAGAGCGTGTGCGTCAGAGGGGAACTGAGAAGTCATCGAGGACGTTGACTGTAGGCAGGGGAGAGTGTAACCGGGGCAGGAATAGTCCAATATTTAATTCCCCTGGTGAGTCCCCCTTTAAGTTTTCGCTATGATGCAGTTATGCGTGCTGTCTCCTTTAAGAGTTTGAGCATGCACACAAGAGAGAGAGTGTGCGTCAGAGAGGAACAGAGATAGCGCCGATAGAAGCAGCAGTTACAATTACATTACATTGCCTACTTCAACGGAGATTGAGCGTAAGTTAATTTAAAATATGTTTTGAAGACTGTTATAATGTAAAATAATACAGTGTAACACATGCATGGAAGGAACATGCATTAATTGTTGTGTATTAATGTTAAGAGGGGAGTACAAGGATGTGAGATCGCACATGTGCCAGTTTCCGGACGTTAAGCCGGCCACATCTAATTTTGGTGTCAGAAGTGGGATTTCTTTTTGTTTGGGGCTGATTTTTATTTGTTACGATAGTGCAAAAGTAGAAGGGTGCAAACAACGGTAGTGGCGAAAGGCGACTGAGTGCTGGAAGGACCTGCAGTGCCATCCTGACAGAAGCGGCAGCAGGACAAAGGGCCAGTGTAGCAGGACTGCTGTGTGTGAGGACTTCGAGGAGGACAGTGCTTGTTGAACTGACTGTTTGAGAACTGAGACTTTCTGTGACTACGGCTCAAAGTCATGGATGCTGAGGACATGGACGGAGCAGCCGCAATGGCAGAAGACATTCAAGGTGCAGGTGTTGCGGCGCCGGAAATGGACATTGAGGGAGGTAACCCCGTCTCACAGCTTCAGTCCCAGATCTTGGAGTTGGGGCGTAGACATGATGAAGTAATGTCAGCTCTTGCTAACATGACTAATGTTCATACTAGATCCTATGTGTATATCCCAAGAGAGAGACAAATTGACAAACCTTTCAGTGGGGATCCAGGTAAGGACTGCCAAAATGTTGATGAGTTCATTGAGGAACTGGGGAGGGTTATAAGAGTGAGGGGGTTGAATACTGAGGATCAGGTAGATTTTATCCTCTCCCACTTAAGGGGTTCAGCACTAGATGAAGTCAGGTTGTGTATGGGGGGGGGGAGATAAGTCAGCAGAAGACCTGTTCTCATATTTGAGGGCAGCTTTCAGGGAAAAGCGTAGCACCTCCCAGTTGTTGCACAAATTTTATGCGCGAAAACAATTGGACGGTGAGGATTTTCGTGATTTTTCACATGCACTGTCATTGATGTTAACATCTGCACTGCAACAATCCCCACATTGTGTTCCAAAGCAATAATTTTGAAGCAAAAACTCTAGACTTCAAGATCCAGTTCTCAAAAGTCTTGTGAACAAATGTTCTGTATGTGTTTTAAGGCCTTATTTCAGTGACTTTAAAATTTTAGTTTTTCACTAAGCACGCATAAACGTTGTTTTCTCAAAAACACCATCATGTACATACATGCTGCACACATATTATTGTAGCCCAGTTTGTGCTGATTACAGTGTTATTAAACTTTAGTCTTTCAAATGTTTGTAAGCAACTGAAAAAAGCACAAATGTCAGGGCATGTCAAAATTTTTCCAGGCCCCAAAACACCCTCGGACCCCAGAGGGTTAAATGCTGCACTGCAACAAGCACCACATTGTGTTCCGAACCACTGTACCAAATGACTTGACTGTAGCCCTACAAGAGGTAATTACACAACAAGGGAAAGCAATCGGTGACCTTACCAACGCTGTCCGTGATCTCACGATTCAGAGGTCTGACCCAACTTGTGAGAAACCTAGTAAGCCCAAGTTTAAGCCAAGATATTCCCGAGACGGCCAACCCATTTGTTTGAGATGTGAGGGCATTGGGCACATAGTCAGGCAATGCACTGGGCAGCCCTTCCAGGAAAACCCTGTGCCATCTACGCCTGAGTCTCCGGTTCCGGGAAACGGTGCGCCTCCATTGCGAAGAGCCGAGCAATGAGAGGTGGCACCGATGACTCAAAGACTGGCACATTGACAAAAGAGCGGTTTCTGGAGCGTGCGGTGGGCAAGTGCCCAGAAGTGGAAATTCACGCTGGGGGGGTAGCCATCCGGTTGTAGCCATCCAGCCTGTTAGACACTGGCAGTAACGTGAGTACTTTGACAGAGAGCTTTTTTAAAAAACATCTTCATGGGGAAGACAAACACATGTATTGTACAAGCAAGTGGTTAAAAGATTACTGCCGCCAACAGGTTGCCTCTTCCCTACCGACAAAGACATGCATTGTACAAGCAGGTGGTTAAAGATTACTGCCGCCAACGGGTTGCCTCTTCCCTACCTTGGGTATGTTGAACTTGATATCCAAGTAATGGGGTTGACTATACCTGGGTGTGGGTTCTTGGTGATACGTGACCAGAATGATGGGGAGACTGACTCAGCGCCCCCAGGCATACTTGGCATGAACATAGCACAGCGGTGTAAACAACTGATTCAAGCTGAGTTTGACAATGCTTTGGAGGGGACGTTGGATGCTGACTGGAGAGCCTCCCTTACCCGAGTGCAAGAGGCTACCCCAGTAGGAGCGAACTCTGTGGTCCGGGTAGCAGGTACACGTAAGTCGTACGCACCTGCAGCCTCAGTGGCTACAATTCAGGCCAGAACACATAAAGAACTAGCTGAAAACAGAGACTTAAGGTTGTTTGAGCCAGGTAAGGCATCATTGCCAGGTGGCTTGGTCCTGGTTCCTACCTTGGTATCACCCGGTAGGCAGGTATTCCCAGTGCAGGTAGTAAACTTGTCCCCAGAAGGTGGGTGGTTGCCACCCAAGGTGAAACTAGGGGTACTTGCCCAGGGTCGTCGTGTTGAGAGTACCTCCTGCGAAGTTAGATTCCATCGAATCTCTGCAGATCATGAGGAAGTTATGGTAAACCAGAGGTCAATGACGGGGGTTAGCGGTGACCTGCAGTGTCCCTTGGAGAAAGTGCAGATCGGCGGTACCCCTGCATAGCAGGCAGAGCTGAAAGTGCTTCTGAGGGGATACCTGGACGTGTTTGCCATCACTGATGAAGACCTCGATTATACTGAACTGGTAAAGCACGAGATTCCCTTGAACGATGACCTTTCTGTCTCACAGTCATACCGACGTATACCACCAAACCAATTCCAGGAGTTGAAGGACTTCTCAAAAAGCATGTCATCCAAGAAAGCTCCAGTTCGTATGCATCTCCAGTGGTGTTAGTCCAGAAGACTGATGGGAGTCTTTGGCTATGCGTGGACTACCGGAAGCTGAACTGTAAAATTAGGCGTGATGCATTCCCGTTGCCACAAATAGATGAGAGTCTGGATGCTTTGAGTAAGGCTAAGATGTTCTCGTCTATTGACCTAGCAAGTGGCTATCACCAGGTAGCAGTTTATGAGAAGGACCGCCACAAAACAGCTTTCATTACACCATTTGGCCTGTATGAGTACCAGCGGATGCCGTTTGGCCTATGTAATGCGCCAGCGACATTCCAACATCTCATGCAGGCCATAATGAGTGACCTGGTCTTTCAAATGGTACTCGTCTATTTGGACGATTTGCTTGTGTACTCAAGTACATTCGAGGGACACTTATGGCACTTTTCCACTGCATCGTACGGCATGGTACGGTTCACTTTTGGGGGATTTTCCACTGGGTACAGTACCTGTTACCTGGTACATTTTTTAGTACCACCTCGGTTGAGGTTCCAAGTGAGCCGTACCATTACCAAAACGTGACGTGTAAACTCTGCTGAATACTGATTGGCCGGAGAGAATAGTCTCTACCTGCGTCACTGAACTTGCGACACAAACACAAAAGAACTGCTAGATTTAAATCAGCACAGCCAGCGAAGGATCGAACGCAACTGTTTTGAACGAGCGCACCATTTTTTAACAACCAAAAAGTTTAATTGTCTGTTGTGGAAGTACAGACGGTCCTCTCGTTGATAGCAGAATGAAAAAAATTTTCAGAAGTCGCGGCAGTAGAGGTGGCGCAACTAACGACATGTGAATAATCCCGCCCACTCTAAAGCGATACTAAACTGCAGTGGAAACGCAAACCGTGCCGAGCCGTGCCGTGCCGTACTGAGCCGTGCCGAGTCGTACCATGCAGTGGAAAAGCGCCATTAGTGAGGCTTGAGACTGTGTTACAAAGGTTGAGGGAGGCCGGATTCAAGGTTAAGGTGGAAAAATGCCACTTCCTGCAGTCCGAGATAAAGTTCTTAGGGCATGTGGTATCTGCTCAAGGGGTGTCTACAGACCCAGACAAAGTGAGTGCAGTGAAACAGTGGCCAATCCCTAACACTCTAAAGGAGCTGCGATCCTTTTTAGGATTCTGCAGTTACTATTGGAGATTCATTGAGGGCTTCTCTAAGGTGGCCGGTCCGCTCCATGATGTTGTAAACACTTGTGTCCACCAAGGGAGTGTTGCTCAGGCCAACAAGTTGTTTAAGGACTCTTGGACAATGGAGTGCCAACAAGCCTTTGAGCACCTCAAGGAGAAGCTTATCTGTGCTCCGACACTAGGCTACGCAGACTTCACCCTACCTTTTGTGCTAGCGGTTTCTGGAGCGTGCAGTGGGCAAGTGCCCAGAAGTGGAAATTCACGCTGGGGGGGTAGCCATCCAGTGCCTGTTAGACACTGGCAGTAACGTGAGTACTTTGACAGAGAGCTTCTTTAAAAAAACATCTTCATGGGGAAGATAAAGACATGCATTGTACAAGCAAGTGGTTAAAGATTACTGCCGCCAACGGGTTGCCTCTTCCCTACCTTGGGTATGTTGAACTTGATATCCAAGTAATGGGGTTGACTATACCTGGGTGTGGGTTCTTGGTGATACGTGACCAGAATGATGGGGAGACTGACTCAGCGCCCCCAGGCATACTTGGCATGAACATTGCACAGCGGTGTAAACAATTGATTCTAGCTGAGTTTGACAATGCTTTGGAGGGGACGTTGGATGCTGACTGGATAGCCGCCCTTAACCGAGTGCAAGAGGCTGCCCCAGTAGGAGCGAACTCTGTGGTCCGGGTAGCAGGCACACGTAAGTCGTACGTACCTGCAGCCTCAGTGGCTACAATTCAGGCCAGAGCACATAAAGAACTGGCTGAAAACAGAAACTTAAGGTTGTTTGAGCCAGGTAAGGCATCATTGCCAAGTGGCTTGGTCCTGATTCCCACCTTGGTATCACCCGGTAGGCGGGTATTCCCAGTGCAGGTAGTAAACTTGTCCCCAGAAGGTGTGTGGTTGCCACCCAAGGTGAAACTATGGGTACTTGGCCAGGGTCGTCGTGTTGAGAGTAGCTCCTGCGAAGTTAGATTCCATCGAATCTCTGCAGATCATGAGGAAGTTATGGTAAACCAGAGGTCAATGACGGGGGTTAGCAGTGACCTGCAGTGTCCCTTGGAGAAAGTGCAGATCGGCTGTACCCCTGCACAGCAGGCAGAGCTGAAGGCACTTCTGAGGGGATACCTGGACATGTTTGCCATCACTGATGAAGACCTCGGTTATACTGAACTGGTAAAGCATGAGATTCCCTTGAACGATGACCTTCCTGTCTCACAGTCATACCGACGTATACCACCAAACCAATTCCAGGAGGTGAAGGACCATATCTCTGGACTTCTCAAAAAGCGTGTCATCCAAGACAGCTCCAGTTCGTATGCATCTCCGGTGGTGTTAGTCCGGAAGACTGACGGGAGTCTTAGGCTATGCGTGGACTAACGGAAGCTGAACTGTAAAACTAGGCGTGATGCATTCCCGTTGCCACGAATAGATGAGAGTCTGGATGCTTTGAGTAAGGCCAAGATGTTCTCGTCTATTGACCTAGCGAGTGGCTATCACCAGGTAGCAGTTCGTGAGAAGGACCGCCACAAAACAGCTTTCATTACACCATTTGGCCTGTATGATTACCAGCGGATGCCGTTTGGCCTATGTAATGCGCCAGCGACATTCCAACGTCTCATGCAGGCCATAATGAGTGACCTGGCCTTTCAAATGGTACTCGTCTATTTGGACGATTTGCTTGTGTACTCAAGTACATTCGAGGGACACTTAGTGAGGCTTGAGACTGTGTTACAAAGGTTGAGGGAGGCCGGACTCAAGGTTAAGGTGGAAAAATGCCACTTCCTGCAGTCCGAGGTAAAGTTCTTAGGGCATGTGATATCTGCTCAAGGGGTGTCTACAGACCCAGACAAAGTGAGTGCAGTGAAACAGTGGCCAATCCCTAACACTCTAAAGGAGCTGCGATCCTTTTTAGGATTCTGCAGTTACTATCGGAGATTCATTGAGGGCTTCTCTAAGGTGGCCGGTCCGCTCCATGATGTTGTAAACACTTGTGTCCACCAAGGGAGTGTTGCTCAGGCCAACAAGTTGTTTAAGGACTCTTGGACAATGGAGTGCCAACAAGCCTTTGAGCACCTCAAGGAGAAGCTTATCTGTGCTCCGACACTAGGCTACGCAGACTTCACCCTACCTTTTGTGCTGGAGACCGACGACATTAACCTGGGATTGGGTGCTGTGTTATACCAGCAGCAAGAGGGAAGTAAGACTGTGATAACCTATGCAAGCCGGAGGTTGAGGGGCGCAGAGCGAAATTACAGGAACTAAAGTAGTATGAAGCTGGAGCTCCTGGCACTCAAATGGGCTGTGGAGTTCAGGAGTTACCTGCTAGGATCCAAATGTACTGTTCTAACAGATAACAATCCCCTCTGCCACCTCAACACGGCTAAGCTGGGTGCCATTGAACAGAGGTGGGCTGCACAGCTTGCAATATTGATTTCGAAGTCCAGTACTACCCTGGGCGGTATAACACTGCAGCTGACGCTCTCTCTAGAAGACCAGGACTGGAGGCGATGGAGGTGGTAACTGAGGATTCAGAGTACGATGGCTGTGTGGCTATTTGCAGTGGGCTTCGTACAGGGACTGCACTGGAAGTTGACCTGGCAGGGCTAGTTACATGCAGCCATAGAGGAAAGAGAGTCTGGAGAGGAACCCATGGAGAATACCCCAACATTACCTGGATACGCAAAGGATGAGCTTCGTCAGTTTCAGGATACAGATCCGACCATCAGTGTGCTCAAGAGTTTCTGGGACAAGACGAGGAAACCCACAAATCGTGAGAGAAAGCATTTGCCCAGACCGTTGAGGTTGTTGCTTAAGCAGTGGGACAGGATCCAAGAGAAAGAAGGGCTGATGTACAGAACGATTGACGATGTGTTCAATGGGGAATGCCAACAGTTGCTGCTCCCTGCATGTCTGGTCGAAATGGTGTTGCGAAGTGTTCATGACCAGATGGGGCATCAAGGCATGGAGAGGACGCTGGCCCTGCTCAAGCAGCGTTGTTATTGGGTTGGGATGTATGATGCTGTGGATAAGTGGGTGAAGGAGTGCCTGCGGTGCGTGCTAGCCAAAATGCCGCAGTCCAAGATTCAGGCACCTTGGACCCCATTCTTGGCTTCTCATCCACTGGAAGTGGTCGCAATGGATTTCACCACACTGGAACCTGCGTCGGATGGACAGGAGAATGTCCTGGTTGTGACAGATGTATTCACTAAGTTCAGCCAGGCATTCCCCACCCACAATCAGAAGGCGGACACTACCGCTAAGGTCCTTCTGTAGGAATGGTTCCTCAAGTACAGTGTACCTCAGCGTCTTCATTCAGACCAGGGGAGGAACTTCGAGAGTGCCGTTATTGCAGAGCTCTGTAAACTGTATGGGGTGAGAAAGTCCCGCACCCTCAAGGAAATGCACAGTGCGAGAGATTTAACAGAACTCTGCATGACCTCTTGCGTTCCTTGTCACCTGACAAGAAACAAAAATGGCCAGAGTACTTACCTGAGCTGGTGTACGCCTATAATGTGACACCTCCTCTGGTTACTCCCCTTACTACATGCTGTTTGGTATGCAGCCACACTTACCAGTAAGATGCCTTGTTGGGCCAGGGGCCAGTGCAAGAGAAGGAGCCTGCCTGGTTGTCTGTCCATAAGGTGCGGCTTCAGGATGCTCATACCCGGGCACGGGAGTACGCTGAAAGGAAGGCAGCAGACCGAGTTGCCAAGCGTGAGAGTGGGGTATACTGTCCAGAGGTAGCAGTTGGTCAGCAGGTGTACTTACAATATCGTCCCCCAGGAAGGAACAAGATACAGGACGCCTGGGCACCCACAGCCTATAAGGTGGTGGAGGTGCATGGTACGACCTACACTGTGGAGCCAGTGGGAGGCGGTCCTGCAAAAAGAGTACATAGATTCGACATTAGGCCCTGTCCGAGACCAGTCCCAATGCCACGGAGAAAAGTAAGACCTGTAGAAGAAGTACCTACCTCCGTGTTGGTAGAAGAGATGCCTTCGTTAGATGCAGAATGTGTGCTTGTGGAAGAAACCAGATGGTCTGAGGAGGATCCAGTGGACCTGGTGCTTGAGGAGTCACAGCAGCCAGATGTGGAACCAGACAATTGTGCTGGGCCTGGAATGGAAGAAGCACAAGGGAGATATAATGATGCACAAGCGAATAATGAGGCGAGTGCTGTTGAAGAGCTCTCTCTGCCTGATACTGAAAGAACTGATTCACCTCTGGATGTGGTTTTGGCTAGGCCAGTTCCTGTTCCCTGAAAGCCCAGAGAAAAAAGTGCTGTATCCCATCCTACGCCACGCAGGACCCAGCGGCCAACTGCTGGTGTTCATGGTAACCCATACAGACTGCCTAAATCTGCTTGTAATGCTGTGTCCTTCAGTCCCCATGTCCTTTCCCAAGTGTGAGCGGGTATGGTCTTGTACACATCCGGTAAACTACAAGGAGTAATGGATGATTGAAGGGTGTTTGCAGACATCGAGGACGTTGCCTGTAGGCAGGGGAGAGTGTAACAGGGCAGGAATATTTATTAACAGGGCCCAATATTTAATTCCCCTGGTGATTTTCCTCCTTTAAGTTTTCGCTATTATGCAGTTATGCATGCTGTCTCCTTTAAGAGTTGGAGTATGCGCACGAGAGAGTGTGCGTCAGAGGGGAACTGAGAGCGCGCCGATAGAAGCAGCAGTTACAAGTGAGGAGAAAATAGTTGTTAAAAAATTGTTAAACGGATATAATCCAGGCTGGTTATCAACGCGTGGACCTGTGGTGGTTTCAGTTGTGTGACTGCACAGAGTGGATGGCTTAATTTAGTGTTTATATTAGTGTTTTGTTGCTGCGCATGAGAGATCTCCGGTGGGGGAGGGGATTCAGGCCTACTTCAACGGAGATTGAGCGTAAATTAATTGAAAATATGTTTTGAAGACTGTTATAATGTAAAATAATACATTGTAATACATGTATGGAAGGAACATGCAGTAATTGTTGTGTATTATACTGTTAAGAGGGGAAAACAAGGATGTGAGATGGCACATGTGATAATTATCATAATTTTTCAATTATAATCTACTGGGCTAGCAGCAATTAGCAGCAACTTCATTAGGATGTAATTTATACCTTATGGAAACAGTAACATTTCAGTTCCGAAATAAAATGTATTAATTCAACAGAAACAATGCAATGTGATCCATAACAAAAACACACAGGTGCAAAACTTTAGGCACCCCAATAAAATAATCACATCAATATTTAGTAGAGCCACCTTTTGCTGAAATAACAGCCTGTAAATGCTTCTTATAGCCACTGATAAGTCCCTGAATTCTGGCTGCAGGTATTTTGAATCATTCTTCCTTTCAAATGTCTCTAGTTCAGTAAGGTTTGATGGCTGCTGAGCATGAACAGCCCTCTTCAAATCAATCCATAGAGTTTCGATGATGTTCAAGTCTGGGGGCTGGGATGGCCATTCTAGAACACTGTATCTGGTTCTGTGCATGAATTCCTTGGTAGATTTGGAACAATGCTTTGGGTCATTATCCTGCTGAAACAACCAACCCCGGCGTAACTTAACAACCTCTTGACTGATTCTTAAACATTGCTCTTAAGAATCTGCTGATACTGGGTGGAATCCATGTGACCCTCAACTCTAACAAGGTTTCCAGTACCTGTGCTTGCCACACAGCGCCATAGCATGATAAACCCTTCATCAAATTTTACAGTAGGGAGGAGATTCTTCTCATGGAACACTGTGTTATTTTTCCACCATGCAAAGCGTCTCTGGTTGTGACCAAATAAATCTATCTTAGTTTAATCTCTCCACAACACATTATTCCAAAATGATTTTGGCTTGTCCAGATGAGCGTTTGCATACCTCAAACCACTCTGCTTGTTGGCGGTACAGAGAAAATACTTTTTCTGCATCACCCTTCCAGTGAGCTGTTCCTAGTGCACAGTGCGATGGACTGTGGAATGGTGTACAATGACACTACCAGCAGTAAGATATTCTTGGAGCTCTTTGGAGGTGGTCTGTGGTTTGTCTGTGACCATTCTAACTAGGGCTGGGTGGTATGACGGTATATATCGTTACCGCGGAATAAAGTGTCTATCGATAGACATTTTGCTATAACGTGTGTTCCGTGGTATGCAAATATATCTGTGTAACATAGTACTACTTAAAAGTTATATACACCTTCGAGTAACAAGGAAACATGCATGAATGAGAAAATAAAGAGTGGGAGGCACTTGATAGAGTTAATAAGTGCAATAAGCAGTGAAAAAGAACTCAATGCGGTGCTCGCGCTGACTGACACACGCACTCAGAAAGCACCTCTCTCAGACAGCATGCGATCACGTATTTGTGACGTGCATGATGTTTAATAAAGTTATTAACTGCAATAAGCAGTGAAAAAGAACTTAATCCGCTGCTCGCGCTGACTGACTCACAGCCAAAGTGTGTGCACTGAAAGCCTCTCTCTCAGACAGCATGCGATTGCGAAAACAGATCTCTTTCGTGCTTGAATGGTCAAATACACACACAATTTAGTAAAATTACCCATCGTGTGGAGCATTCACGTAAACACAGTAGGCTATGTGTTAAATAAATGAAACATTGGGTGAAAAACGGATGTGTATCAGTATATTGGATCCGTGCAGTTGGTCTCAAAGGGACAGCAGTCTAATTTACCTGCTGCTATCTGTCATTATTAATGTTAATCACTCACTGCACTTGACTGAATCCCTTTTGGATCAGTTCATGTTTGATTGATACAGTGAAGACTATGCAGTGTTTTATTTATACACTTTATTAAATTTCATATTTATTTGTTCTATTGTGTTTGTAATTTGCTTCTTTTTCTTATTTTCTAACAAAAATAAAATAAAATACTGTATATCGATATATATATCGTTATCGTGAAATAAAATTTCTCATACCGTGAAATAAGATTTTAGTCATATCGCCCACCCCTAATTCTAACCATTCTTCATGTTTTCCTTTCAGACATTTTTCTCGGCCTACCACATCTTTCCTTCACTGGGACTGTTCCTGTCACCTTCCATTTTCTAACTATATTTCTGACTGTGGAGACAGAGACCTTAATCCTTTGTGATATTTTTTTGTATCCTTCTTCTAATTTATATTGACAAATTAGCCTAGTTTTTGGGTCATTTGGAAGTTCTTTTGAGGTTCCCATGTTGTTACTTTCAAGTAGAGAATCAAGGAGAAGCAAAGTTAACAATCAACTATGTTAAACATCCTTTTCCATGATTGTTCGTACCCGAGTTTGCAGTGTTAAGGTTCATTGAGCCAATCAAATCAATTATGTGTTGCAATTAATCAGCATTAAGTAACTACAGGTATTTCAAATCAAACAACTGAAAGGGTGCCCAAACTTTTGTACACCTATTTTTCACATTCAGCTTTATTTCATACAACTCAATACTGCTACATTAGCATGTGCTAAGTAATTAAGGGTGTGTTCACACTTGTCATGTTTGGTTAGATTAAAACGAACTCTGGTGTGATTGCTCTGTTAGTGCAGGTTCATTTGAGTAAGTGTGAATCCTGCCATCCGAACCCTGGTGCGCACAAAACAAGCGGACCTAGACTGTTAAAAAGATGGGTCTCAGTCCGCTTCCAAACAAACTCTAGTGTGGTTCGAATTAAATATCTATGCAACAAGGACCAAATACTACTAAAAAAAACAAAAACAGGAAGTAATGACAAGATGCGATGCTATGCGACATGATTTGATGACGCGGAACGAGTGGTGTATCCAAAACAAAATGAGCAGAGGGCGAAAGTGGAGCAACAAGGAATTAAAGTGCCTTTTATGAGCTCTTCGTGAGTTCGCAGGTGGTGAAAATAAAATCATAAGTCCACGCAACAATGAGAGCGCAGTCCAGCATACGGCATTAGGTGTATTCGACTTAAAGCGGCGCTGAGCAGACCGATCAGTGAATGGGTACTTTAATGAAATACACCGATCGGTCTGTGCAGCGCCACTTTAAGTTGAACACACCTTTTCTTCAGGGTGTTCGGTGAGTTCCGTCACAAAATATACGTCATTCAACCCGACCAATCAGGCTGTATCACTATGCCTTTAGGTTCTGTATCTTTAGGTTCGCTGTCAAAAATGCCATTGTGTGAACGCTAAGCGGACCAGGATCAAATGTATCGTTTTCTTTTATTGGTCTGGACCAAACAAACCAAGAGAACCGAACTACAAGTGTGAACACACCCTACGTTCAGACCGCTTATTTGCATACCGACATGGTTGACAGCTGTTAATGCACACCATTTTAGATCGACTAACTGTAATACTGTATAATATTTCCATTCGACCTGAAAGCATAAATCTAGGCTATGCGCTTCCAGTTACAGCGCAAAATGCAAAACTGTGACATTTCATTCACTGATGCGCTACTTGCCGGCAACCCGCCAAAATAAAAGCTTGTTCATTTTAGGTTTGAAAATGTTGAAAATTGAACCGGAACTCCAACCGTTTTACCGTTTGTGTATAACTCTGCTTGCAGTATTTCTCACAGCGAGTGTCACAGCGGACATCCGTGTCCACTATAATTGTATAAATAATACTGTTTTTGTGTCACAGAAAATTTGCTTCAACGTTTTCGGAGATGTGAGTTCCAGGATGTCAGCAGTTGTTCAGCGCCAATGAAACCGCCAAGAGCAGCCTTACCTCGGCCAGCTCTTTTCGAGTTTGCCGCTAGCTCTGATGTCTCTATAGTGGTTAAACATGATATAATTGTTATAATTCATTTTGGGTAAAGCTAACAGGCAGTCTTTGGTCTCATTAATCTATTATTTGTTCCCTAGCAAATAGTTTTGGATTAGGGCAAAATCTCATCACGTTATATTTTATGTAACTTCAATGCTGTTTATCAGAGCCCTGCCTTTGTACTTTTGTCTGAATTGTCTAGCAACTTTTATGATGGCTGTTGTTGTTGTTTATTAAATATCATTATTCAGTAAATAATATTTTATATAAGTAATAGTAGTATTTAATTAGAATATTTAGTATTGGGTAGGGGTGTCCCCGACTAAGGATTTTCATAGTCGAATCGGAATTTTCGAATCTTGCCGATATTCGACTGATGGTCTATTCATATGTTTTGGGGGCGGGACAAAATACATTACCAAGAGTCGAGTCAGACATTCGACAGTCATAATTACGTTAACATACAGGGAAAATGTGTAACGGACACCTCGCAGATACAAACGGGGTAAATAATGTTTTATGTTTTGACTAAAAGATAGTTAACATTAAGCGTCAGCGAAACCCTAAGAATTCACAATATTTTTTTACAATAGTGCTCTCATTATAACATTATGTATATGACAGTAGTTATTAATGTTCTGCATTTCTGCTTTGAGCTTGCGCGCGCTGAAGATGACCAGTAGCATGAAGCAGCAGGTTTTTAATCAATGGGATTTAACTCATCATTTATCTCATATAGAATACGCTTAGTTATTTATACAACATAATATATATTACGACTTATAGGCTATCTGCACAAAATGCCTGAATGCACGAACGTGTCTGTGCGGCTCTGAATGAACACCTTTTGTGGACGCTTTCTTCATGCAACAATGTGAAGAAACACAGCAACTAAACTCTAAAAATTCACAGCATTTTATTATAATAGTGTTCTCATTATAATGTTATGTATATGACATTCCCAGTCACAGTTATTCATATTCTGCATTATGGTTTGTCCATGCTCGAGCTGCGCGCTGAAGAGATAATCACCGTAGTACTACAATGAAGCACTTTACTGCAGCGCAACTCACCTAGATGCATCTTATACGAGATAAATAATATATACACGATATATATAAACCGGCTGAAATGTTTTGAAATCACTTGTACCGCACCTGATCGAAAAAATCCAGTCTTTAACTCTGCCTGTGTCAATTTGAGTCTTGTTAAAGCTTTAAATCCCTGCCACCAAGATGCTCCTCTGTCGGTCACGGATTATGGAAAGTGAAACTGAAATCTATAGGGTTGTTGGATTTATTCACGCATGTTAAAATATTTTTTTGAAGCTTCTTTCTTTTCAGATTCTTATTTACAGCATTATTTTAATAGCCTGTATATTAACTTATTAGGATAAAATCAGTAGTTCTATGTGAACTCAGACATTTGAGCACCCCCATATAGCCAAAATGGCATGATCATAACACCCCACGAATAATAGACTGTGAGATTGGTAGTCGAATCAGGCTCCTCCTATCGAAGCATCGAATCTTCGAATATTCAGGGTCACCCTTAGTATTGGGAAATGGTGCATGTGGTCGTGATGGTGATTAATTACATTGTTCCGCCATTAGATGGCGACAAGAGACTGTTTTTATGAGCGAGTCAGCAGTAAAGACTTTTATAATGAAAAAGACTGAAACAGGGTTGTAAACAAGCAAGTTATTTTTACTTTCAACAACAGCTTGTTTTTTTTTTTTCAACACCTTGTAAGACGTAACCACCAAATGCACTGAGCAGAGCTGTCATCGGAAATCACCCTTAACAGATGGAAGGATAGTACGACAAAGATATTGCTTTCCTCAGCAGACATTCAAACTAATGTTTTATGCTGATTATGAAATTTAGCTGAAGAATCAATGCTGTATCAGACGCAGGTAATAACATTTGCTCAGTCCATCTCTCTCTCATAATACTCTACATAATACAGTGAACTTTTAATACAGTAATACAAGTAGTTTTCAATGAAGCAACTTAACGTTCCTTCATTACTAGTTCTAAAGTAACATTTTCAAATTAGTAACGGAGGCTCAGCTGTTAAACTGTAAACTTGAGATTTGAATCCGTGGCGGAAGGAAGAGGGCACAAAAGAGGGTTTTTAAAGACACTCCGTTGTTGTTTCTTTTGTATTTACACACTCGTGCCGTTGAACTGTTGTATAAACACAATTTCACACTCATAGCCAAGCAATATGGCTGTATATCAGCACGCTGTGTTTACCTATGACCGAATCACAGCTGTGCCGATGTACAGCCATATTGCTCGTCTACATGTGATATTGCTTATTTACTTATTCTTTTGTTTATTATCTTATTTTAAAAATAAACTTACTAAATAAAGTGCAATAATACTATATTAATGATTTTATTTTTATAGTTACAGGTCTCTCAAGTTACAGTGGTTCCCATACATTGATTTATTTGTGGCGGCCCTCCACAATATCAAAACTGACCACCACAAATAGATTTTCCAAAAGGCTTTGACTTCGTTGAATAAACATGAGCATTGCAGGCGCGGGGGTTTTTATATGAATGTATCTTTGAAAGGAACTGATGTAGAAGATTTTTATTGGTCAAAATATTGGCCTCGTGGTACCATCACAGAGAGGCTCAAAATCACTTTCCAGAACATTCTCGTTCACCACTCCTGGCTGGTG
>NW_015547769.1:248410-252823 GCF_001515605.1 Sinocyclocheilus anshuiensis | reverse complement strand
TGCCTGTGTGTGAGGCCTGCATGAGAATGGAATGTGCAGACAGTGCAGGGGTACAGTATGTGGTGGAGCTGCACACTCTATTTGGACATTAGACAAAATATATGATGAGACCTCCTTGGTGCAGACATTACAAAAATACAGTATATGGTAAAGTTGCACGTCCTGTTTTGACATTAGACAAAATATATGATTAGGCCTCCTCGTTTCACTTAAAACAAATTCTACATCCTAAAAGCAGGCTGGAGACACAGCCAAAACAGGTAAAAGAGTTAATAAACAATAACCATATGTATGAAATGTATTTGAACATGGGCACGCCTTCTGATAGCACTGTATAAAAGAGAGAACAGACACAGACTCGATAGATTTTCTGCAGATAATCTCTAGACTGCATTATCTCTCTGATAATAAAAGTCTATTCTTCTGGCATCAAAACCCAAAGACTCTGAGAATGATTCCTCACAGCACCGGCAGAAGCCACCACACTGACTGTCTTTAGAAATGTTTCAATGTCATGTTCATTTAATCTTTCCTATAATGCCCGATAAAATCGTGTTTATGAGCGGAGTGCTGCTTTGATTACAGCCATTACTGGGGAAACCGCCATTTCCGCCTCTCCAAAAGCGCCGCCTGCTGGCAGAGAATTAATTTGCATTTTCAATTAATCGGCCCATCTGCTGTTTTATATATAGCCTATATTTCTCCCAGGGGAAGTGCCGCCACACATAATGTAAGTCTGTGAGAAACACTGAGTTATATCAAAAGTTTGGAGTAAGATTTAATCTGTTAGGGGAGGAGCCACTCATTTTTGCAGCAGCAGCCCCCTCGGCGCCGCCCAATTCTGCTAGCAGTTAAATTTTATCTATTGTTCATAATTGACCAGCACAAATAGAAATTAAAACAATGGGTAAATATGATAAATATGACAAAAGACAGACAATTTCATCCACATAAAGTAAATTGTTTTATATAGTACAAAAACGCAAATGTAAAAAAAAATAAAAAGAAATTTGGCCCCAAACAATCCAACTGCACAGCAGTGCTCAATGTACATACTGTACACATACAGTAGGTTTGCAGGACTAAACCTGAGCATGTATGTCAAGCTGTCTCTCTCTGTGTGTGTGTGTGTGTGTGTGTGTCAGAACATTGCCAGTTGCATGGCAGAGAGAGTGAGAGAGAGAGTGAGAGAGAGAGAGAGAGAGAGAGTATACATTTCAACTTTTGAATGGTGTTTTGTGTTGTAAGTGTTTGTTTCACATTTTGGTGCCTGGATGACAGGGGTAGGGGGCTCCCACTTAAAGCATTGTGGCTCAAGGCCAGCCATTTTCGCCATCATGATTGATGATAGCATTCCGTCCAGAGCCAAACTGTTCCTAGTTTTGGTTTTGTTCAAACCCACCATGAAGAACACTCTCCCTGCATCTGCATTTGAGTGAGGAAGCCACAGTGCTTTAAGTGGGAGCCCCCGACCCTTGTCATCAAGGCATCAAAATGTGCAACAAACACTTACAACAGAAAAAAAGCATTCATAAGCTGAAATGTGTAATTGTTAGGGGCCAAATTTCTTTTTTATTATTTTTAATACATTTGTATTTTTGAAATATATAAAAATGTATTTTATTTGGAAGAATTTGTCTGTCTTTTGTCAGATTTACCAAATGTTATAACATCTCTAGTCCTTTCCTTAGTTTCAGGTAGCCAAAGCTACGTTAAAGCTTCTGGTTGCAAAGCAGTTGGAGAGTTTTTGACTCTAGCAATAATAATTTAGAAAGAATGTGGCTATATTCCCCAACATCAGCTCTCACTATCTTTGATCACAGGCAAGTGATTTTGTCCAGGAATCGTAAAATCTTAATCTCAGGAATCAAAATGCTTAAAAAAAAATAAACAAAAAAATTAAGGGGTTACAGCATTCATTGTATCTTGCTCTTCCAACTTACACTCTACGTGTGTGGGCATCCATGTTGCCTAGTAACGAACGAACATGCTTGCAGTGCAGCTGGATCACGTAATTTACGCTGAAACAATAACATTCTAAAGGTGCATTCAAGCCATATCGTAATTACTGTGATTACGAGATACCAACTTGTAAAAAGCGTTCACGTCCTTGTAGAACTCATAATTACAACTTGTGAACTGGGAGTTTTCTGAGAGCTACAACTTGTACCACCTAACCACCTCTGATTCATTATCCGCTATGTTTAGGCATTGATAGTGCAATAGTTCAGAGTCCGAGTCCAAGGGTGTGAACCGCTCCAAGTAGAACGTCACGTGTTGTCATCTCGAAATCACAGTGGCCACGTACACACTGCAGTTAAATTTGGCTGTCAGTTCATCTTTGACTCCTTAATCATGTTCTGAACACACATAATTCACTAAGAAACGGTATTCGCATTCAACAACATTAACTCCCAAAAAATACAGGTAGTGACAACCGCATTTTTTTTAGAAATTCTATGCAGTGTGTACAGAACCGAACTGAACAACTAGTTGTTAATGATGATGTCACGAGAAGCAAGCCATTCTCTCCGTGATGCCACATCATTGCTATGTTACCACGCTGCCATTCATGACAGTTTCAGGAGTGAGTCGTGTTCCGTACCAAAGTCCCTTTAGTTTAAATCACTTGGCGGCCATCTTTGAAATGCCTCTCGGGCATGCAAGTGCAGCTCCTATCTCTTTGAATGAGGAAACATCAAATTCTCCAAAACTGTTTGCCAAGCTTACGATTGAATTTCATATTTGAAATCACCAATGAAATCTAACAACAACTGTCTCATAAATATTCATAAAGAATAAATTTGTAAGGCAAACTCATAAATAATAATCTTTTGCTCAAATAGCGTTAAAAAGCGTATTTTTCAGGCTAGACCAGCAAGTGCGCATGCACACTCCTAAGCGCACGTCTCCGAACGCTGTTTCTACAGCAACCGAGACTTCTAACGGCAGCTGCAGTGACGCGATGACTTTACCGATTATCGATTGTCTCTTTTATTCAGAAGGCAGGGCTTCCTTTGATAGAGCGGCCATATTGAGAGTTGCATTTTCCCCCATTCAAAACTATACGATTGACACGTCTTTGGTATTCTATAGTCTTTGTTCCGTACACACATGGAATGATAATTTACGGTACTCACTCCCGCATTTAAATGCGGTTGTCAATCCTGAAACTTGCAGTGTGTACGTGGCCAGTAATTATGACATGGCGTGAATGCAGCATAATTTCTGATTGGCTGGTAGGCGGCATTTAACTCTGTATAACAGGTGACAGCTATGAACTCGCCAGAGAACTTCCTTTCGTATGCCTGCGACTCATCCATTAATTGTATATAGCGGGACAAGTTATCCCTTACTTCTCGGCGTGAGAAATACAAGGTGTGGCATGTGAACTGGTTGAAATGTGTGTCTCTCACGGTAAACGTGTGAGACTTGAAAGCCCTGTAGTTATATTTAATGGTTCACACTATGTGAAGTGTGAGCACCAAGAAGACCAGACCGAAAAACTTATGTGCACCACTGTATATACAGGAAAAATTATCCATTGTTACATATCTGTGAGTGGCAAAAATATGTGAATCTTGCTTTCAGTATCTGGTGTGACCCCCTTTTGCAGCAATAACTGCATGTAACGTTTCTTGTAACTGCTGATCAGTCCTGCACAACGGCTTGTAGGAATTTTAGCCCATTCCTCAGTACAGACCACTTCAACTCTGTGATGCTGGTGGGTTTCCTCCTATGAACTGCTTCTAAAGCAAGAATTTCAATTGGATTAAGTTCCGGAATTTGACTCAGTCATTCCAAAACATTAACTTTGTTATTTTTTAACCATTCTTTGTTAGAACGACTTGTGTGCTTGGGGTCGTTGTCTTGCTGCATGACCCACTTTCTCTTGAGATTCAGTTCTCGGACAGATGTCCTGATATTTTCCTTCAGAATTTGCTGGTATAATTCAGAATTCATTGTTCTATCAATGATGGCAAGCCATCCTGGCCCAGATGCAGCAGACAGGCCCAAACCATGATACTAACACCACCATGTTTCAGGTTCTTATGCTGGAATGCAGTGTTTTCCTTTCTCCAAACATAACACTTCTCATTTAAACCCAAAATTTCTATTTTGGTCTCATCCGTCCATTAAACCTTTCTCCAATAGTCGTCTGGTTTGTCCACATGATCTTTAGCAAACTTTCTCCTTGCAACTCTGCCATGGACACCATGGTTGTTCAGTGTTCTCCTGATGGTAAACACATGAACATTAACATTAGCCAATGTGAGAAAGGCCTTTAGTTGCTTAGAAGTTAGCCTGCAGTCCTTTGAAACCTTTGAAATAGGTGGAGTCCAAACTCTTTAGAGATGGCTTTGAAACCTTTTCTAGCCTGATGAGCAACACCAACTCTTTTTCTGAGGTCCT
>NW_015547769.1:244526-248230 GCF_001515605.1 Sinocyclocheilus anshuiensis | reverse complement strand
TATATATATATATACACACACACACAGTGGAGATCAAAATTAGAGAACAACCAATAATTTCCTACATTTCAAGATCACTGCTTAGTCCCATTTAAAGTTATCCTAACAGGAGTGCTCTTTGCAAGGGCAGTGTTTTAATCATATTTCATAAATTAATTGTATTATGAAGCACAGTATAAAAAACTTAAATGAGTTATTTTAAAAAGAACAAAATTAGGGAACACTTAAAGATACCTTCAAGTTATTGGTGTTCAGAGATCTGGCACCAGGTGCTAATTTCCTTAATTATATGACAAACACTACTTAACTGGCAGCATTCCTCTAATTTTCACTGAGATTGCAAGATGGCGGGCCGCTCTAAGGTGACTGAAACCCTGCGACAGGAGGTTGTCCAGATGATGGCTAAAGGGACGACCCTTTCAGCCATTGCACGAGAAGTTTGTTGTTCCAAATCTGTGATTTCTCAAATATTGCAACTTTACAATGACACAAAAACCTTTTCTAGCCTGATGAGCAACACCAACTCTTTTTCTGAGGTCCTCAGAGATCACATTTGTTTGTGCCATGATACACTTCCACAAACATGATCAGACTTTGATAGATCCCTGTTCTTTAAATAAAACAGGGCACGCACTGACACCTGATAGTAATTTCACTGATTGAAAATAACTCTGAAAAACAGATGGACTCTAATTTCACTTTCAAATTAACTGCCAATCCTAGAGATTCACATATTTTTGCCACACACAGATATGTAATATTGTATCATTTTCCTGAATAAATAAATGACAAAGAACATATTTCTGTCTCACTTGTTTGATTGGGTTCTCTTTGTCTACTTTCAGGACTTGTGCAAAAGTCTGATTATGTTTTGCGTCATATTTATGCAGAAATATAAAAAATTCTAAAGGGTTCACAAACTTTCAAGCAGCACTGTATATACATACACTGATCAGGCATAACATTATGACCACCTTCTTAATATTGTGTTGGTCCCCCTTTTGCTGCCAAAACAGCCCAGACCCGTCGAGGCATGGAGTCCACTAGACCCCTGAAGGTGTGCTGTGGTATTTGGCACCAAGATGTTTGCAGCAGTCCTGTAAGTTACGAGGTGGGGCCTCCACAGATTGGACTTGTTCGTTCAGCACATACCACAGATGGTCGATTGGACTGAGATCTGGGGACTTTGGAGGCCAAGTCAACACCTATTCCTCATCATTTTTCCTTCTGGAACATCAGTGACCATTTGAACCTTTTGTAATAGTTGCGTCTGAGTCCCTCAGTTGTCCTCAGTGTGAAAGATGGATCTCAAAATCATACAGTCATTGTTGGAAAGGGTTATAAGATATTTGAAAAAAGAACTCTGATCAAAATTAGAGAACACTTATAGATACCTTCAAGTTATTGGTGTTAATCTGGTAACTGGTGCTAATTTCCTTAATTATATGACAAACCCTATTTAACTGTCAGCATTCCTCTAATTTTTACTGAGATTGTAAGATAGCGAGGTGCTCTAAGGTGACTGAAACTCTGCAACAGCAGGTTGTCCAAATGAAGGCCAAAGGGATGACCCTTTCAGCCACTGCAAGAGAAGTTGGTCATTCCAAATCTGTGATTCCTCGAATATTGCAGGTTTACAATGACACTAATTCATGTCCCCCAAAAAGGCTGGTCGCCTACGTAAGAGACAAGCATGAGAAGACAGGATAATGCAGAGGACTCTCAATAGGGAATCGGTTCAACACTGCAGCTGGAATAGCTTGCCAGTTCAGCACTGAACAGGGTAAGGATCTGTCTCGGCATGTTTAAGAGAAGTCAGACTGAAAGCCCACTCTGCAGTGACCAAGCCTCTCAACAGCAGAAAGAATCAAAAGGCTAGGCTCACCTTTCAACCCTCTATGCACACATTGGCAATATAATCAAGCTGATTTGCTGAAATCAAAACAGGGACGGTAATAGATGAGAGCCAGCCAATTAGATAGCTGTTTGCGCATTAGTTCCGCCTACTACTGGAAAAACCGCATAATATTCTGCTTGTTCATAAAAGCTGAATAATTCTAAATTAACTCCATTATTTTTACAGGAAAATACAACAAAGAATACCGTTTACACGTAGCACATCGATTCAGCGTGATATGTAAGACTCTCGCTCTCTCTTTGCATGTGTGAGAAACACAGCGCTCTCAGCAAAGCGACAGCGAGTCGTGCGCCTTCACACTAGAGTTTATTGTACTTTACATCAAATACAGGTACACTGTGCATCCATTGAGCTGAATTGAATTATAGCACAGAACGCTTGATGGAGAGCAAAACTCTCAAGTGCTTAGTCTGAGTGTTCAGCGAGTGAAAATATATCTATGCTAACTTGTAATTAGCCTCTAACACACACACTGGTGAGTAAAATCTAAGAATTTATTAGCCAATGGCTAACGATAGACATTATTTTAGTCGCCCAGATTGAAGATTTAGTCGCATATGTAAAGGGTTGTCTTTGCTGAGGAGCATGTTGTGTGGAGAGAGGAGAACTGGTCCAAAGTTCACTTTAGTGATGAGAACAAGTTTAATTTATTTGGGTTTGGTGGGAAACATTTTGTTTGGCATCAAACTGGGGAAAGACTGAAGCTCAAGTACGTAAAGTAGTCAGTGAAAGGTGGAGGAGGAAGAGTTATGGTTTGGAGGATGCAAATGTTTATCAGAACCTCCTTCAGCATGCGATTTTCATGCAAGACAATGTTTCCATCACACTGCGAAGCTAAAAACATTGAAATAATGAAATGGCCGGCTCAGAGTCCTAATCTAAACCCGATTGAAAATCTCTGGAAAATCCTTGGTGACAAAGTTATGGCTAAGAAACCCACTACAGTCACTGAACTATGGAAGAGACTGGAAGAAGAGTGGACCAAGATCACACCAGCGTGATGTCCTGCAGCCGAAGATGTGCTGAAGTTATTCAAATATATTTTAAATAGCCTCTACACTTCCTACTAATTTCTGACCGCTGTAACCCCCCCATAATTTTAGTTGTAATCTCCTTTTGTGCTACAGTGGTTATCTAATGTTCAGTGTTCTCTAATTTTGATCACTGTTTTCAACAATAAAGGTTTTTGTTGAAATGCCTTGGATATTTTGTCAAACAGTATAACAGTGGTATACCTACAGCTAATATTTCTTCATATTTTGAGCGATGAAAATGAACACAATTTCAGACAAATCAAGTATTTATAGATTGTTCTCTAATTTTGATCTCCACTGTGTGTGTATATATGTATGTATATATATTTACATTTACATTTAGTCATTTAGCAGACGCTTTTCAAGCTGTTTTTAAACTTAAATCTGTGGTTGGTTGTGATTTCTGGGCCTGGAGAGCTGGAGATCCTCAAAGTCTCTCCACTATTTATTGTCCGTCGTTCCCATTTACCCCTAGACCAAAAGGGGAGAACATAACAATAGAAAAAGAATAGAGCAAGCTAGTGTTAGAGGCCTTTTTTGCTTTTGATAATTGTATAATAAATAAAAAGAAAACAAACAGATAGAATACTAAAAGATTAGAAAAGCTAGTATATTTATATTTTTAAATAGAATTAGAATAGAGAGTGCTAGAGTTAGAGGGTCAAAAAAAGATGGAACAGATGTGTTTTTAGTCGTTTCTTGAAGATGGCTAAGGACTCAGCTGCTCGGATTGAGTTGGGCAGGTCATTCCA
>NW_015547769.1:231435-244226 GCF_001515605.1 Sinocyclocheilus anshuiensis | reverse complement strand
TTAGCAGATGCTTTTATCCAAAGCGACTTACAAATGAGGACAATAGAAGCAATCAAAACTAACAAAAGAGCATTGATATATACCTAACTGGATGGTGAAATTGTGATGAAACGATGGGTTTGCTGGAACCACAAGCAGTTCTGTCTTGGCAAGGTTGAGATGAAGGTGATGGTCCTTCATCCAGCAAGAAATGTCTGTTAGACAAGCTAACAGATGCGAGTGGCTATCGTCGGATCATCAGGATGGAATGAGAGGTAGAGTTGAGTGTCATCAGCATAGCAGTGATAAGAAAAGCCATGTTTCTGAATGACAGAACCTAGTGATGCCATGTAGACAGAGAAGAGAAGTGGTCAAAGAACTGAGCCCTGAGGCACCCCAGTAGTTAGATGTTGCAACTTGGACACCTCACCTCTCCAAGATACCTTGAAGGACCTATCTGAGAGGTAAGACTCAAACCACTGGAGTGCGGTTCCTGAGATGCCCTTTGCCAATAGGGTTGACAGGAGGATCTGGTGGTTAACCATGTCAAAAGCAGCGGACAGATCCAGCAAGATAAATATTGAAGATTTAGAATCCACTCTTGCCAGTCTTATCTATCTATCTATCTATCTATCTATCTATAGAGAGATAGATCAGTGCCTTGCAAAAGTATTCCTACTCCATTTTTCATCAATCTACACTCTACACACCATAATGACAAAGCAAAAAGCAGATTTGTGACAACTTTGCAAGTGTTTGATTGGGTTTAAGCCAAGGCTCTGTCTGTGCCACTCAAGGACATTCACAGAGTTGTCCATAAGTGACTCTTGCATTGTCTTAGTGTGTGCATAGGGTCATTGTCCTGTTGGAAGGTGAAAGTTCTGCCCAGTTCAGGTTCTGCATGCTCTGGAGGTTTTCATTATGGCTGTCTCTATATTTTGCTGCATTGAGCTTTCATTTTACTCTGATGAGTCCCTCAGTCCTGGTTGTTCCAGACTTATTCCATTAAGGATAATGGAGGCTGCATGCTTCTGTGAACCTTTAATGCGGCAGAATTTTTTCTAAACTCATCCCCAGATCTGTCTCTTGACACAATCCTGTCTCTGAGCTCTACAGGCAGTTCTTTTGACCTCAGGACTTGTTTTTTTCTATTTGCCACAGGTTAACTCCACTTGAAGTGTAGTGACATCTACAAGATATATGAATGCTCCTGAGCTAAATTTCAAGTGTCCCAGAAAATGAATACTTATGCAATAAAAATAATTTGTTTTTTATTTTTAATAAATTTGAGAAGTTGTTACAAACCTGTTTTTTGCTGTCATTATGGTGACAAAGTGTAGATTGATGTGGAAAAAAGTAGTTTAATATAAGGCAGCAACATAAAACGTGAAAAAAATGAAGGGGTATGAATACTTTCATAAAGCATTGTATATAGGCCTATACCCTTAAATATATACATTTCTTTGAAAGACACTTTTTCAGAGTACAACTAAGATCACACTTTTTTTTTTTTAAGTTATTGTATACAGGTCACCAGGGCATCACAGAGACATCATGATTTGCTAATTTTATATCCAAATTAATACTGTTTGCAGATAACGTCAATTGTTGCCAATTTTAACATCCACGTAGATAATGAAAAGATGCATTAGGACCGGTATTTTTACACATCCTGAACTGCTGGGGTTAGACAACATGCTTAAAGTGGAAATGAAGCAGTCAGTCAAGTTTACATTATTTAGTAAAGTGATTTCCACTTTGATTAAAAAATATATAACAAACATGATTAATGTAACCATTTTAAAGAAAAAAGGTTGTTTTGTTATAGCTTTTAGAGCAAGGGCACCGCCATCTTGCAGTACCACCGCGCTGTGGCTTTGTGTGTGTGTGCAGCGCCGCCGGCGCGAACAGAAATGATCTATCACAACGCCTGAGTACCGCATTTAAATCTCTTTCAGAAAAGGTCTATCACAGCGTGTAAATACCGCACTGAAATCTATTCCGTGCTGTCTCACGTTTGAATGGCTTAATCACTATAATATTTAAACTGACAAGGCTTAAAACACGTGAGAATGATCAACTTTATTGAGGAAGCAGCACTGGTCTGATTGTTCAGATAACGTTAGGTGATTAGTTAAACACTACATCCTGTTAACAGCAGGAAAGCTAATTGTATTCGCAGGTGAACATAAAATATGATACATACAACTGGTGAACCAGTCAATGTAATGCATATGTCTTAATGGTCTGACATAACAATAAAATGCGACATGAATGATTAAGCGTTGTCTGGTTACATCACCTTGCGCCTGGCATTATGAAAACAATGTTTGGGATACCACGATCAAAACTTAGCATATAGACAGTTTGATGTTGAATATTCATCCAAATTATGGTGAAAACCAAATTATTTGTGTGTTAAAATAACATTCGTGTGTTCAAAATGTAAAGAAATGCTTATATTACTTCACTGGCCATCGGAGCGAACCAACCCCGTGACGTCACACGCGATGGTACCGCAAGATGGCGGCGCCCTTGCTCTAAAAGCTATAACAAAACATCCTTTTTTCTTTAAAACGGTTACATTAATCATGTTTGTTATATATTTTTTTTATCAAAGTGGAAATCATTTTACTAAATAATGTTAACTTAACTGACTGCTTCACTTCCACTTTAAGGACCCATTCATTGTACTAATAATATTCTACATTTAATTTTGGAATGGAAATTGATGTTGAATTTCTGCCGCTGAGTGACAACATATCAAATAATTACCTAGTCTCTTGTATACTCCAAATATAGAAAACAATGAGACTTTTGAAGATATGACATGGCACGAGGAATGTCCTCCTCTAGTGCCTTTTAAGACACCAACAAGAGGAACTCTAGTGGATATATAAGTAACAGCATCTGTGTGAGGGCAATTCTGCCACTGCATTAGATTTCAGTTACTTGGCCTGCAGGCCATAGGCGTTTAATGCTAAGGGTTATGGTTTTAAAATAATTTAGCAAGCACCTATAATAGCGGTTGTGGATTTGGCACTTACTTGCTCTTCTTGTGTCTTTGCTTGCATCAGTCTGGCACGTAGCTGAACATGATAGACGCTGTAATATTTTTTAGCACGAGCAACCTGTTGCCTCTGTTCTCTAAGCTTATTTTGAGCTGACTTCTGCTGTTGGATCCTCTCCCTGAACTCTCTCTGAAACATATACAGACATAAGATTCAGAGTTGCTGAGCTCAAAGGCTTTTAATTTTGTGTGATTTAGTCTTTGCGTCTTTATTATGAGTATGCTCTTACCAGGCGACGGTTGTGTTCCTTTTCTTTGTGGATTATCTGCACCAGCATGTCATGTCTTTTCTGAGCTTCTTCTAGCTACAAATACAAAAAAGTGAACCCATTCAGTGCTGAAACACAATGAACTTGTGCACACTGATCAGTAGTCAGCTGAGACATATCAGTTAGTAACTAAAATCTGTTAACACATGACTAGGTTTATTGCATATTATTACATGTGACTATACAGTATATATTGCTTAGTACAACAGCATGTCACTATAAGTATCAACATACGTATCAAAAAGTGTTAAGAGCAGAAGGCAATATTTTCAGTGAATAAAACCTTTTTTTTGCCACCACATTATGCCAATGTAAGGCCCGGAATATATTATCTAGATTTTTTTCTTACATTTAGCCATTTTTAATTTTTACATTATAGAGAAAGTTATTTAATTGCCATGCTGACATTATGCTGATAATACTACTGTAAATGTAAATGGTTTACATAAAATCGGTGTGTTTCTGTGTGCGTGTTAGATCTCTCACTTGTTTTAAAAGTTTGGACTGTGTCTGTCTGTTCTGGTTTTGGGAAGAGCTGAGCTGGTCAATCTGTCGGAGCTGCTGTTTCCACATACGGGACAAAGTGTGAGGAGAGAGCTGCACCCGCAGAAACTCCTCCAGCAGAATGGGAAGAAGATTGTTGTCCTTCACTTTCACTAGGTAAAATGTAAAAATCATATGAAGCAAATTGTTAAAATGTATTTATATAATAAAGAACCTGAAAATCTGATGAGAACAAGGAAGGATTAGTGGATGCTGCTCTGCTGTGTGTATTTGTGTCTGTGTGGCATATATGGTTTATGAGGACACAATATGATAATTAGAGAAACGAAATTTGGAGGTTTACATCTTACATTTTTTCCAAAGTCAAAACAACTTTGAACTTTCAAAAGTTCAAGCACTTTTTCTATGTTCTTTTTTTGTATGTTCTAAATGAGAAAATCGACATGTGGCGTAAGAACCTGAGAACAGTTGTCTGCAATCTGTTCGCAGGGGTTAAAGCAAAAAAAAAAATCCTGAGCCTGAACTTTTTTTCTGGGGGCGAGGGAGGGTTGCGGGGGTGGACACATATACGCGTGTTTTGTTTTCAGCTATTTTTTTTACACAGATTTAAAAGCAGATTTACACATGTATTTTCAACTCCCAAACACGGTCAGTCATTCAGGGGCGGACCGGTGGGGGGTGGGGGTCTTCGTTTTAGTCAGTTTTAGTACCATTTAATATTCAGTGGATTATCAAAATTAAGACTACACATAAAGAACATAATATTTTCAGGAAATGATTATTATTAACATAATTTAAGGAAAAATACTGTATAATGTCAAAAACCAACAAACAATAAATAAAATTAGCAGCACTATACACGTTTTGTTAGCATAAACATTAAAATACTAATATTAAAAACGATGGCCGGATTATAAACAATCAAAAAATCTTGGTTTGGTGACTTACAACAAAACACGTTATCTACTAGATTTGACCAAAAGTAAGTAAATAAATAAATAAAAAAATATATGAAATGATTAATCTCACATTTCAGTCTTTAACTCATTTTAAGAGAAGGATCAAAATCATAAATTATAGACATTTTAGAGTTGAGATTTTTAGAATGCACATTAGCTTGTTTTACATCTACAGGTTAAGATTTACAACAAAAAATTGAGACGTTTTTCGCATTGGTCTGAACAAAAAAGGCAGACGGGGCTGAATGAAATGTAACTCCGCTGTCTGACAGCAGGTGTCGCGAAAGGAACAGCAGAAATAGAGCGGTTTCCTCGGTAACCGCTGTAAATAAAGCAGTCTCACGACATTGGGCAAATTAAAAGCAAATATCATAGAATCATGTCAGTTCTCCCTTATGCATTCATAGAATTAATTAATTCATACATTCTTTCATTTAATTTCTTTCAGCACTCTGCCTTCATTCATGTTTTCACACAAAACGAAACCTACGCTGCATGTTGCGCCTGCGTGAGACTGTTAAAATGCTGAGCAGTATTTATCTCGTTTTACCACATATTTATAGATTAATCCTTACTAAAGATTCAGTCAATTCAGTCAAGAGCAAATTTGAGCAGAGTGATTTTTCTTTTGTTCTTTAATATTAATAACACAGACAGCAAGCTGCTCTCACTTTCAGACCAAATGCACAGTTCTGACACATCAGATTTTCTCAGTTTACGTTAATTTAAAACTTTTTTTTAAACTTAAGACTGTGCTTACGAGGACACTCGCCAAAATTGCCATTTTGACTTAATTTTGTGTTTAAGCACGAAAAGAAAAGTGAACTCATCTCTGTAATGGTGTGCTGTCAGAGACGCGGCTCACTGTGCGCGCACATAAAACAGCACTCAAGGACCGAACTTAGTTCTCTTTCGTGATTTCTTACACTTGAACGGTTGAAAATCTTTTGAATGCTTAAATTGGCAAAACTTAAAAACACATGCATATGATAAACTTTGTGACGAGTCAAATTCGGGGTCTAATTTGTGACGTGGTAGCACTTTTTTACTGTAGCTTTCTCGAGCACAAGGTGCAGAAGTAGCTGGTTCTCTTAATTTCTGCCTATTTATTCTATCTACGCCCAGCGCCATTTATTTTTAAGTCCTTTATCAATTAGGACGTCTTTCCCAGGCTTCATAATCTTACTTTCCATCCTGCCGACTATGTCTCTGCTCCGGCATCTATGCTTAGTAGGACTCGGTTGCAGCTGGATCTCAACCACACTTTTTCCCAAGACCCGCCCCATTCTACTTATGATTGACTAGTAATGTTAGTTTGGTTGAAAGTGAAAGCTGTATTCCTCTCATACCATTGGTAGGCAAACTCATGAACTCGAAAGTGATATCAACACGTTTTTTTTTAATGTAGGACTATCTTTTTTTTTTTTTTTTCCTGCAGTCAAACGACTCACACCGGAGATCCGACACGGTGCCGGAAAACTTTAAGCCCTGTGTTCACCTTCACCTGTTAGCTTAGCTTACCCCTGCACTGCTATTTCCCATCCCTTTCAGGCGAAGTAATAATAAATAATATATTTTATTCATAGGTGCCTTTCAGGACACTCAAGGTTGCCATACAAGCAAAATAATATAAAAGTAAGTAACAATAAACAAGACATCACCACAGAATACAACATCACACATAGGTTACAAGTGCATTAAAAATACAGGCTCAATAAAAATCAGGTCACAAAAAGTCCTGTTTAAAAAGCTGAGTCTTGAGGCAAGATTTAAAAGTATGATGACTATTGTATGGAGAGTATGGATCACTACTGCGAATATCAAGAGGGAGGGAGTTCCATAAATGAGTGGCAGCATAACTAAAAGTTCTAGCTCCCCTGGTGGTGAAAAAATACATGTTAAGACAAAAAAAAATAATAATAATTGAGAGTGAAGATCTGATAGAGCATGAAGGGGAGTAGATGTGAAGAAGATAATTAAAGGATTATTAAAAAATCTTAAGTTAAAATTTCCTGATAATTTACTCACCCCCATGTCATCCAAGATGTTCATGTCTGTCTTTCTTCAGTTGAAAAGAAATTAAGGTTTTTGAAGAAAACATCCCAGGATTTTTGTCCATATAGTGGACTTCAACAGTTACCAAACGGTTGAAGGTCCAAATTATTGCAGTTTCAGTGCAGTTTCAAAGGGCTCTACACGATCCCACCCGAGGAATAAGGGTCTTATCTAGCCAAACCATCAGTCATTTTCTTACATAAATAAACATTTATATACTTTTTAACCACAAATGCTCGTCTTGCTATAGCTCTGCTTGCGCATGCGCGTCTTCACGTATTAAGTAATCCCGTTGGAAAGGTCAAGTGCGGTTAGCTCTTCATCTGTGTACTCCGGTTCAGAAAGGTAGGGTAGGCCGAAAAACTCAATCTAATTTTCTCCTCCAACTTCAAAATCGACCGACATCGTTGTTTTAACTTTTTTTGTAAAGGGCATTTGACTTTTCTTTGCACGTTCGCTTTGTAAACGCTGGGTCGGTGCTTCCGCCTACGTCACGCGTGACCTTTCCAACATGATTACGTAATGCATGAAGTTGAGCTAGTGCACGACTAGCATTTGTGGTTAAAAAGTATATAAATGTTTTTTTTATTTTAATTTCGAAAATGACTGATCGTTTCGCTTGATATGACTTTTATTCCTCGGCTGGGATCACGTAGAGCCCTTTGAAGCTGCACTGAAACTGCAATTTGGAGCTTCAGACCGTTGGTTCCCATTAGGGCTGAACGATTTTGGAAAATTATTATTATTATTCTCTCTCTGTTATTCATTTATTTTTTGTGGGTTTCATGCTGTCCGCTAAGGCATAGGACACACACAGGCTTTCCTCCTCACCAACGACATTAAACACCGTGTCTACACCGGAGACACCGCGAGCGGCAAAATACAGTAGAACCATTATAATCAGTGACGCTGTGTACACTGGATGCGGCGCGACATTAAACTGATGCCTTGTTCTATTTATGACGTACTGACACAAAGTTCAAATGATTTGCAACGGTCGCTTTGTACAGTAGAGCTGTTGCGGCGCGACACGACAACTGTAGCGTCTGGTATAGACACGGTGAGTGAAGCCGAGAGCAAGATATGCCTCGTCATATTTTCTGCATTTAGCTTGTGAATGACCAGCACCTGCCTGGGTCTGTGCGACTTCATCTATGTCTTTTCTCTTCCCTTTCACAAACCAATCCATCTCCCATTCTAATTTACGTCCTTTGGCTGTTTACTGTTTTATTTATTTTCTTTTTCTGCTGATGGCCCGCGCTCGACTTGAAGCAGCGCTGCTTAGACCGATGGGTGTGTGTCAACAAAGTACTGCGAGAGCTATAAGAGAGCGCGGACGTCTCCTTATGCTTTCTCTCACCGTACTTTGATGAAAAATCGCGTTTTGTCATATCGCGATATTATCGCAAATGCAATTAATCGTTCAGCCCTAGTTCTCATTGAAGTCCATTATACGGAGAAAAATCCTGGAACATTTTCCTCAAAAACCTTCATTTCTTTGCGACTGAAGATAGAAAGACATTAACATCTCAGATGACATGGGGGTGAGTAAATTATCAGGAAATGTTTATTCTGGAAGTGAACTAATCCTTTAAGGTATGGAGGAGTGAGATTATTAAAAGCCTTGAACGTAAGAAGCAGAAATTTACAATCGATACATTTACAATACAGAAAGCCAGTATAATCGCTGAAGAACTGGAGAAATATGCTTGATGGAAGGAGTTCTAGAAAGAATACGAGCTGCAGAGTTCTTAAACAACTGAATTTTATAAAGATGTTTAGAATGGAGACCAGATAGGAGAGCACTGCAGTAATCAATACATGTAGCAACCAGTGCATGGAAGAACTGCAGTGCTACTTATTGTGAGGGAGGGACAGTGATGATTGATATTACTTCAATGAAAGTAGGCTATGCAGTATGAGTGATATTAACATGAGCTTCAAAGGATAGGGTGTTATCGTGGATGACACCCAGACTCTTAACCGAAGTAAATTTTTTTATTAATAGCTACAGAAAGATAATCAGATTTTTGCAGAATATATTTCAATCCTGCAAGGAGGACGTCAGTTTTACAACTGAGTTTAAGAAATTAGCTGAAAGCCAGTCTTTAATTTCAGCTAAACAGCTCGACAAAGAAGGTGGAGGGAAGGAACTCGAGGGCTTGGAAGACAGCTGGTTGTCATTAGTGTAGCAATGAAAATGGATACCAGATTTACTAAAAATATGACTGAGAGGAAGTAAATAGATAATGAATAAAAGATAGCCCAAAACAGAACCCTGAGGAACACCACTGTTAACTTTAGATAGTTTTGGTTGGAATTGTTTAAGTTGGATTAACTGAGTACAACTAAAGAGGCTTTAAACCAAGACAGTAATCCCAACGAAAGCTAACCTGTCAAGAAGTATATTATGTGTATAATTTCGGTAATTAAAGAGGACAAAGATGGTAAACAGTTTTGACTAAGTGAATTGAAAGAGGGTTGAGCTGACAAGTGATAGATTTGTATTTCCGGATAAGACAAAATATATCTTCAGCAGTCGGTAGAGTGAAAGTACAAAAGACAGAGTGTGAAGGCACAAGAAAAGTAACTGCTGGTGGATATTTTAAATTTTAGACTCAAAACAGATAATAAAAGTCTGGCAAAGAATGGTGGAATAGGCCTACATATTTGGTGGCAGAAAGTCAGATGGTCATCAAATATTTATGACCACTAGCCCAAATTAATTTGGAATAAAAGTCAAATTTAACTTTAGCAAGGCATCCTTGTAGTGTTGGATGTGGTCAACATGCATTTCTTTGTGAATAGTATATAATATAATTAATAAGTAATATTATTACTATGTGTTTCTAGATCCCTACTATCACTACCACTCGCAAACCATGCATCCCACAATGTAGACAGCGCAATCCTAACAACCTGCGCACTTTGCCTATGTCTACTAATACACTACTTTCTTTTTCTATTGGTCTCTGGAATTGCCAGTCTGCTGTAAACAAAGCAGATTTTTATTACTTCTATTACTAGTCATTCAAGACTAAACCTCATGGCTCTGACAGAGACCTGGATCATACCAGAGGACAATGCTACACCTGTAGCACTCTCCAATAATTTCTCTTTTTCCCACTCCCCCCGTCTGACTGGAAGAGGTGGAGGTACTGGTCTGCTTATCCCTAATGATTGGAAATTTAATCCTTTACCATCTCTGAGTATCAACAGCTCCTTTGAATCACATTCAACCACTATTACCCACCCTCTTAAAATCCATTTTATAGTTGTTTATCGACCCCAAGGACCACTAGGTAACTTCGTGGAAGAATTAGATGTGCTGCTCTCAATCTTTCCTGAGGATGGTACTCCCCTAGTTATGCTTGGAGACTTCAACATCCACCTAGATAAACCTCAGGCTGCAGACTTCCACACTCTGCTTGCTTCTTTTGATCTCAAGCAAGTATTAACTACGGCTACTCACAAATCAGGCAACCAACTGGACCTTATTTACACATGACACTGCTCCACTGATCATGTACTGGTGACTCCACTGCACACCACACGAGGGCTGAATGCTTCCGCTGACGCTTCCGCCTCAGCTGACAGACAACAAACAAATACACAGCCACCCGACACTTCAGATAAAACAGCTGTGGACGCCTTGTTAAATTAGCACACCCAAAAGCCTATAGCAGGGCAATTGCTCAAATCGAAACTATAAAGTTCGCACTTAAGTGCAGGAATGGAGCAATATAAATAACAAAAGCTCCTTCTTAGCCGACGGCTATTACTTTATACAAAGTACAACGGAAAATGGCAGTAGAAATAGCTAGAGAACGAAATAAACCTTAGCAGCAAGTAACAATTTAAACAACAGATGCAGAAACAAAGTATTAAGCAAACACTCACGCGCTCCCGCCTGTTCTGCTGACTGACTTCTCCCAAAACAAAAATTAATTATGTGTTTGTTCTCTTTTTATTTACATTGTTTTTATTTGTTTAGTCGTTTATTTTTGTGTAATTGTTTTTTTTATTTGTGTAGTTTTTTTTTTCCATTTAATTGTTTTTATTTTTGTTTTTTGTTTTGTGTGTGTGTGTGTATATATATATATATATATATATATATATATATATATATAAAATACCTTGCTACGTGTACTGCGTTAGGCTAAACGAGACTTGTCATCTGCACTTACATATTGTTGCTCTTTTGTTAGTTTAATCGCTTTATGTATCCCCCAATTGTAAGTCGCTTTGGATAAAAGCGTCTGCTAAATGACTAAATGTAAATGTAATAAGCGAAACTGTTAGCCAATCACAGCAGTGCGCGTTTACTTGCGAGTTGTGAATGCACCCTGCCTATAAAATCAGACTGTTCTGCAGAGAGGCTCAAAAACAGGATAGAAAATAGCCTATTACTTCTAAATATGTGTTTTTAATGTAAAATCACACTAACATTATAAGTGAACCTCAGAGAACATTATAAAATTAAAGCTGCAAGCAGCATTTATCGGGGTTCAAGCGTATTAAGACCTTTATGCCATCTATGGTGTTAGGGTCTAGGCTGACATGAAAGCATTTAAGATTTATAGGCTTTTGAGTACATTTGGAGATGGCCATTTTCTTAATGATCCTGTTATGGCTATCCAAATGGTAAAGTTCAACAAATTGTTGACCTAAAAAAATCTAGAGAATTGTAATGCAGTGGTTTTGAGGTTTAGTGAAATACCTAGGACCTTAAGGCAAAGTTATAGAGAATGAGGAGATTCAACATATGCTATGAATATTGTTTATGTGTGATACATAGCGCCACCTGATTTCTTTTATACTTCACACAGACTGCTAGAGGCAAAAGTCAAACAGGCCCACCAAGTTTCGTTTTGATCGGCCTCTGTTAACCTGGTCTAACAGGTTCTCAAATTTCATAGGCCAATGGCAGCCATGTTTTTTGAGAGACACGAAGATCCTCATAGACATTCATGGCACCTTCGACCAAGACACTGCATGCCAATGTTCAAGTCAATCGGACTAACGATTGCGTAAAGGCATTTTAATGTTTTTTTTTTCTGTTATAGCGCCACCAAGTGGACAATCACTTTACCATCATGGCAACTTGGACAAGGACAGTGCATGCCAATTTTCAAGTCAATCAGACTAACTGTTGTGTAGATGTAGTGGTTTTCATGTTTTTTTTTCCTATTACAGTGCCACCAAGTGGCCAAAAGCAAAATTTTTTACTGTGACCTCGGACTGAGCTTCTACACGTGTACCATGTTTGGTGAAAATATCTCATTGCAAACAAGAGATATAATCATTTTAGTAAAAGGCAACTGCTACTTCAAATGTTTTAGCATTCTGTTGCAAATCACCAATTGAAATTCTTTTGATAACTTTTTGCCATGAGTTTGTGATGTTGTGAATGCGCTCAGGACAGTTGGACATTGCGGTGTATCAGGTAGAGTGTGATCAGATGTCTGATAGTTTTTTTACTTTTCTTTTATCCATAGAGCTTTGTAAAGTCATGAAACTAACCATATTTCCTCAGAATGACTTGTTCTCTGTATGTAATAAGTTTTAAAGTGTTTCGAATGACTTGGTTAAAGATATAAGAAAATTACTGCTATCTTTTTTACTGTTACTTTAATAAATCGCCACTGCAACACCGTTCAAGATATCCAATATCCGTTCGCAATTTAGTATCTTCAGTATATTGGCATCATGTAGACGAAGTTTGGTGTGAATTGCTTGTTTCTCCTGGACGGAGTATCCAGACTGATCGTTTCGTGTCTTAAGACCTCAATGTATCGTCACAAGCCGCAGGGTTTAATTTGGTTTTGTCTGGGTATGTTTTTTTTTTTTTAAACTCTCAAAGCTCTGACTGACATTATATGACTGAAAGACTGCAACGGTTTGAGTTAAAAATCTTCGTTTGTGTTCTACTGAAGAAACAAAGTCACCTACACC
>NW_015547769.1:230162-231054 GCF_001515605.1 Sinocyclocheilus anshuiensis | reverse complement strand
AAAAATCCAAATCAAAAGCAAAATAGCTGACTTCCTGTTAGCTGATGACTGTAAATTAGAAAGTTGTCCGTCTTGATGAGAACAATGTCTGTACCGAGTTTTATGTCTGTAGCTAAAACTAACTCCCCAACTTTTGTCAAAAGGTGGCGCTATAGAGTGCCTCCTCCACGCCCTTTTATGAGCTTTTGCCAGTGTCTGTCTGTCATTAATACTGATTTGTGTGTTGAGTTTCATGAAAACATTAGTTATTGCACTGTGAATTAACATGAACATTTTGATTAACTAACATCAACAAACATTAATAAATGCTGTGAAAATATATTGTTCATTGTTAGTTAATGCATTTACTAATGTTAACAAATGAGACCTTATTTTAAAGTGTTACCAAAACCTTTAATTGTTTATAAGCATTTGTTAACTATTTTATTGATCTATAATATTCGTGAAATATTTTGGCCTGCA
Organism: Sinocyclocheilus anshuiensis; assembly: GCF_001515605.1. Taxonomy (NCBI): domain Eukaryota; kingdom Metazoa; phylum Chordata; class Actinopteri; order Cypriniformes; family Cyprinidae; genus Sinocyclocheilus; species Sinocyclocheilus anshuiensis. The sequence continues at coordinate 230,592 of NW_015547769.1, read as the reverse complement.
TTACAGCTTAGTCTTCATCTGTGAGCTGAACTGTTTTACTGTTACATTCATGAGATGATGTAAATTCAGATGAATGTCATGTCACATAATGTCATAGGTCAGTATCAAATGAGTGTCAAATTATTATTTGCAGCACAAAAATATATAAGTCCACGTTTATGTATCGTTAGATATTTTTTTATGTTCTAATTAACATAATTATTAACATAATTATATAAAGATATGTTGTCAGTGCCCTACAAATTAACTGGTTCTAGGACTTTTTTGTCCCTAAAACTGACAGAAAAGGATAAGGCCTAAGACATTTCTTTAGCTGTAATACAATAATGCAAAAACAACAACAACAAAAATACTGATTATTTTTTTCTGGTGATTAAAGAGATGTTTAAAAGTCTCTCTCTCTCTCTCTATCTCTCACCCACCCCCTCAC
>NW_015547769.1:223202-228737 GCF_001515605.1 Sinocyclocheilus anshuiensis | reverse complement strand
GTGAAAATATATTGTTCATTGTTAGTTCATGTTAGTAAATGCATTTACTAATGTTAACAAATGAGACCTTATTTGAAAGTGTTACCAAAACCTTTAATTGTTTATAAGCATTTGTTAACTATTTTATTGATCTATAATATTCGTGAAATATTTTGGCCTGCATTACAGCTTAGTCTTCATCTGTGAGCTGAACTGTTTTACTGTTACATTCATGAGATGATGTAAATTCAGATGAATGTCATGTCACATAATGTCATAGGTCAGTATCAAATGAGTGTCAAATTATTATTTGCAGCACGAGCTTTTGCCAGTGTCTATCTATCATTAATACTGATATGAGTGTTGAGTTTCAAGAAATTCTAAGCATGTTATCTGCCTCAAAATTACTGGAAAAAATATTCAAGTTTGACACGTTGCCATGGCAACAATATTTCAGATATCAATATCACCTCACCAGTTTTACATCGGCCGTGTTTTGAAATTATTCTGAAGAAGTTTGAAGCAAATTGGGTAAAAATAAGATGATGAATTAAAAGCATTTTGAAAATGACACACTTCCTGCTGTCAGTTGGTGGCGCTATGACTTTGACTCCTAATAGTCACATCTATGCGATCGGCATCATACAACGAACAAACCCCTGAAGTTTGATCAAAATCAGACAATGTATGTGCATGTTATTAGACACTTCCTTTTTCTCATTTCTTGCCATAACTTCATCGCCTCGCCACGGGGGTCAGTATCAAATGAGTGTCAAATTATTATTTGCAGCACAAAAATATATAAGTCCACGTTTATGTATCGTTAGATATTTTTTTATGTTCTAATTAACATAATTATTAACATAATTATATAAAGATATGTTGTCAGTGCCCTACAAATTAACTGGTTCTAGGACTTTTTTGTCCCTAAAACTGACAGAAAAGGATAAGGCCTAAGACATTTCTTTAGCTGTAATACAATAATGCAAAAACAACAACAACAAAAATACTGATTATTTTTTTCTGGTGATTAAAGAGATGTTTAAAAGTTCAAGTTTGAAACATTGCCATGGCAACAGTATTTTAGATATTAATATTCCCTCAACAGTTTTACATCGGCTGTGTTTTGACATTATTCTGATGAAGTCTGAAGCACATTGAGTAAAAATAAGATGCTGAATTCAAAGTATTTTGAAAATGACACTTCCTGCTGCCAGTTGGTGGAGCTATAACTTTGACTCCTAATAGTCACATCTATGCGATCGGCATCATACAACGAACAAACCCCTGAAGTTTGATCAAAATCAGACAATGTATGTGCATGTTATTAGACACTTCCTTTTTCTCATTTCTTGCCATAACTTCATCGCCTCGCCACGGGGCAAACCGTTCGAGATATCAAAAATCTCTTCGCAATTTAGCATCCCCAATGTCTTGAAATCATGTTCACAGAGTTTGATGGCAATTGGTTGGAAATCCTCAGAGGAGTATATCAAATTCCAGAGCATGTGCTTTTTACGATATTCCAGTTTTGCACATAAATTAAATTCGCAACTTTGGATGGAAACCCAGCTAATGTCAGTAAAGATTATGGAGAATTTTATCTTCTGTAAAAAGGTCCGGAAAAATTACCTCAGGTAATGCTAATCCTGTGCAAATAGACCAGCTGTAAATATGTACATAAATATTCCATAATTTAGCGTTTAAAATAGTTTTCCACAGTTTTTCAAGTATGAAAGTGCTCGAATAATCATTCAATTTCATTCTAGTTGGTAGTACATAGTACGCACAGGAAGCAATATGGCACACACATGACGACAGGGATGTGATGGCGGGTGTGTAAATCGAGTTACCCCTCCCACTTCTGATAGTTTTACTGAGATTTCTTATCCAGTGCGAATTGGCCATTGATATTACAGACGTCCTGTGGTAAAATTACATTACTCCATCTACCCTTCTAAAACTAATTCCTAAACCATGCCATTCAATCACACAGAGGCATGCAGAACATGCAGACTTATTAGCGGCATGCACTGATTGCTGCTGTTGCCTTTATTTCTCATGTGTGATAGACCGTTAGATTAATACATATAGAGTAAAAATGTCCAGAGCTTATCATCGCAATCATTTTTAATCATGATCTCAATATGATATCGTTTTATCACCCATCCCTACATGACACAAACATTTTTTCTTGTTTTTTTGGCTTTCGGGTGCTTTTGTCTTGCTTGATTGCTGCTTCTCTACCATCATGAGGAGATAAGCCATCTAGTCTTGTCACACACTTTTTTTCTTTCTTTCTTTTATGTAGTTTCTTTTCTTTTCCGTTGAAAGTCTCATTTTTTAAGTTGGCGCAAAGCTGTATCCGACTTTGTCTTTGACCGCATCAAACCTTAACCAGCCTATGAGACTCCTCATCTATCCTTCAGCCAATGCCCATCGTGGTTGTCTTCCCAAGACATCACTCCAGATTGTTCCAGACCGTCAGCAAATCAATGAATAATCAGCTGAACTGGTGCATTTAATATAAAGTTTCATAGCCTCATTGAAAAGTCAATCCTAGGGTTAAATTAAAAAATGTATGGTTTGTTTAGGGAATTGCTTAAGGAACAGTTTAAGGTCTAAGAAATTGCATATATTTGTCCAGTAAAGTCTTGTTTGTATTTAAAGAAAAGTGTCTTGTGTTGTGTGCTTACAAATTAATGTTTAAACTGTCAATCTTGTTACCGCACTAATAAATAGTGTTTTCACTATATTTTGGATATTAATATCTGTTGCATAGTTGATAGTTACAGCAATTCAACTGATCAGCCGTAAAAAAATTATTCTGTCAAAATTCCCTATAAATAAAATAATTAGTTCCCCTTGAGCTAAATTTACCTATTTACCTTATAGAAGAGTCCCTGTACACCATGCAGTATATGCCAGTGTGTGTGTGTGTGTGTGTGTGTGTGTGTGTGTGTGTGTGTGTGCGCGCGCTCTGTCACTGGTTGCTGTCTTACCAGAATGTATCTCTTTTCTGGCTGTGTGTTGGAGTTTAGTTCTGGAGGATCGAGAGCAAGGTGACTTGGTGCAGGATCTGTGAACAGAAGGAGCTTTTCTACACACTGCCTGGTGGTATTCAAGCTCCTACACAAACACATAAAACAGTAACAACATAAAACATTAATAATAACTACATTTCTACATCTTTGAGTATTCTTAAAGTTTTCAGCTTTGGCTTTGTTTAAATGAACGAGATGCTTTAAATTATCATGACACTCAGCACTCACTTGCATATCAGATAAAAAAAAAAAAACAGCACAATGCCATATTTGTTATGTAGCCACCACTTTCCTAATGAGCTTACTGCATTTTAAATTATTATGGTAGGCACTTCTGGTTTAGGTAAGCTGGACACAAAAAGACGAAAAAAAATACATTTAAATCAAAATTGCACTACAAAAAATGTCAGTTTGACTGAATGAGCTGTAAAATTTCCTTCATGTTCTTTTTTCAGACAACAGAAGAATAACACAACGCTTGGTCTTTTCAGTTTGCTGCATTTTTTTCCTCTTGATTATTAGCTTTTGGGGTTCCCTTTTGAGGTCGGACTCTCAACATTGTGAAAACTCCCTTTCTCCGAAAATGCTGAAGCCTGATTGAATCATGCTATTGCACCTGCAATAGCCAATGGCCCTCAATTAGTGTGGTGGGCCCATCGAGCTACCAGACTCGCATGAGGAGTGTGTTCTGTGCTTGGGCCACGTCCATGCCGAGGCAGCGATGGAGAAATCTGATTGTCGTTTCTGTGGGGATCTGCCGATCAAGACTCTCCATGCAAGACTTGCTGCAGTCTTCACCCACTGTTGTGCCTCACCCTCCAGTCGCCGTTGAGCTGTGATCGGGGAGGCTCCCTCAATCTCCTTTGGAACCAGGGAGGAGGATGCCATGTCAACCACTGCCTCTGACCCAGGTGCTTGGTCAGAGGCTCCGATGGATGAGAGTGCTCCTCCAGTGACCCCTCTTGATGAGGAAATTCTGAATATCCTCTCGGATGCCGTGGCTGATATGGGCCTGGAATGGTCAGCCCCAAAACAGCCTACGAAGAAGTGGATGGGTGGCTCCTATCTGCATGTGGGCCACCAATCAGCCCCCCCCCGGTGCTATTCTTTCTCGAGCTACATGACGAGCTCACCTGGGCATGGTGCTCCCCTCACTCAGCCAGAGCCCATGACCAGGAAACTCACCTCTTATTCGTGGTCGAAGGACATACTGTCACATTCAAAACAAACAAACAAACAAAAATACTATGGAAGCCAACAGGACTTACCATCCATGCAGATGATATAATAAACCACAAGATTAATGATGAAGGACAGTACAGAACACAAGGAAGCTCTGGCAGTGTAAATAAAAATAATCAAACAATCTCAAAACAATTACTGGAACAAATATTCTGGAATCTGACATCTGAATGTGTGAAAGGGCCTTAAAAATTTTGCATAGTACTGTATTTTGAATTATACTGTAGAGAAGAATTAAAATTAGGAATTTCAATACAGTACAAACACATTACAAAGCACTGTAATATCATGATAAAGACACAATACAAAATAACTCTTGCTTGCATCATAAAACATAATCCACCAAAAATGAGAGATAAACATCACTGACCGTTTTCTGAGCATTGAGTCTCTCAGTGGTCATATCTGTTTGCTCCTGCTGCACTAATTGCTTCAGTTCATCTGATTCTGTGAACTACACACACACACACAAAATCAAAAACACAGTCCACATGATCAGGCTGTTGGGATATGAATGTTTAAAAGTGTATGCAGATCAAGAGCTTCTAAAAAACCACAACAAATTCCTTGTGTGTTTGCATACACTTGGCGAATAAAGCTAATTCTGATTCTGGTGTGGTGTGTGGGATGTACCTGGGTGTTTCTGTGCTGTTGCTGGCTATGACTGGCATTGCATGAGTCTCTGATCAGAGCATCTTGCTGGATAGAGTGCTGTACAGGTGAAGGGAAGGGGGGCAATGAGTGTGCATGAGCACTGGAATGGCATGAACCTGGATAAAAACACAAGCCTGTTTAGTTGTCTGGTGTACAGTCACTTGTTGGCAGTGGTGTGTGAGGACATACTTGACATACTTATGACACACTCCATGATGCTGTCGCTATGATGAGACTGTTTATCTTCCTCTCCTGGCTCACACATCTCCCCAATTTCACTCAGAGCACGCTTCAACATCTGCACCACAAAGCCAACTTAACTAACATATTTATTGTACAGTATACATGCAGCATAGCAGCACTAGAACACTAGAGACTGAAATTCATTATCATTTACTTGTCTCAATGTTGCTCCAAGCTTGCGTAATGCAAAATGTAATACAAAATTAGACATTTCCACACAACAACAACAACAACAACAAAGACTAAAACGGACAAAAAAATATATATATAGCTGCAAGCAGCAATTATCGGGGTTCAATCGCTTTAAAGGGGTCATATGATGCGATTTAAATTTTTCCTTTCTCTTTGGAGTGTTACAAGCTCTTGGTGCATA
>NW_015547769.1:201276-222091 GCF_001515605.1 Sinocyclocheilus anshuiensis | reverse complement strand
GCTTTTCAGACCGATGAGCTTTGTAAAAATCGACGCGTTTCAGAAAGGCAGGGCATAGAGGAGAAACAATAATGTACAGTATGGGGAAAATAATGTGTTTTTTGAACCTTAAACCGCATATACACATTTCATTACACCAAATACACAAAATAATGTTCTTTTTAGCAACATCATATGACCCATTTAAAAAAAGCATTTTTGGCAAATTCAGGTAATTTACCATAGTAATATGATGATTTTTAACGTTTATGACAGTTATAGCACCACATATGGTCGGATTGGAGGAGTTCACAAAAGGAGTTTTTTTAAATAATGTCAAATATTTAAAGAACAATTTGTTTGACAGCAGTGGTCCTACAGGCAAGGTTGTTCAGAATGAGGAGCTTGATCGTATGATGTGAAGATCTAGTGTATGCGTGAATATATGAACATTTTCTGCAATTTGAGGTTATTTATCATAGAAATATAGTGTTTTTGAAGCATTTTTAACTGTTATAACGCCACCTATGGTCCGATCTCCACAAAATTTTGCATGCTTGTTTCAACCTGTTGCATGTGCTCACCTTGCTTCACGAAGGTTAAAGTTTTTGTTTAAACTAAAGATTTATAGGCTTTTGGGTATATTTGGACACACCCCTTTTCTAAACGACCCCATTATGATTTTTTTTGGATAATAATTGACAGAGAATCCAGAGAATTGTACTGCAGTGTTTTTTTCAAAATTGAGCGAAAAACCTAGGACTAGTTCACAAAAATAGTTTTGTTTTTTTTTTTTTACATATTCTAAATTATTTAACAAATGCCTTGCTTGACAGCAGTGGTACTACAGGCAAAGTTGTTCGGAATGAGGAGGTCTATCATACAATATGAATATGGTGTGTATGTGTGAAAAACCGCACAATATACAATCGTTTACGCCCTTGAAAAATTTGATATCGGACCCCCCCCCGAGAACCTTTCTCAGAGGTGTACAGAGTACCTGAAAACCATACTTGAGTAAAAGTACAGATACCTTACAGTGAATATTACTCCACTACAAGTTACAAGTCACCAATTTCAAGACAACTTGAGTAAAAGTCTTAGAGTATCTGATTTTAACAGTACTTGAGTATTTTACTCATACTGAATATAGGCTCAAAGATGCACTAGTCAAAGTGACATGCCAGTGAAAAACAAGAAACAGTTGATTTGTGAGAAGAGCAATAACGTTTATTTTCTAAAACGGAACACCTCAAAAAAGAAAAGAAAAAAGAACTCACATTCACATAAAGTAGCCTTGTTGACAAGTTTAGGTGAGTAAGGGAAAAACGCACAAGATATAATACTTTCAGTGCCCTGTAGTTGGTGATATCACTGCAGAAAAAGCTAGGTGCCATGCAAAATGTAATGTGTAATTGCAACTCTCATTACAAATGTAGTGAAGTAAAGAGTACAGAGACTTATTCAAAAATGTAGTGAAGTAGAGAGTAAAAGTTGCTAATATCTTTGATACTCAGTAAAACTACAGAGTATCCAAAAAGACACTCAAGTACTCAAGTATATTATTAATCCAAAGGGTACATAGCTTTTGGTTTTCTGCTTATACTTGACAAGCAGGTGTTGGTTCACTATGCTTGCATGTTACTGTTGTCCGCAAAAATAACTTGAATCATATTATAATATAGCAAAACTGCATCACAAACAAACATAGAATAAAGTGTCATTATTACTAAAGATGGCATGTCAGAAAAAGTAAATAATTCTGCGGGTGCTTCTGAGCTGATGACAGGTTAAATGAGAATGTGCTATCTGTATTATTACTTATCAGTTGCAGATTAATGCATAAGTGTTTGTTTTATTATTCATAGCACAACACTAAATATGTCTTTATAGAAATATTATACTATATGTTACCTTGAAAGAGTCATGAATTTGTTTCTTTAAATGGATACTAATATACGTATTTAAAGGTGGGGTAAGTGATTTCTGGTAGCCAATGTTGACAATTGAAATCACCAAAACAAACACGCCCCTACCCCAAAAGGGTCTCGCCCCTATTTTGATAGCTCCGCCCCACACATACGTACGCAACCCAGGCAACGATTAGTTCTGTGAAACAAAGCAAAACCAATGTTACACCGTGTCTACACCGGACGCGAGTGGTGTGGCGCGACAAAATACTATGGAACTCATTATAATCAGTGATGCTGTCTACACCATAGATATATAAACATATCTATGGTCTACACTGGATGCGGCGCGGCACGACACGACAAATCCCCGACAGAAAACTGTTGCTGCGTTCTATTTATGACGTATTGACACAAATTTCAAATGATTTTCAACGGTCGCTTTGTCGCGTCCAGTGTACTAGACAGACTTTAGTTGTTGCGGCGCAGACACGGTGTTACTCACCTATCGAGAAAAAACAAAGCAACCTCTGCGTCCGATCTCTCCAGCGCTGGAAAGCTGATCCGATATGTACACGGGTCCTACTTCTTGCCTTATTGCCTTCTTTTGTTCTGCAGACGTTTTCCTCTTTAGTTTTTTATCCACCATCTCTATCTTTCTGTCGCTCGGCTCGGCTAATGTCCGTCCTGTGCACTGAACAGCTCTCTCCTCCACATCATGAGTAGACATGCCCCTTACTGCTGATTGGCTACAAGTTTGGTTTGCTATTCGGCCCAAATCTGTTTTCTAAAGCGTTTTTGAAAAATCGCTTACCCCACCTTTAATCATGTCAGGCAAATTAAGAAATATAAATTTTTTCAATATTATTGGCATATATAAATATTAAATTAACATTTAATGGTCTATAACCATTACTGTCAGTGGAATGACTGATGAATTTGCTGACCATAAGAAATTAATGACACTAAGCATGTAACAATCTACATATGTAATAGCATTGCTTATTGTATTTGTCCCTTTGGTGTTTGGAAAACAAACAAACAAATAAACAAAAAACACCACAAGATCAATGGAGAAACACCCACAAATTGAGTTACTGACCAGATCAAGTTCCTCCAAACGGCGAGATAGTTTCTCTGACATATCATGTAGTTCTTGCTCTGCCTCCCTATTCCTCTGGCTATGCAAAGACAAAGAACCATCTCTATCTCTGAGCCTGAGGGAAAGAGAGAAAAAGGTCATAAAATACTAAAACACCTTTTTTCGTGATGTTGCTAGGCTGTTATTCTGTTTCACTGAACTACACTTTAAGTGACAGGAGTGAGTGGCTGTATTTGAGTTTAATGCCATATAAGCTTCAATGGATATTTAATGGCAGGTACAGGTAGTAATAAAATAATTTTTACAGCACATAAAAGAGTCAATCAATTCGACACAATGTAAATTCTTAAAAAGATTATTTAGCTGTAGTTTTATAATACAAATTTTAAAAACTATTAAAAACAAATATTACAGGTATTTGAGCTTAGTTTTTGCTGTACTATCCTGTAATATCCTGAATATTATATTATTACACATTTAACAGGAGTGATTTATTATTTACATCACTGAATTCTATGTTTAGCTTTAAAAGTGATAGACTACTTTATAATACATGCGTTTATATGCTTTATGTCAATATTGTGACCACTTGATCTAATATGTCACAAATACAAATTCAAATTTACATTCAATAACTTGCTTATAAAACATTATGCATTTCAATAGGTCACGCAAATGCTTTATTAATTTTCTGTCCTTTCTTTAACAAAGCTATTCCCATACTATGAATCCCTCTACATAACACAAATAAAAAAATATATTGTTACCATACTTTAAGAAATCATTTGATGTAAAATGAGGAACACAGAATGTGGTGGCCATCTGGTGGCTGGCTGCAGTATAGGTCATAAACCCTCAACCCTGCCATCTCCATGTAAACGGGATGTAAGCCAAACTAAAAAAAAATATATCGAATTACATTCTAAATAAAATTTTCCCAAAGACGATTTACATCATTTTAGGTAGTTCTTATGCTGATGTGCGTTCAAGTGTCAAGATTGTGAGCTTGTGATGGGTCTGCGAGAGTTTAGGCGGGACTTTGATACCATGGTTCCACCTCACTACTGTGCAGACTCGGGCTCCAAATGACGTCATTGGCACAAGATGACAGCAACCATATTGGGATGTTTTGGCGGAGATGCGTTGCCATCTTTGCAAGTATCCTCATAAACACAATTGTTTATGTCTTAAGTGAATGTAAACAGTTGAGAAAGAAAATGCATGTCTATCAGTATATTAAATTTGTGCATTTGATCTTAAAGTGACAACAAGCCAATAAACCTGGTGTTGTCTGTGTCATTAATGGTAATCAAACAACAAAAGAGAGAAAATTCTCTCACTGCTCTTGCCTGAATCCTTTTTGTAACTTTAATAGAAAATTAATTGGTCCCAGAGTCACAACTCATTAGTTGGAGCAACTTAATTTGAGTAATCAACTTAATCATTTGTGTTTATGCTGCAAATGGTTAAGTTCCTTCAACCCATTCTAGTTTGTTAGTTGAACATAAATATACCCTAATTGGCTCAAATTAAATATAAACACCAAGTAATTACATGGTTTTATTGTACAACACTGTTAAAATACATAATGTAATATGCCTATACATAATATGAACATAACCAACTTAAGTACATAATGTATTATAACAAATACCTGCAGAGGGCGCCAACGGCCTGGTGACGTTTCACTTTACAGCGTGATTTAAACAATGTTTAAATCCATTAAATGTTAATATTTGGGGACATGCAGAAACTTTTATTTTGAAATCGCCATGTACAATACATGGCATATTTAGACATAGGTTGATGATGTATTCTCCTGTGTTGGCAAAAGTTTATAAATTATTTATGTTACGAATCTAGTGAGATAATGCACATTGTTTTCCCAGATGAACGTTAAGCAATTCAAATTTACAGCATATGCAGAGGAAGAGTTTAGCCCCTTTCACACATAAGTTACAGTCTTTACTGGTAAATTACCGGTAAATCGCCATTAAGAGATTATGTGTGAACAGGACCTTTTCGAAAATCCCGGTAAATTTGCTCTGGGAATCATATCGTTCTTATGGAGATGACAAGATTACTCTGAGCTGTTTACAAAGCTCCGCTGCTTTTTAATTAGCTTTTTTATGTAAATATGCGCTAGAATGGACATCTTTGACCATTGTGCCTCGCAGTTTTTTGTCGCGCTTCTCCATTCATCAGGGCTGCAAATCTGCAATTGGATACTATTATGCGCGTCTTGTGTTTATAAGAGCAAAAAAATCTGATTGGCTAGTAATGTTAGTTTGGTTGAGAGTGAAAGCTGTGCTCCTCTTATACCATTGGTAGGCGAACTCATGGACTCGAAAGTGATATCAACAAGTTTTTTTTTTTAATGTAGGATAATTTTTTTTCCGCAGCCAAATGCTGCGCGCCGGAGATCCGGTGTCCTGTCATTTTATCCTACCCGTCAGATTTTCCTACCAGGGTTTACTGCGCATGCACACATCAATATTGCGTCCTTTTTTCTCATGCTGAACAACAATATTTAATGTATCCTTAGCCATCTTCAAGAATCGGCTAAAAACACATCTCTTCCATCTTTATTTGACCCTCTAACTCTAGCACTCTCTATTCTAATTCTATTCTTAAAAAAAAAAAAACACTTGTCCCTTTTAGACTTGCAATCTATTCATTTGCTGCTTGTTTTCTTTAAAAACTAACACTTGCTTTCTAATCTTTTTGTATTCTATCTGTTTTCTTTTCATTTATTATACAATTAACAAAAGCAAAAAAGACCTCTAACACTAGCTTGTTCTATTCTGTTTTCTTTTTTTATTATATTATTAAAAAATCCTTGCTACGTGTACTGCGTTAAGCTAACTGAGACTTGTTATAGCACTTGTATATCATTGCTCTTTTGTTGATTTTGATTGCTTCCATTGTCATTATTTGTAAATCACTTTGGATAAAAGCGTCTGCTAAATGACTAAATGTAAATGTAATAATTACTGTATTTTCATTACTGTAAGGGTAGGTTTAGGGTTGTGGTAGGTGTAGACGTTAATAAACCATAATTTTACAGGTAGCATTTTTCATTGTCAAATAGTACTACCCACTGTTTTAATGGGAGGTAGCCAAATCTGACAGGGTAGAACAAATCGACAGAACACCGGCACAGTGCCAGAGAACTTTAAGCCATGATATTAGTATAAGTACATTACAATATACATTTATTAGATGAGAACATTATTATTTTATTATGGCATTAAAAACAAGATGCAAACAATCCGAATATTGGACCTGGTGGGGAGTGCACAATTTAAACACGAAACATATGCCATTACCTATATTTTACTGTGGTACAGTTAAGGAGGCCCTTCATAATGCAGAGGTCAACTGCCTGCTCTGCCAATAGCTAGAAATGGCCCTATAGTATGCAGTGTTTAATAAACGGTTGTTTTACTAAATTCTGCTGAGGTGATATTCAGTGCAGTCCCGTACCGTGATACGTATCGTGGCCTATGTATCGTGATATGTATCGTGACTTTGCTGGTGATACACAGCCCTAGTAGTAGTAGTATGCAATGTGCATTCATCAAGGAGTAGAGGTCTTCTCTGGTCCTAAAATTTGTACCCGACCATAAATTGACCCGAACCAAACATGCATAAATTATTTTTAAAAAAGAAAAACCTGACCCGAGACATACCTGATAAAATTAGATCCGAGTTTGATGCAACTCGACGACATTTATTTCTGAACCCAACTGGACCCGAACGTAAACAGCATTGATGGGTGCACAGCCTGCAGCCCTGCACTCAGTGAGGAAAAATGTCCTTCTGACTGATTTGGCCACTGAACCATTACTTTCATTTATTTATTAACTTATTTATTATTACTTTATATTATTGCCTGCCTGATGGATACAAGATATTTCTGAGTTCAGCTTTCAGTTGTGACCAGTGGATTTAAAAAATAAACGTGATAGCTTGATAAAAATTCAATCGATAGCCTAATAAATCATGGATCCGCTAGTGTCTGCAACACTATCTACCTCATCTCCAGCGAAGGGCATCTGCACACAAAAAAAGAAAAGCCCTGCATGAATGTGCAACAAAATTCTAAATCCCTTCTAGTAATTCTAGACACCCAATACCTAAACATAACTTTTAAGCAGCTTAAATATTGATTTTTACAGTAAAAATATGGTCTGTGGTGAGCCCCGTTCATTTGCATTAAATAAGGAAAAATCCTGGAATGTCTTCCTCCAAAACCTTATTTCTCTATGGCTAATGGAACAAAGTCATAAACATATTGGATGGCTTGGGAGTGAGTGAGTACTCCGGAATCATTTTTGGTTGTGCTATTCCTTTAAGCATAACCAGTTTAAGGATTTGCCTGATATTCACCTAAGTTGAAGAAAGACACTCGGGACAGTTGACAAAATGTATCTGCACATGTTTTTAAGTCTTGCCAGTTTAAACATTCATGTTTTTTAAACCATTCAAATGTAATAAGCAGCAAAAGAGTACTCAGTTCAGTACTCGTGCACTTTCTGAGACGGTCTACTGTAAGCACGCACCCAAAATGTGCACACATAAAGCAGCTTCTCAGACAGCGCGCGAGTACAGAATTTAGTTTTTTAGGCTTATTGTGTAAATGTTCTGATACATACAAAATTATGTCAAAATGCCTGTCTTAGTGAGTATTCATGTAAACACAGTCAGTTATCTTCAGTGAATGTAAACAACTGAAAGAGAAAATGCAGTTGTCAGAATGCACTGAATCAATGCCATTGATCTCTCTGAAGTGAAATATCAGCTTCAGCATTAGCCAAGTGACGCGTTTCTCATTGACTGAGCCTTGTAAAGTGGCGCTCAACATTAAATTAATTTCAGCAACTTGCTTCATACATGAATGAATCAGCGTTTTTAAGTGTATTTGTTGAATGAATGGTTTGATGATGACTCATTCATAAAGACAATTATGTTTAGTCAGGGTTGCTGCACATTTTAAAGTCAAATTTAAAGCTTTTAAAGACCTTTTTAAGACCTGTAGAAATAAAAATGAATCCTGTGCAATGTGTACATTAGGGGTGTGCAATATTGACAAAAAATATCTCTCGACATTTTCAAATATTTTGCTGAGTGTGTTTTTGTTCTGGTTTAGTCTTGTTGTGGACAGCTGACTCACAAAGACTTTCATATTATTCCTATTCTTTGTGGTGGTCAGTTCACAGCAGTGACAGACATAAACTTTTTTACCAAGCACTAACAATATTGACATTGAGTCTCAAATGTAACTCACAGTGCTAACCTCTTGTTTATTTAACTGTTGTATAAAATAAATATCACATTGAAATCAAGCTGATATTTAGGAAAAGTGTCACTCTGCTTGTGTAATATTGTGATGTAACTATCATATGATATAAATATAAGATAAATATAAAAACTCATCGGGCCAAAAATGCCCCATATCTTGAACCCGATATCACCTTGAGTTTAATAATAATAATTACGATATCATCATAAATGATCGCACACCCCTATGCACATAAAGAATAAACCTACAACTGAACTTACATTTACCCATTTTCTTCTCCTTCTCTCTTTCACATGCAGAAGACAGTACATAATATGCTGTCATAAATGCCACAAATCATCAAGTGCGGAAACAAATCCACAAAGAAAGAACAATAAAAATCATACAGCAGTAATTAGCTTTAAATTTGTAAAGTATTTAGATATGTCTAAGGGTGTATTCACACCTGTCTTGTTTGGTTCGACTGAATTGAACTCAAGTTCGTTTCCCCCCTTGGTGCGGATCTTTTGGGCAGGTGTGAATACAGCAATCGCACTCGGGTGCGGACCAAACAACCGTACTGAAACCCAGCTGAAGAGGTGGTCTCAGTCCGCTTCCAAACGAACACTGGTACGGTTGAATGGATAAACCAATGAATGGATGACCTTAAGCACACGTGTGGTTTTGTTTACAGTTTCTGGTTCACTTGCAAAAAGGGCAGTGTGAAAGCGAACCGCACCAAACAAAAAAAATAAACATTGTATTTGGTCCAGACCAAAGCAAATGAACTAGCGGACTTTCCTGGTGTGAATACATCCTAAGTCTAAGTGTCATCTAAAATTTAAGACCTCTCATAAGTAAAAATAAGACTTAAGACTTTTTATGACCTTAAATTTTAAATATCAAATTTAATATATTTGTAAGATTTTCAAGGATCCGCGGGGACACTGTCAGTTTGACATTAAGTTTTGTATGCTCTTTAACAAGCCAATGAATCCAAATATAGATAGCGCTTTGTGTAAGATCTGTTTAAAGGCCTACAAAAATGTTCATTGTATATAAAAATGTTCCTGAAGGAACAAACACACACATTCACAAGTAAAGTCACTTCATGAATTATATTGTAATTAAATCTATTTTAACTGTTTATGTGTGTGTTTTCTCTTTTTCCCACTTGCCCATTTATTCTATGTGAGAGCATTGCTTACCCAGCACCCTGTCTCCTGTCTCTATGGATAACATGAATTCCTGGTGATCTGTTAGTTTGCTCTTCTTCTCTATCATCTTTTTCCTCTACCTTTCTGTATCCATCTGGCTGGGTACAGGACAGAATCTGCCTTGGAACTGTGAAGTCCACCTGAGCCCAGCGAAGACAGAGAACACATCAATGAATGTGGCACTTGCAAGAGTGAACAATGACAAATTAGCAATTATAAATTAGAAGACAGCTTTTATGGATAAAATGTACTACATAAATATGTTACAAGAAGCATCAACCTCAAACTGACTGACATGTGCCTTTAATTTTAAAGGCCAACAGGTCAACTGAAAGCAGAAAAGTTGAGAATAAAACACTATGACAACATGCCATCCTAAATACTTACCTGATGTCTTTATTACATACATTTTTTTATTACTTTGTCTCAGGAGGGGAACACTGTTGTAATACCCCAAAAGTAAAGTGTGGTGTGTGTCCAACCTTTTCCTGATGCTCAGATTCTTCTGAATCAACTCCCCTCCGACAGAATTCAAATTTCTCAGTTTCCTCTAGAGAAAAACACAAAATTAGGGTGTCCATTCCATTTAAGCATCTGAGGACGAATTAATAATGAATAATTTTACAAATATACAGTCCAATAGTCTGATGCCACATTTCAAAAACCTTCTATTTCTTAATTACAAACAAGAAGTATTTTATGCTGAGCTGGGCTGCATTTATTTGATCAAAAATATAATAAAAACAGTAATATTTTGAAATATTTTTACAATGTAAAATAACTTTTTTCTTTTCTTATCTGTCTTTAACATCTTATTCCTCTGGCCCTCTTCATTTAGGGGTCACACTTGGCTCCTTCGTGACTGAAGCCTTGAAATGCAACTTCTTGTATTTTCAGTAAAATCAATGTAATAAGTTTTTGTTCAATACTACTAAGTAATAGTTATGCAATAATTATGATAATTTTCCCCATTGAAAATAATACAGTTTTTTAAATTATTTTTCGATCAAAGCAGTATTCTATGTTAAAATAAAGACCAGGCCTTTAAAATCGAATTTTTGAAGGCAGATTAATGCCATCTTGTGGGAGTAAAAAAAGAAAAACATATGAAATAACATGGTGCGACCGCTAGATTCCTATATAGCTCTATATAGAGAGGCTAAAAATTCTCTAGTTGTTTTTGACATAAATACTTATTTTCATTAAGTTCTGGATTTGGATATGTATTTAGACATTCTCAAAGACAACCTTTTGTTAAGGTTAAGATTTTTTTTTTTTTGTCAGTGTCAAGTTTTGCATTAATTTTACTACAGTCAAACCTGAACACAGAGAAGGACATAACATCAGAATCAATAAAAATGTAACAATAACGATTAGGAATGCTTTATTTGAGCTTTATCAGTCTGGGTCTGATCTGATTTCAACCTCTTATTTGTGTTGTGTCTTCTGTATCAATTTTGTCATAATGTTACAGCCACACCAGTTCATCTGAGTGTGTACAATACTGTGTTTTGTGTGTGTGTCTGAGTGGGTGTGTCTGTTTTGTACTCTGTCTGTTTTGATGTTTTAGAGTGTAATCCCTTTCTTGCTGTCCATTTTTTACTACATTGTGGCTAAATTATTAATTTGACATGCAAAAACGTATCAGAAAGTTGTTCCCATTCGATACTACTATTCGATCGGAAAAAGACTTTTTTTCCCCTGAACTGAAGCCTATTAAAAAAACGAACCAATGGCTAGGCAGCGGAGCTGCATGAGCCTATGGTGACGAAGCCCGCCAGAATGGGCGGGGCATCTGGCTATATAAGCGGGCGTTCACCACAGGATTCTCAGATGGTCCGGGCCAAGGGAAAAAAAGAATGGCGTCATTGGCGTGGGGAGATACTTCGGATGGCGACAATGATCAAATTAGGGCTTTAAAAACGAACCAATGGCGCGGCAGCGGAGCTGCACGAGCCTATGGTGACGAAGCCCGCCAGAATGGGCGGGGCATCTGGCTATATAAGCGGGCGTTCACCACAGGATTCTCAGATGGTCCGGGCCAAGGGAAAAAAAGAATGGCGTCATTGGCGTGGGGAGATACTTCGGATGGCGACAATGATCAAATTTTCAGGAAGTAAGATACAATAAAAGGAAAAAAAAAGAGTACCATGGGTGATGGATCTGATTGTGAGCAAACAATTAATAAAGTAAGACATACGAGAATTAAAGCTGATAAAGAGGTTGAAGAGAAATCAAAGTGATAATTACTTTTGCTAAGGTGTTGTGTGAAGAAAATTTCAAAAATATGAAGTTGGAAGGGAATATTGAGGAGAAATATTATAAGGTAGTAGGAGAAATCATTTCTGCAGCAAATCAATCTATACCGTTAATAAGAGGTAATGGAAAGAAAAAGAAAAGTGTACCGTGGTGGTCTGAAGAGTGCACAGTGGCAATTAGAGAGAGGAATAAGGCATTCTAGATGTTAAAAAGGTTAATAACTCAAGATACAGTTGTAGAATACCAGAAGAAAAGGGCAGCTGCAAGAAGGGTAATTAAAAGTGCAAAGAGAAAGGCTTGGCAGGAATTCTGTAACACAATTGGGAGAGAGACTGGAATGCATGTGGTATGGAGAATGATTAGGAAAATGAATGGTATTAATAATTATAAACAGATCCCTGTAATTGAAGAGGAAGGGAAAATAGCCAGAACGAATAAAGAAAAGACAGAAGTCTTAGCCAAAACTTTTGCTAAAGTTCATGGTGTTGAAAACTTGAATGATAAGTTCTTAAAAAGAAGACAAGAACCAAGTAAAATATATGAGAATGTTTGTATGAAAAAACGTTGATAGTAATATGGATGAGGATTTTAATTCTTTTGAGTTAAAAATAGCCATTAACAATTCAAAGAATACAACGCCAGGGAGAGACATGATCAGTTACAGTATGTTTATACATTACTGTACAGACTGAAAATAGAGGGTATAATCGTATACTTTTGTTGGGTACCGGCACATATTGGGATAGTAGGGAATGAAACAACAGATAAGTTAGCAAAAGAAGCTTTAAAGAAAAACTTGGTGGATGTTAAGGTACCTCTGGGAAGGAATGAGATAAAATCAGTAATTAATAGGGAAATAATAAGAATATGGCAACAAAGATGGGAAAATAGCAGCACAGGTAGGTGGTATTATAATATTGTAAAATCAGTAGGGAAAAAAGAACAGTTTTATGGAAGACACCGAAAGGAAGAAGTAATGATTTCTAGATTAAGGATGGGTCACACAGGACTAAATTCAACACTTGCATTAATGGGGAAGCATGAAAATGGTATGTGTGATGAATGTGGTGTTTTTGAAACAGTAGAGCATGTGCTCTTTAAATGTAGTAAATATGAAGATCAGCGTAACAGTCTTTTTAGCAATATAAGGAACAGACCAGTGAGTGTCGTGGACCTTCTGGGAAAGGGTTTGAGTGATAGTCAGATGTTTAAGGTGGTTTTAACATTTTTAGAGCTCACAGGATTAGACCACAGGATTTAGTGTTTGAGGATGAGGATCATGATGCTTCTGCCCATCTCGGAGATTGAGGAGCACAGTGTGGAAGCTGGAGGAGCAGAACACACAGCACCAGCTGAAGCTTGGGCTCTGATCCTCTGGGGTGGGTGGGGCATTACAAAATCTTTTTTTTTTTTTTTCAGTACAGATTCATCACCCATGTGCGCAAGATATACAGTAGGTGGCGGTAATACTCCTAAGGAGTGAAAGGCCATTGAACAAAAAGAAGAAGAAGAAGAAGGATTCTCAGATTCTTCTCCTTCAGCGATGACTCTACGCTCATCGCTGATCCTGAAAGCCTTGAGACCTCCCCCAGCTCGGCTGACCGGCTCTCTTCACGTCTCAGCATCACAGCAGTTCCGGTCCTGTTCCCCTGCAGCCATCCGGCGATACTGAAAGAGCTTATTTCTAGCAGGTAAGCCCTAAAAAAGCAAATTCTAGCGATGTTGTTGCAAATGTCGCGCTGCGAGTGCGTCTCGTGCAGGGAATCTTACACGATGCAGAAGGGCAGTGAGTGCATCACCTGTCTGGGCAGCCCCCACGCACAGACTGCTTGCTCACTGAGACAGAATGCTCTCGTTGAAAGCATGAGTCTCGCCCTTCTCCACTCGCGGACTGCCTTCACTGCCTTCACATGTCAAAAAGACATGACAGTGGAAAAACAGTTTTTCAACTGAACAAATACCAATAGAAAGCACCTACAACAAATCTAACTACTGCAAAAATGGAGAAAAATCAATATCTTCATTAAGACCAGGATATGAGAGAGCATCCGATTTATGTATCCAATACGTTTCTTGTTGTTTTAACCGTCTAAGTCTATCTCCACCTCTGATGTTTAATGACACATGTTCAATTCCAATGACCTTCAAATTACTATCACTACCATGCTTGGCCTGTATAAAATGTTTTTCTTTTTTTTTCTTTGGGATGGTTTGATATTTGTAAATACCCAAGAGACATCTAGTGGTTAGATTTTGAAAATGTAGTCACAGGTGTATATATTTAACTAGTTCTCATTCTCTATTATCTAACACCCTGATGAAGGCCTGTTTGGGCTGATACGCGTTGGTGTTTTTTAACATGTAGCCCTGTCTTACAATAAAGGCTTTTTATATTTTGCCTGCTATGTGAGTGCCTGGACGTGGATTATTTTTGTTTCTTGCAATGGGATCCACTTTTTATTATTAGGCAACTTTATATTAGTGCCTGCCTGATGGATACAAGTTATTTCTGAGCTCGACTTTCAATTGTGACCTGTGGATTTGAAAAATAAACATAATAGTTAGATAAAAAATTAATCGATAACCTAATAATTCATGGATTCGCTAATGTTGTCTGCAACCTGATCTCTGGCGAAAGGCTTCTGCACACAAAAAAAGAAAAGCCCTGCATGAACACGCAGCATAATGAAGCGAGTGGATTTTC
This sequence comes from Sinocyclocheilus anshuiensis, assembly GCF_001515605.1. Taxonomy (NCBI): domain Eukaryota; kingdom Metazoa; phylum Chordata; class Actinopteri; order Cypriniformes; family Cyprinidae; genus Sinocyclocheilus; species Sinocyclocheilus anshuiensis. Next base: position 207,636 of record NW_015547769.1, on the reverse strand, counting down.
CTGATGGATCTCATATCTATAAGATGATTTCTGTGCGCGAGGTTACAAACATATGCTCCTTTTCTATGTGCGTTCCTCACTTAAAGTGAAAGTAATCTATGCATTCGGGATAGTTTAAAAGAATTCGGGTCTAATCGGGTCCATTTGGAAAAAGCATGTTTATTTTAAATTACCCGAGACCCGAGGCTGCTAATACCGAACCTGTCCCGTGTCTGAGGTACTCCTCAAAGTTTTGGACCCGAACCCGCTCGGGTTTCGGGTCGGACCTCAGGTTTTCGGATCCAAGTGGACCCGTGAAGACCTCTAGTTTGTACAACTAAAAGATTCTCAGAGTATTTTTTCATATTTCCCATTCATTTCCTATGTCTGTAATTTTTGACCGGGAAGGAGCCAAGTGTGACTTTTTTTTATGACCCTTTAACATATCTGAATCTCATGTCCATGATTTGTGTGTGTGTGTTCAAATAGCTACTGCAACAAAAGCCACTAAGTGTCATCCAATTCTGATGAAGCAAAAAAAAAAAAAATTACATTTCAAAATGGAAAGTTTTTGTCATTTCTGACTGAGGAGGCCCAGAGGGATTTAAAATGTAAATTAAGTCATCATTGTGTCCTCATCCGATAGTGTCAATGCAGTCAAATCGATAATAATAATACTGAATATTTAGTGTCTTTTAAACACCAAGTAAGCAAGGCAAGAAGCATTTGCACCAATAAGGACTAAGCTTAAATCTAGATTAAATCATGGTTTATCTAATAAACCTGTTGCACCAAATTTTAAACCTTGTTTAAAAATAAGGTTTAAATTAAACCATATTTTTGATCCTGGATTTAAAGTATATTTAAGATAGATTAACTTTAATCCTGTTGCTCCATGACTTTAAACTCAGATCTAAATCTCAATTAGGGATTAACTTTAAATTTACAGGTGAGGAGGTTTAAATGAAATAAAGTGCACCTACAAATCACAATACGTGGCTGATTGGACAAAGACAGAAACAGTGAGTGTGTTGTCAGGTCTCAGGGAGATATTTTTTACAAATAAAAATGAAAATTAAAGTGCATTAAGCGATCAGAGTATGAGGGTTGTGGCTGCCCGTAAACTTACTCATCTTGTTGTATCTCAGTATCGGACAAAGAAAATAATATATTTGCAATTTAGTGGCAGCAGTGATAAGGTGAGCCAGTGTGATCCATTTTTAATGTGCTGATTGAGCAACATCTATTTCAGACTCTGAAAGATTGCGCAAATTCTATGCCGTTTTACTAGCATTACCGTTTCCATAGGAGTAAAATGTTATGTAAATATGCTGAATTAATTATTAATTTAACCAACTATTAAATCATTAACTTCAAAATGAATGCTGTTAATTAAATCATTGTTGAAACATTTACAGTTAGCCTACTGTACGAATAAAAACACTAACAAAATGAAACAATGAATAACTGTACAAGGCAAATTAAGGTATATGTGTATACAAAGCATAAATATTTATTCAGATTTCAGAATAAGCACTTTTTGTCATTTGTAATACATATGTTGAGCTTCTGATGTATATCATGTTAATCTGATGTACGCTACTGTAATGTATATGAACGTCACTTTTTAATACGCAGGGGAAATTCCCGACATTAAACAAAAAAACGTTTACATGCTTAGGACGTTTGCATTGTAAGAATGTACAGGGATACTTCAGATATAAAAATGCTGACTTGATGTTTTCTCATTAAAATTGTACAATTTCCTATTCATTCAATAGAATGTATGGGAATACTAGGGCAGTGTTTCCCAACCTTTTTTTAAACCACGGCACAGTTTTGATCAGTAAAAAAATCCCACAGCACTCCACTACATACTGAAATATAGCAAAATTGCACAAACACGCATTGCTTCAAATGTCAAATTAAAACTGGATATTATATTAAAAGTAGTACTCGCATTTAATATTCTTTTTCTATTCTATCTGTTTTCTTTTTATTTATTATATTATTTTAAAAACCCTTGCTCAGTACTGTGTTAAGCTAACTGAGACTTGTTATAGCACTTGTATATCATTGCTCTTTTGTTGATTTTGATTGCTTCCATTGTCCTCATTTGTAAGTCGCTTTGGATAAAAGCGTCTGCTAAATTACTAAAATGTAAATGTAAATGTAATGTGAAACTTCAGCTTAAGTCAGGTATGAACAGAAAGTCACAGGTAGTCTTATGTTGTTCGTGATGATAAAACAAAACATTTACTTATCCTCACTGTGTGGGGCGAAAATAATTAAATAGCATTGTCAGAGTTGGTATTGTGGCTTTATATACGATCAGACACTTGCATGTGTCAATATAATATTAACATTTTATGAAAATCAAGTTCAAATGTAGTTACAAGGTTTTTTATCAGCGAATGATGGCAATATGTGTTTTGTCCATGATTAACGGCCGCATCTGAGGCATCATTACATTTTATTCAACTTACAGGTTATAAAGTTTGTTGTAGCTATATGGGCGCTCAGGTTTTTTGTTGTTGAATACATTTGGCTACAATCTTGTGATATAAACATGAAGCGCAATGCACAGGATATATAAAACAGTATATTAGCTACACCTATATGGCAAATGCTAAGACTCTTCTCCGCTCTTCAAATACACAAAAAAACATTAGCCTTTATAGACATAGTGTTTCTTGAGTAAAGAAAACCCACAAACAGACGCAAAGATGACCAATAGCATTGATTTAAAATAATAATAATAACGAAATATAATAAGACATAGAAAGTTTTGATAATTTTCCAACCACACCTAACAACCTGTCAGTGTTTGGGAAACACTAGCCGTTTTTCAATATGCGTTCTTGTCTGTACTTGCATTCTTGTGGACATGTGAAACGTCATCAGTCGTTGCCCAAGTACTGTTCCAATTTAAAGTTCACATCTAGCCATATACAGTTCAAATCCCCGGATTGTTCTTGCTCCGCACCCTTTTCTCCGGAAGAGAAAACTTGCATAATTTTCTAAATATTATTGTTATTGTGTCATGAAATGTATTTTTTAAGAGTTCTTCAGGTGAAAATGTAATTGTTTAAAACTCTGCAGTTTATTTATAAAGATAGTGCCTATTTCAAAATTTGCTATGCCAATCTCGGAGATGTGAGCTCCAGACGATCACTGGGCACTCAGTGCTCATGTATCCCGCCAAGAGCAGCCTTACCTCGGCTAGTCATTCTGGCATTTGCCGCTGGCTCTGATGTCTCTGTAGTGGTTAAACATGAGGTATAATTTGTTTTAGGCATATCTAACAGGTATCTTTGGTCTTATGAATCTATTATTTGTTCCTGGTCATATCGTTTTGGCTGAGCACAAAGTTTAGTTTCATAATTTTATATATTTATCTTTACCGTCGTACAGCACTGATGTAGTATATGTTTGACAGAATTGCCTGCTTTTGTCTATATTTCCTATTAAATAAGCCTCTGATATTTCACACTTATACATGTTTAATGGCTATTATTGTTCATTAAAACTGACATTTAAAAAAAGAGGCAGCGTAGTGTTTTATGTCATACATTTATACATACAGTGAAGAGAATCAGAGTATATATATGCACATACTGCCGAACCACATATTAATGTTTTATGTATTTGTGTGTGTTCATATTTTATATGTGGTTGTGTTTTATATTTCGTTTTGTTTTAAGTATACATACAGTGAGAGAAGATAATCAAAGTATTCCCTGAACTACATTTTTGTGGCTATTAATATGTTTAAATTAAAAACGAAATGAGGCAGTGGTGTTTGATATCATATTTCATCTTATTGTAAATATACATACAGTGAGGATAACCGGAGTAGCCAAGGCGAGCTAAGATATGTTAATAAGTACGCTGCTGTTCCATTTGCAGGACTTGCGTACGAACTTTCCATACTTGGTATTAAGAAATGGCCAATGTACTAGGGAATACCAATATGGCAGCACGAAGGCTTCACGTTCATGACATCATGAGCAATCCAGTTCTCTATTATAGATCAGTGAATCAACAATTTTGATGACATCACCCTGCACTTCAGCTTCTCATCAGATTTTCTGTCCTATAAATAGTTGCTGAAGCTGTGGCTGAAATCGGTCACTTGTTCCATTAGGGAGAATTAGCTGGTTTAGCATTGTGTCACACAAACTGCCACAGTGCGCACACAATTTGCTCCGGTCTAGTTGCTGTTTAATTAAAATGGCAAATTCATCATGGCGGAGAAAATTAATCATAGATGGAGGTTTTTATCCCAGGTTAGAATTCTAATCCCTGATTTGTTAATCTGTGTTTAAAATTAAGTGGTGCAACACAACTCAATTTAAAATAAAACCTAGATCAACAAATCCTTGATTAGCTCTAAACTTTGTTTAATGTAATTCTTATTGGTGCAAAAGTCTTTAATGTCACAATTGATCAATTTAATACATTTGTGCTGATTAACAGTATAACATGGATTTCTTAGTATGCATTTTTTGCTTAATGGGCAAAACCTGATGATATATGTTATCCCAACACAGTTTGAAAATGTTTCAAAGAGATTGTGTGTTTCAATGAAAAAGGAAAGCTGGCCTTTGGTATGTTAGAAATTTGCTGTAACATATGATGTCATCTGCCCACAGAGCAGTTTGCAGAGAATGTTTCATAAATCTTTTAGTGATGTCTACCAAAGAAATGTAAGGTAACCATCACCAGGGAAATTACCGGAAACAGGAACATTCAACTCCCTATTGACGTGAACCCCATCAGATGAGTGAACAATCTGAAAAACAGAAACAAAAAGTAGAATGATGAGAGATGGTGCCATTTTGCAAGTAGAATGTAAATGTATAAACTTCTCTATTGATAATTACAGTTCTCATTTCTGGCCCCGTTTCCACCTAGTATTATCATGCATCTCAAATACATGCTGTGACCACTTTTTTGAGTTTTACTTTTACATATATGCATTTAGCAGGCACATTTAGCAGCCACTTCAAATGGAGGAAGAAAAGCAATCCATTACAGAGCCAACAATATTTGTATTATGTAATGCCAGATTTATTAGAAAACTAAATTAGGAATTCCCCTCTCATTTTGTTACACCCTACATTACTTTCATGGGAGGGTCAAGTGATGAACACAAAATGTTTACATGCACAACTTTTGTTTCAATCGGACTGAATTCATACCGACTGATGAATCTGAACGTAGTATAGTGTTACATGAACGCTAAACATCACGTTGATGTGCGCATTTAATATGTCACAAGCTTGAAATCGGAATTGATTTTTTGACGTGCACATTGCACGAATATAGAGTTTCCCGCTGTTTGTGCATAATAACCATTCTCCTACACGGTTATATTTATCACACAGTAAAATGCCACTCTCATACATACAAAGCCATGTTATGCAGATTACAAGCAAACAGGAAAGGAGATGAATGAAAAAGACAAGGAGGACAGCTGAAATTTAGATCATAATTGCAGTACCAAAACACACAATGCAGAAAAGTTTGAATCCCTTGTTTTGGTATGCTTTAGTACATTTATCAGTGTTAGTTAAGTGGGCTGTAGGGCTGCAAAATATATAAAAATAAAATTGATATTGAGCCATGAATTAATGCAGTTTTATTAAATATATGCTTTACTGGTTTCAGAGTGAAGTACGGTAGTTCATGATAGAGTGATTCAGTGTCTAAGAATAGCATGGGTCATTTACTGTGAATCGAGCTGTTCTGAGACGCTGATATCATGGCAGGGCTCAACAGTGAGGACCAATCAGGCCAGTGCTGCTCCTGTGTCATCACGAAAGTTTGTTATTTGAATATGTTTTTAAGTCTTGTTTAAACATTCACTTTAAAGGGGTCATATGATGCGATTTCAATTTTTCCTTTCTCTTTGTTGCTGGTAGGTTATCATTGCACAAATTAACACACTTTCTACATTTAAAAAATAAAAATGAGAAGAGTTCTAAAATAATGCGCTGTCTTCACTGTATCGCACGTGCACATGTTCAGTCACTCACACATCACGTTGCGCGCGCACACACAGACATTCAGCAAAACATTCCAAAGAGACGTAAATGACCCCCGGGGCCAGGCACCAATGGACCTGGCTGACCAGCAAACTACAACATGCTCACATAATACACACCCACACACACACATAAAGACATTTCTTTATTTAGACTATAATTAATCAGTTACAATTGTATCTGGTATATGCATGTGTTGTTTGTATGTTTCCCTATTGTATTAGCCTAGTTCCAAATCTTTATTTGTATTAGTTAGACTCTCAATGCTTATATTCAGGTATATGAGTGTATCTCTGCTTTAAGATCTTCTAGATGTTTCGTTCTTGGTATC
>NW_015547769.1:200266-200887 GCF_001515605.1 Sinocyclocheilus anshuiensis | reverse complement strand
ATGTAAGGCACAGTACCTTAAACTAACGCTAGAGGGCAGGCTGTTTAAGTATCTAACACTTCTTGAACTTCACTTCTACCCTCCTGATTTCACCTTGTGTGGGCTCACCCACTCCCCCTTGTGGGCATTCTCAGCTAGGTCGACTTCTCTCTCTCTAAGTCCATGTACTTCAATTTGTTTTATTTTTAATTTTCCTTCTGCTTATTTAGTCATTAGTATCATTCTCGCCATTCTAGTTACCTGCCGTTTTATTTCTTTATTTTAGTATTATTTTTGTTTCTAATTTATCTTTTATTACTTTTATCATTTTTGTTTTGTTTTGTTCCTTTTTTTTCTTTTTTTTATCAGGTTTCTCTCCCCCTCTTCTCTCTCACTTCACCACTCACTTATTTAAATTTAGTTTAAACAGAGTTTGAATTTAAATTTAAAGTTAATTTGTGTGTTCTAGCCATTTGTGTTTACCTATAGGTAGCACTCCCTCTAGTGTTTAGTTGGTGAAGCGGCGGTTGCCTCCACGGCGGATCACAGTGAGCTGCCACGGGATCCCGACTGGATCACCTCAATCCATCACTAAGCCTAGCCCATAGAATACTGACCCATCCAGCTAGCGAAACCCCCAAA
>NW_015547769.1:197276-198646 GCF_001515605.1 Sinocyclocheilus anshuiensis | reverse complement strand
GTTTACCTATAGGTAGCACTCCCTCTAGTGCTTAGTTGGTGAAGCAACGGTTGCCTCCACGGTGGATCACAGTGAGCTGTCACGGGACCCTGACTGGATCACCTTAATCCATCACTAAGCCTAGCCCATAGAATACTAACCCATCCAGCTAGCAAAACCCCAAAATCAGGTTTCTCCTCAATCTTTAAGGTAATTAGCCTGCTCCTGCTATCCCAGCAAGGCCAACACACAAGATGTTATGACCCAGCAGCACCCGCTACTCTGTAGGCCCTGTCAAAACCCCTAACAGCAGTGAAAGGCTTAAACCTGCTCTCTTCCCTATCTCTTCAAACAGACCGTGCATAGAACATATAATTACTATAATTACAGCCTGTTAACGCTGTAAGGACTTGCATTGGCCTTTTGTGCTGTCACTCTCTCTCTCTCCCTCTCTCTTTTCCCCAGTGAGCCAGCATGTCTCGATCATCCAACCCTGATGCCTACTGGGATCGACTAGAGTCCTGGCTGAGTGCCATGACTGGTACCCTCCTGTCTGAAGCCGCCGGTGGCCTGCAGCACCTGAGCCGGGAACAGCTCGACGACAACCTGAGCGACCTGATGTCACACGATCCTACACAGGACTACAGCCACGAAGATCTCACCAAGATTATCGGGTCACTAGCCCACAACCTCCTCGCTCAGGCAAAGCTGGGTGAAGCAAGCATCTCCCGCATGGAACAGGAAGCAGCAGCGCTGAAGCTCCAGGCTGAGGAGGCTTAGAGAAACCTGGTGCTTGCTCGAAGTCAACTGGACCAGCTAACGTCGGAGACTCAGCACAAGCACAGGATGGCGGACGAAAAGGACCCAGAGCTGCAGGAGGAAGTAGAGAGACTCCAGAAAGACTTAACTGATCTCCGTGTAAACACAGCACGCCGAGAGCAGTGGGAAAAGGACACCAGAGAGGAACTGAGTGAAAAACTCCAGCAAGCAGAGGCTCTCCTGATGAGAGCAGAGACTGAACTCAAAGAGATAGATGCTAGGGCCAAGGCCTGCGAAGGCCACCAGCAAAGTTCTCGGACTGAAATCAGTGCCCTGGCCCAACAAAGAGACTATTTAAAAGAAGAACTTGACACTGTTCACCGGGAGCTTAAACATGCATATAGACTGCAAGGTGACTCTGAAAGGGAAATGCACACCACAGAATTTCCCCTAACCAGTAGACTGTTACTTCCTAGTCAAGAATTCCCAGTTCGAAAGGGGGGTGAGAGCCCACTGCTCAGGACATCACCTGTCAGCATCCCTGAACCCCCAGCAGCAGAAAGGGGGTGGGAGCCTTTTCAAAGGCTGTCTTCCAGTCACGGCGTGTCACCTAAAGAATTGGATAAGCTGGC
>NW_015547769.1:193176-196362 GCF_001515605.1 Sinocyclocheilus anshuiensis | reverse complement strand
GCACACGATCCGACACAGGACTACAGCCACAAAGATCTCACCAAGATCATCGGGCCCTTCGCCCACAACCTCCTCGCTCAGGCAAAGCTGGGTGAAGCAAGCATCTCCCGCATGGAACAGGAAGCAGCAGCGCTGAAGCTCCAGGCTGAGGAGGCTCAGAGAAACCTGGTGCTTGCTCAATGTCAACTGGACCAGCTAACGTTGGAGACTCAGCACCAGCACAGGACGGCGGACGAAAAGGACCCAGAGCTGCAGTAGAGAGAAGAGAGACTCCAGAAAGACTTAACTGATCTCCGTGTAAACACAGCACGCCGAGAGCAGTGGACACCAGAGGGCTCTCCTGATGAGAGCAGAGACTGAACTCAAAGAGAGAGAGGCCAGGGCCACCTGCAAAGTTCTCAGGCTGAAATCAGTGCCCTGGCCCAACAAAGAGACTATTTAAAAAAAGAACTTGACACTGTTCACCAAGAGCTTAAACATGCATATAGACGGCAAAGTGACTCTGAAAGGGAAATGCACACCACAGAATTTCCCCTAACCAGCAGATTGATACCTCCTAGTCAAGAATTCCCAGTTCGAAAGGGGGGTGAGAGCCCACTGCTCAGGACATCACCTGCCTGCATCCCAGAACTCCCAGCAGCAGCAAGGGGGTGGGAGCCATTCCAAACAAAGGCTGTCTTCCAGTCACGGTGTGTCACCTAAACACCAACTTAAAAGACATTGACTTTCACTTGCAAACTGTTGCCAATGTTACCACACGAGACAGACTCTATCTGCTCAGGATCACCTCCAGCTGTGAGGTGCGGAGCTTTCTAGACCGGCAGCCAGAAACAGTCAAAGTGGATTACCAGCAAGTGCAGCAGACTTTGATTAAGGAGTTCTCTGACCCAGAGTCAGAGCAAGGACTGATTACTGCCATGGACCTTAAACAGCGCAGACAGGAAACCATACAGGCCTACTACAACAGGCTCAAACAGGCCTACTTTGGGGCACGGAACGAGCCAGGAATGGAAGATGATTTCAACTTCAAAACTCTGTTCCTCCGGATCCTGCACCCAACAGTGAGTCACCACTTGGGGGTTCTGGCTTGCCCACGGACGATGTCCACCCAACAGCTGGACAGACAGTTGACCCTGAGAGGTCAGCTAAATATCTACAGCGGATCTAAATATTTATAATTAATTATAACTAGTTATGATTAATTATTCATATTTCCCCATGAGCTGATTCGCTACATTGTTAAAGTAAACTGCAGTTCATAATATTAAAATTGTTCTCTAAAGACAAAGAAATCTCTTTACAGTACATTTTAATATTATCAAAATCGCCTGTTGGAACGACGAAAATCTTCCTGCATTGCGATAAAGATTGATTTGAGCGATGTTCCTCTTATCATCTTTTAAAGGCCTTATCTGATTGTATCGTTAGATTGAAGTCATTGCGTATTCCAATTTCATTCAACTACGATCTCACTCCCTTAGGTTTAACCATTAGAGTAGCTATCTAATGCATTCTGTTCCTTCGGAACCTGCACCCAACAGTGAGTCACCACTTGGGGGTTCTGGCTTAGCTGCGAGATTTGGCCCATAAGGCCTATGCCAAACAAAGGACTGCTTCTGAAAAGACAGGAAAAAACCCCACAATCTATCCTGTCGCTAATCAGAGTTCAGAACTTGCTCTAGAGGGCGCCGAGCCAAGCCACAATGACAAACCTGTCAACATAATGTCAAGATCCTTCCCAGCCAGCAGAGAGCAGCATGGCCATGGTGGTGCCCGTCCTAAGCACCAGTATGAGCGCCCCGAGAGATCCTGGGACAGGTCACAACCACCCCTCGACCGAAGGGGTGGAGCCACATGGGAAGCCAAGAGATGGCCCAAGGGGAACCGACACTCACAGACACAAGCACCAAGCTCAGACTGCCAGCAGCAGAACCCCTCTCAACATGCCCTGGACAAGCCCAAATATAAACCATCAGCAGAACAGAACCGGGAAGCTACATCTGAATCATCAGAGATCATGACTTTTAAAGGAACTCCTCAAGAAAAAGCACCACAAGGGAGACAAAAGGGATGAGTCAGATCAGTTATGACTAAGCCTGAGATCTAACCCCAACGCCCACTCAGAGTCCGCTCAAAATGAACCTCACAAACAGATCACTGCTAATCCACTGTTAACCACAGAACCAGATATCCCGCACCACACCTCCAGCCCGGACCGCAAAGTACCAGAAAGCGCAGTTTTGGTGGTCTGCCTCCCTGACGTGCCACACGAGACCAGCTCTGACTGCTTGCCAGTCACCACACAAGCCCCAGTGCCAAGACTCCTAGGGAACCTAATCGAAAGGGGGGTGGCCAAAAAACTCTACCTGGCCATCACATTAGAAAATGAGGTGAGACTGGAGGCCCTGGTGGACACTGGAGCTGACCTCACTTTAATGTCAAGCCAACTTTTTGACAGACTTCAAAGCGAAGCCAAGAGACAGAATCGAACTCTTAAATATCAAGAGGTGTGTGCTGAATGTGCAATCCTACAGCCAAAATGAGGTCCAACTTGAACAGGTAGCTCCAATTCACCTGACCATCGGCCCTATGAGCTTAGTGCACCCCGTGTACATTTCTCCATTGGACACATATCCTCTCCTCATTGGCAAAGACCTGCTAGACCGCTTTGAGCCATTGTTAGATTTTAAACAACTGAAAATCTGGGCTCAAGTGCGAGAACCTCTGCCTCCTCAGTCACCAAGACCACCCCAGACAGACTGTCAGGTCACAAAGGTCGCGGGAAATCTCGCTGCCAGCCGCGGGAACGTCTCGGCCCAAGAGCAAGGTTCAAGGTCGCTGCTCTGCACTTTCCAGTTAGCCAAAGACTCTGACACATACGGCCCCCAGGTTAAGGGGGGCTTACAACTGAATGATGTCACAACAACAGACCCCATACTAGCACTGTGGGCAGACAATTCAGCCATCAGCCTCTCACAGTTCAATGCTCTCAAACAGCACACAACGAACATTCCTTTTGCTAACAAGCGCACACGATTCCCTTTGAATCCCTGCCCATCAGCTATGGTGACTGCCAAGGGCACCTGTGCCCTGAACTTGAGGTGGAATGACAGGTGTCTAACCCATTACTTCCTGGTCCTTCCAGACGCACCGCATGATGTCTACATCGGAGCGGACATTCTGATT
>NW_015547769.1:189886-192527 GCF_001515605.1 Sinocyclocheilus anshuiensis | reverse complement strand
CTGCTCTGAATCCCCGCCAGCCGTGAGGTGAGGAGCTTCCTAGACCGGCAGCCAGAAACGGTCAAAGTGGATTACCAGCAACTGCAGCAGGCTCTGATTAAGGAGTTCTCTGACCCAGAGTCAGAGCAAGGACTGATTACTGCCATGGACCTTAAACAGGGCAGACAGGAAACCACACAGGCTTACTACAACAGGCTCAGACAGGCCTACTTCGGAGCACGGAACGAGCCAGGAATGGAACAGGATTTCAACTTCAAAATTCTGTTCCTCCGGAACCTGCACCCAACAGTGAGTCACCACTTGGGGGTTCTGGCTTGCCCATGGACTATGTCCACCCAACAGCTGCGAGATTTGGCCCATAAGGCCTATGCTAAAGAAAGGACTGCTTCTGAAAAGACAGGAAAAACCCCCACAATCTATCCTGTCACTAATCAGAGTTCTGAACTTGCTCTAGAGGGCGCCGAGCCAAGCCACACTGACAAACCTGTCAACACAATGTCAAGATCCTTCCCAACCAGCAGAGAGCAGCATGGCCATGGTGGTGCCCGTCCTAAGCACCAGTATGAGCGCCCCGAGAGATCCTGGGACAGGTCACAACCACCCCTCAACCGAAGGGGTGGAGCCACATGGGAAGCCAAGAGACGGCCCAAGGGGAACCGACACTCACAGACACAAGCACCGAGCTCGGACTGCCAGCAGCAGAACCCCTCTCAACATGCCCTGGACAAGCCCGAATATAAACCATCAGCAGAACAGAACCAGGAAGCTACATCTGAATCAGCAGAGATCATGAGACTTTTAAAGGAACTCCTCCAGAAAAAGCACCACAAGGGAGACAAAAGGGATGAGTCAGATCAGTTATGACTAAGCATTAGCTCTGACCCCAACGTCCACTCAGAGTCCCCTCAAAATAAACTTCCCAACCAGATCACTGCTAATCCACTGTTAACCCAGATATCCGATATCCCATCACCAAGTGGTGACATCACTCAACCACCTCAGCTGACTGCGGAACCACCACCAACATCCCGTTAACCACAGAACCAGATATCCCGCACCTCCAACCCGGACCGCAAAGTACCAGAAAGCTGCCTCCCTGACGAGCCACACGAGACCAGCTCTGACTGACTCTCACCACACAAGCCCCAGTGCCAACACTCTTGGGGAACCTAATCGAAAGGGGGGTGGCCAAAAAACTCTACTTGGCCATCAAATTGGAAAATGAGGTGAGACTGGAGGTCCTGGTGGACACTGGAGCTGACCTCACTTTAATGTCAAGCCAACTTTTTGACAGACTTCAAAGCGAAGCCAAAAGACAGAATCGAACTCTTAAGTATCAGAGGTGTGTGCTGAATGTGCAATCCTACAGCCAAAATGAGGTCCAACTTGAACAGGTAGCTCCAATTCGCCTGACACATATCCTCTCCTCATTGGCAAAGACCTGCTAGACCGCTTTGAGCCATTGTTAGATTTTAAACAACTGAAAATCTGGGCTCAAGTGCGAGAACCTCTGCCTCCTCAGTCACCAAGATCACCCCAGACAGACTGCCAGGTCACAAAGGTCACGAAAAATCTCACCGCCAGCCGCGGAAACATCTCGGTGAGCATCTGTGCCCTGAACTTGAAGTGGAATGACAGATGTCTAACCGCATGACGTCTACATTGGAGCGGATATGCTGATTCGCCTCAGGGCTCATGTGGACATGATCAATGAAGTGATATGGGCTCCAATGACCTCACAGTCACCCACAGTTCCTGTCAACCTTGAGAACCTCCTGTCAGGCCAAACCATCCCTGAGGCCTGCACGCTAATCAATGAACAAGAGACTGTAGTACCAGCTAACACTAAAGGGGTCGCTGTTTGACTCAACCTGCGAAGCGGCCAAGCTCTCAGCCACGCCCTAGGCTTCTTCCAACCTTCGCCCGAATGTGGGGAACTGGGCCTCACTTTAGAAGCCACACCCCTCGTTGAAGTGACATCACGGGCAGTGTACATCCTGTTCAACAACTGCACGGCAACGGATGTCAGACTGCTCAAGGCCTACCGTCTGGGACGGCTAGTGAGTTATGACTTCCATGACTTTGAACTGATTTTACCAATTATTGGACCCATCCCAGATTCAATGATTCCAGAAGGAAGCTCAGGCCACACAGTGTCAACAGCACCCTCCAAGGTCATCACCATCATTTCAGTCATGCCAGTGGTCAAGGAGCAGGTGTGCAGAACAGAGCTAACAGAAGACCAACACCTTGCCATGTATATTATCTCTAACCACTCCACCTGCAAGAATGACAGCATGACTGCACCTCTGACTGCCCACGGCACAGAGGAAGTAATAACAGAAGAGCCATACCCAGGTTTTGAGACACAAGTCTAGCAAATCCTGAAAGATGCTGATGCCATACAGGAGGATGCAGACCGACACAAACTCCACCAAGTCCTGTACAAACACAAAGAATCATTTGCCAAGGACTCTTTAGATTGTGGCCTCACTAACCTCCATGTTGTGCGTGTCCCAATGCACCCAAAACCTCCACCCACTTTCGTCAAGCAATACAAGATCCCCCTCGAATCGTACGAACCCGTACAGGAGATCATCAACTCTATGCTTGAGAAGGGTGTCATTCGTCCGTGTAACAG
>NW_015547769.1:183972-187243 GCF_001515605.1 Sinocyclocheilus anshuiensis | reverse complement strand
TGAACCACCAGAACCAGCCAACAACTCGCACCACACCTCCAGCCAGGACCCCAAAGTGCCCAAAAGTGCAGTTTTGGTGGTCTGCCTCCCTGACGAGCCACACGAGACCAGCTCTGACTGCTTGCCAGTCACCACACAAGCCCCAGTGCCAAGACTCCTGGGGAACCTAATCGAAAGGGGGGTGGCCAAAAAACTCTACTTGGCCATCAAATTGGAAAATGAGGTGAGACTGGAGGTCCTGGTGGACACTGGAGCTGACCTCACTTTAATGTCAAGCCAACTTTTTGACAGACTTCAAAGTGAAGCCAAGAGACAGAATCGAACTCTTAAGTATCAGAGGTGTGTGCTGAATGTGCAATCCTACAGCCAAAATGAGGTCCAACTTGAACAGGTAGCTCCAATTCACCTGACCATCGGCCCTATGAACTTTGTGCGCCCTGTGTACATTCTCCATTGGACACATATCCTCTCCTCATTGGCAAAGACCTGCTAGATCGCTTTGAGCCATTGCTAGATTTTAAACAACTGAAAATCTGGGCTCAAGTGCGAGAACCTCTGCCTCCTCAGTCACCAAGATCACCCCAGACAGACTGCCAGGTCACAAAGGTCACGGAAAATCTCCCCGCCAGCCGCGGGAACGTCTCTGCTCAAGATCGAGGTTCAAGGTCGCTGCTCTGTACTTTACAGCTCTCTGACTCATCTGACTCATACGGCCCCCAGGTTAAGGGGGGCTTACAGCTGAATGATGTCACAACAACACTAGCACTGTACACAATGAACATTCCTTTTGCTAACAAGCGCACACGATTCCCTTTGAATCCCTGCCCGTCAACTATGGTGATTGCCAAGAGCATCTGTGCCCTGAACTTGAAGTGGAATGACAGATGTCTAACCGCATGACGTCTACATTGGAGCGGATATGCTGATTCGCCTCAGGGCTCATGTGGACATGATCAATGAAGTGATATGGGCTCCAATGACCTCACAGTCACCCACGGTTCCTGTCAACCTTGAGAACCTCCTGTCAGGCCAAACCATCCCTGAGGCCTGCACGCTAATCAATGAAAAAGAGATTGTAGTACCAGCTTACACCAAAGGGGTCGTTGTTCGACTCAACCTGCGAAGCGGCCAAGCTCTCAGCCACACCCTAGGCTTCTTCCAACCTTCACCCAAATGTGGGGAACTCGGCCTCACTTTGGAAGCCACACCCCTCGTTGAAGTGACATCTCGGGCAGTGTACATCCTGTTTAACAACAATGCATGCCCGGATGCCAGGGTAAGAGGGAACTTAATCCCTCTTATGTCCCTAAAACAATTATGTTGTCCCTCAACAACATAATCCCTCAACAATTATGTTGATGACCTTCTGATGAAACACACGACGGTGGCTGATCACCCGCTCATCGGACCACGGGGCATTGAGCCACAAACCAGCCGCATACATGCCATTCAGAACATTAAGCCACCTGCCGATGTCTCAGAACTCCGAAGTTTTCTAGGCGTGTGCAACTATTCACGGCAGTTCATTGAGAACTATTCAGACATTGCACGCCCTCTCACTGCCCTTCTGAAAAAGGACTGCTCCTTCATCTGGACAGACAATCAGCAAAATGCCATGAATGAGCTGTAACGACATCTGTGCATTGCTCCATGTCTGGCTTACCCAGATCCACAGAAGGAGTTCTACTTGGACGCTGGATTCTCCAGTCACTGCCTCAGTGCTGGTCTATACCAACGGCATGACCAGGACAAAAGGGTGGTCGCATATGCCAGCAAGACTCTTCTTCACCCAGAGTGCAAATACTCAGACTGTGAGAAAGCCCTGCTCTGTACTGTATGGGCCATCCAGAGATTCTCCAACTACATCGGAGCACAGAAAGTTATCATAGAGACCTGTCACCAGCCTGTCACATTTCTTAACAGCCAGCGCATCTGCGACGGTGTGGTCACAAACGCACGCATAGCCACATGGCTAATGGCCCTCCAGGGACGCAACGTAGAAGCACGATATGCTCAAAATCACAAGTCAGCACTGGGTAACGGCCTGGCACCCTGCCAAAGCTGCTCCGATGACACACTGACTGAGATCGTAGAAGCAGAAAGTCCCCAACTACTGCCACCTACCTGCCACAGGTATTTTGATGTGAATGTCTGCCAAGGCATGCCCACAGCCTACGTCGATGGATGTTCCTACAACCATGAGGGCATCCTAAAGGCAGGTGCTGGTGTTCTCTGGCTACATGATCGACCTTGCCCACCACAACATTTCAAGCGGTGATGCTGATGTATGCTCACGACGCACCATGCGCGGGACACCACGGCACAAGAGCCACTTATGAGACACTAAAACAAGTGATCAGCTGTAATTGCACAACTTTTTCCAAAAGCTTTGACAAAAATGATAACTTTGAGACAGGCCGAAAATTGTTAAAGCAACTTTTATCCAAACCTTGCTTCTTAAGCAAAGGCTGAACAACCGCATTCTTAAAGCAGTTCGGAACCACACCTGTGTCCAAAGATGAGTTAATCAACACTTGGACACTGGGGCCAATTACTGGAAAAGCTGCTTTTATGATCTCAGAAGGAACAACATCCAGTGAGGAGTTAGTAGACTTCATTTTGTTAACGAGATCGGAAAGTTCCATTAAAGAGACATGTTGAAAATGACAAAATGAAAATGGACTAGCAGGCGAGTTCAAAGACAGGTCTGAAAGCTGTGAAGTAAAAGATAAGCGAATGGCTCTCACTTTGTCAACAAAAAATGTCAAAAATTTCTCACAGAGCCCTGCTGACGGCTCCCTAGAAAACTGGGAATTCGGACAATAGGAACGGACGAATCAGGGGGTCAGCATGCTAAGAAAATATGTGTCTGCTAACCAAAAGGACTGGGATGTGAAACTTCCCCTGGTGCTCATGGCCATCAGAGCAACTCCACATGAGTCAACAGGTGTGCCTCCCTTCGAACTAATGACAGGCCGGCAAATGACATTGCCCTTGCACCTGCTGTACCAGCCAGGAGACTCCAACCTTGTCACTGCCTACACCACTCATCAATACCTTGATGAACTACACCGGCATTTGAGAACCACATTTGCTTTTGCCCAACAACGACTCCAAAAGAGCACAGAAGGCCAGAAAGCATACTACGACCGGAAGGCGTCCCACAAAGAACTGGATGTGGGCGACAGGGTCTGGTATTACAACTACACACAGCCTCCTCAGACAACCTCTCATCGGCTATCAAAGAAGTTTCTGCCACACTGGACAGGAC